>NC_080539.1:88380124-88696910 GCF_028640845.1 Ahaetulla prasina | reverse complement strand
AGGCTGATCCTGGCATGATTGTCCCCCTCTATTACGACTGTAGAGTTGTAATTCTTTTTGTCAAAGAGTTTCCCTTTACACTTTTTCTGGGCATCACATTCTAATCATATGCATATGGTTACCTCAAAGCAAGAATGATAGTACTGCTTTATACCATGCTGGTGAGACCACACTTGAAATACTGCATCTAATTCTGGTCATCATAATACAAAAAAGATATTGAGCCCCAGGAAAGTACGCAAAGAAGAGCAACCAAGATGCAAGGAGTCTGGAAGTTAAGTCATATGACAAAATAATTGAGGGATCTAGGTATGTCTAACCTACTGAAGAGAAGAATTAGGGAGGCTATGACAGCCATCTTTCAGTATTGTAGGGGCTGTCACAGAGAAGAGGAAATTGACTTATTTTCTAGGACACCAGAGGGCAAGACAAGAAGTAATAGGTGGAAGTTTGTTAAAGAAAGATCCAATCTAGAAATAAGGGGGGTGGGATCTGACAGTGAGCACAATTAATGAATGGAACAGCTTGCCTCCTGGGGCTGTTGGTGCTTCATCAATGATGTTTTCAAAAATAGACTGGACAATCATTTGACTGGGATGGTATACAATTCCTGCCTTGAGCAGGGGGTTGAGACTAGAAGACCTCCAAAGTCCCTTCCAACCCTATGACTCTATGATTCCACTTACATAAAGGTTGCCATTTTACATCATCTACAGCAGGGGTGTCCAAACTTGGTCCCTTTAAGACTTGTGGACTTCAACTCCCAGAGTCCCTCAGCCAGCAAAGCTGGCTGAGGAACTCTGGGAGTTGAAGTCCACAAGTCTTAAAGGGACCAAGTTTGGACACCCCTGATCTACAGAATAGATTTAAGTGATGGCCTATGAGAAATTTGCACACTTATTAGAATGCTCAACTAATGCAACTATAAATGATATAATCCTGAAATAACAAAATGTAAGGATGAAATGACAGAATTGGCTCCTTCCTCATTCCTTCTCAAATAAAACATGGAGGAATCTGAGAATCAGCATTTATTACTCATATAAAGAAAAAATCCCAAATAATAGTGCTAGTTGTGCGTCTTCCTTTTTTGGTACTCTGGACATCTTTTAAAATT
This sequence comes from Ahaetulla prasina, assembly GCF_028640845.1. NCBI lineage: Eukaryota > Metazoa > Chordata > Lepidosauria > Squamata > Colubridae > Ahaetulla > Ahaetulla prasina. Next base: position 88,695,793 of record NC_080539.1, on the reverse strand, counting down.
GTATTCAATATTAATGTCTGAGAGACTGGGATATGCTGGGGGGGGGGGGCAGGAAGGAACCAGATGATGGGCAGGCAGTTTTTGGCAGTCAGGCTGCTGCAGTTTTATAATTGTCAGATCTTTTCCCATCAGCTGATGATGTGCTAAAGATGCAGGGAAACTAAGCCAGAAGGATCAAACAATAGCTTTGCTTATCATGCAGTATCCATGCATAATCAGGACAGAATCATACAATAATGACTCAGGAAAGAAAAAAAACTCACAAACCAGACATGTAATGGGAGCAGAAAATTTCACACCAGTATAATTTTCTGACAATCCAAGGATGAGTGGATAATACTTTAATTCAATAGTGAAGCTTCTAATGAGGAAATGAAGGCAGATTCTATTATTTCCATGTAGGCATATAAGAAAGGCAGAAATAGATACTTTGAATAAAATAAATTTTCTGTATTCAGAATAATTTGGGTGAATGAACATACTCATTGCCATTTATTGATCAAGCAATTCAATAGTACATCTTCAATTGTCTCTGAATTCTGCAGTGTATAGTTCTGAAACTTTGTACCATGTTAGAGCAAATGGATACCATCAGACATCATGCCATAAACTAGTGTAACAGTAATGAATCTGTGCATGACTTATATTCATCATGTTCTCCTTTGGCCAGTTGGGGGAGGGGTTAAACATTTCACACTCACTTTAACCTTCACACATATGCCTGAACCTTAAATTATGACAAATCCTCATTACAGCTTGCTGCAATATCAGCTTCCTAAACTATAGCTTCAGTTTGTTTTTGTTTCAAGTCACCATTGTTGAGAATAATCATGATTTGTCCGGTTCAGATAACATGAGATGCTGGAAATCAACAAGAACAGAAGCACAAGTCCCTAATTTTTGATTGCATTAGATAAGAGAAAGAAGCAAGTAAATAATGATCACCTCAGCTTAGCAACAATACCAACTGTGACCTCTGAATAAATCAACATACCTGTCCTACAAGAAAGACATATAAATGAAAGTAAACTATGTTTTACTTTGCTATTATATAAATTACTATCCTGCAGAAGTCTAACCACAAGACTTTAGCATAATCCTGATTAGGACTGCCTTGTGAGATTTAGAAATAAAATGTGAAGTAAAAGAAGAAAAGGTTCGTATCAGTGGTGGGTTTCAAAAAAATTTGCTACCGGTTCTGTGGGTGTGGCTTGGCTTGGTGAGCATGGCTTGGTGGGAGTGCCAGGGGGAGGATACTGTAAAATCTCCATTCCCACCCCACTCCAGGGGAAGGATACTGCACTCCAGGGGAAGGATACTGCAAAATCCCCATTTCCTCCCAATCAGCTGGGACTCGGGAGGCAGAGAATAGATGGGGGTGGGGTCAGTCAGAACTTTTACTACTGGTTCCCTGAACTTCTCAAAATTTCCGCTACCGGTTCTCCAGAACTGGTCAGAACCTGCTGAAACCCACTGTGGCTCGTATACTTTTAATACTATATTTCTTCTTAGATAAAATCCAGCAGGTTTTGACAGGTTCTGGAGAACCAGTAGCGGAAATTTTGAGTAGTTCTGAGAATCGGCAAATACCACCTCTGGCTGGTCCCAGAGTGGAGTGGGAATGGAGATTTTGCAATATCCTTCCCCTGCCATGCCCACCAAGCCACACCACGCCCACCAAGCCATGCCACAGAACTGGTAGTAAAAAAATTGGATTTCACCACTGATATAAACTAATAAAAAGCATGCTGGATACTAAAGAGGCACGCCAAGGGATAAACAGAGGGAGAAAGGCTATTTTCTTTTTTTCATAATAGCTAATATACCGTTGTTTAAACACAGCCAGAGTAACTTCTATTTAATCAAATGGATTTGTGCTTTGACAAATATATCAACCACACAGGCCTGTTTAATTGTTTATTACAACCATCACTCATTATGCTGAGGCAAAGCATTGGCTAGAAACAGAGATGCGTATGATAAATCAGGATATATAACTCAGTTTGCCGACCATAAAAGGCCTTTCCCTGATGATCCAAAATTCTGTAGAGCACAGGTTCTCAGACTGTGATTCATGGAACAACTTTCCATGAAAAGATTATTAAATAGGCTCAAATATTCATACTTGGCTCTATTCTTAATTTAACAGCTTTTATACTGGCAAAAGGGCCTCTGTGGCTCAGACTGCTAAGACAGTCTGTTATTAACACAGCTGCTTGCAATTACTGCAGGTTCTAGTCCCACAAGGCCCAAGGTTGACTCAGCCTTCCATCCTTTATAAGGTAGGTAAAATGAGGACCCAGATTGTTGGGGGCAATAAGTTGACTTTGTATATAATATACAAATGGATGAAGACTATTGCTAACATAGTGTAAGCCGCCCTGAGTCTTCGGAGAAGGGCGGGATATAAATGCAAATAAAAAAAATGAGATTTTGACCATGAAGAAATTTAAAAGTGGTCTTTGACATTACCAATCTTTGACTTGAACTGCCTGTAATTTTCATAATATGGTGCTGATTATAATAAAGTCTGGATAACAAAAGGACTTTTGAAGATCAAGAATCTAATGTGCACATCCCTTTCCTATAAAGACTCACTGTACTTCCTCAATTTTGCTTACTACAGTATCATTCTTTCTACTTTTTCAATCAGAATCTTGCAAAATACCTTCTCAGACATTCATAACAAATGAAGCCTCCATAGTTTTTGGATTCATTTTTTATACTTTTCCCTTTCTACAGAAGAGCAATAATGGTATTCTTCATACACTTACTCTACCTTGTGAATCAACTGCATGCATATGCTAACATATACTGTACCATACCATCTACCCCTCCAGTCTTACCATTTTTAGCATACAACATTCATGAATTACTTTTTTATTCTTGTATTTATTCATATCTCACCTTTATTATTTTCACAAATAAATCAAGGCAGCTAGCATATCCAACACAACTTTCTCCTATTTTCCCCACAACAATAACAATCCTGTGAGGTGAGTTGGGCTGAGAGAGTATGACTGGCCCAAGGTCAGCCAGCTGACTTTCATGCTTAAGGCAGGACTAGAACTCACAACATCCCTCTTTCTAACCTGGTGCCTTCACCCAGAATTCCCCAACATTTCCAGCTTTGTGGACTGGCATGGGAGGGAGAGAGCAGGGATGGGCTGCTGGGGGTTCGCAGAGGTTTGGGAGAACCTCTAGCTAAGATTCTGTGCAGTTTGGAGAACTCCCAAATCGCACTCCTGGCTGGCCCCTCCCATCCTGTCCCATCCGGCCCCCCCAGGAGTCCCCATGTGGCCTGTTTTGGATGCAGATAAGTACAGGGCGCGTGTTGTGACTCTGGCTCCTGAGCCTGTCCTCACGGAGGAAGATGACTGGGAAAGTGATGGGGAGGAGCTGATAAGGCCTCCCTCTCCAGGATCCTCCTTTCTGGCAACGCCTCAGGTTCCAGCTGAAGTCCAGGAGGGAGGCATGTCCGAGCACCCACTGATAGAGAGTGATGAGGATCAATCTTGGATTGATCCCAGGCAGCATCAGAGGGAGAGGCGTGCGCAGCAAAGGAAGAGGTGTGGCAGGGGCAGAGATTGCTGAGTCACTGAGCCAAGCCCCACAGGGGATAAAAGTGGGTGGGGTTGCTCTGCAGGCTCTGTGACGGACAAAAACTGCACATCATGAGCTTCAGCTATTTCTCGGACATAAGGCTTAAACTTCTGACTATTTTTGGGACTCTTGGTTGCCCCAGCAACGGACTGCAGCTACGCTGACTCCTGGAGGTGATAAGAAACTTGGCAAGCATTTGGAGAGTAGCTGCCAGAACTTTTCTCTGCCAAAGGAAACCAGGTCAACTTGTAAGAATAAATTGCTGGCAGACGTCATTCTGCTTGTGTGTCTTCTTAGGTGAGGTGGGGGGACAGAACAGTGCGTGCAGAGGCTCGGGGAGGGTGAAAAATAGCTTGAGGAAAGCCTCCAAAGCCCGGGGAGGGCAAAAATGCCCTCACTCACCTTGGTGCAGGAGGCCAATTAGACCATGGCCATGTCCACTCAGAAACCGGGCAGAGAACCCCTTGCTAAAAAATTTTAATCCCACCCCAGGAGAGAAGATGGTTCCACACAAGTGGTGGACAAATGCGCACCCACTATTTGCGCAAGTAGGATGTGTGAGCATGCTCATACGCCACTTCTGCAGCTTGGTTCCGAATGGCTCAAGGCCCAACAGGACCGCAGGCTGTGGCCCGTGGACTGTGGACTGCAGACTTGGGGTTGGGGACCCCTGCCTTAACCACATTTTTTAGCAGGCTAATTTTTATATTTGTTTCAGTTGCAATCTTCCATATACAACCATATTCGATCTCTGGAGGGCCAGGGATAGTGGTTGTTCCTCTGCCCTGGTCCTATTAGACCTCTCAGCGGCTTTTGATACCATCGACCATGGTATCCTGCTGCGCCGGTTGGAGGGATTGGGAGTGGGAGGCACCGTTTATCGGTGGTTCTCCTCCTATCTCTCCGACCGGTCGCAGACGGTGTTGACAGGGGGGCAGAGGTCGACCCCGAGGCGCCTCACTTGTGGGGTGCCGCAGGGGTCGATTCTCTCGCCCCTTCTGTTCAACATCTATATGAAGCTGCTGGGTGAGATCATCAGTGGCTTCGGTGTGAGGTACCAGCTGTACGCTGATGACACCCAGCTGTACTTTTCCACACCAGGCCACCCCAACGAAGCTATCGAAGTGCTGTCCCGGTGTTTGGAAGCCGTACGGGTCTGGATGGGGAGAAACAGGCTCAAGCTCAATCCCTCCAAGACAGAGTGGCTGTGGATGCCGGCATCCCGGTACAGTCAGCTGAGTCCACCGCTGACTGTTGGGGGCGAGTCATTGGCCCCGATGGAGAGGGTGCGCAACTTGGGCATCCTCCTGGATGAACGGCTTTTTGAAGATCATTTGACGGCCGTCTCCAGGAGAGCTTTTCACCAGGTTCGCCTGGTGCGCCAGTTGCACCCCTTTCTAGACCGGGATGCCTTATGCACGGTCACTCACGCCCTCGTGACGTCTCGTCTGGATTACTGCAATGCTCTCTACATGGGGCTCCGCTTGAGGGGCATCCGGAGGCTTCAGTTAGTCCAGAACGTGGCTGCGCGGGTGATAGAGGGAGCCCCTTGTGGCTCCCGTGTGACACCTATCCTGCGCAGACTGCACTGGCTACCTGTGGCCTTCCGGGTGCGCTTCAAGGTTTTGGTAACAATCTTTAAAGCGCTCCATGGCATAGGGCCGGGCTATTTACGGGACCGCCTACTGCTACCGAATACCTCTCACCGACCCGTGCGCTCTCACAGAGAGGGACTCCTCAGGGTGCCGTCAGCTAGGCAGTGTCGTCTGGCGACACCCAGGGGAAGGACCTTCTCTGTGGGGGCTCCCACCCTCTGGAACGAACTCCCTCCAGGACTTCGACAACTTCCGGACCTCCGAACCTTCCGTCGCGAGCTTAAAACACACTTATTCATCTGCGCAGGACTGGATTAGATTTTAAATTTACTGGTTTTAAATGGGTTTTATTATTTATATTGTTTTTAATAATTCGGCTATGTAGAATAAGTTTTTTAATTGTTATTTTAGTCTGTATTTATATGTACTTTTTACTTGCCTGTGAACCGCCCTGAGTCCCTAGGGAGATAGGGCAGTATATAAATGTGAAAAATAAATAAATAAAATAAATATATAAATCATAATTATAATTCCCACAAAGACTTCTCAAACGCTCCATGGCATAGGGCCGGGTTACTTACGGGACCGCCTACTGCTACCGAATACCTCTCACCGACCCGTGCGCTCTCACAGAGAGGGACTCCTCAGGGTGCCGTCAGCTAGGCAGTGTCGTCTGGCGACGCCCAGGGAAAGGGCCTTCTCTGTGGGGGCTCCCACCCTCTGGAACGAACTACCCCCAGGACTCTGTCAACTTCCGGACCTCCGAACCTTCCGTCGTGAGCTTAAAACACATTTATTCATCTGCGCAGGACTGGACTAGATTTTAAATTTATAGTGGTTTTAATTGGTTTTAATATTTATACTATTTTTAATAATTTGGCTTTTAGAATAAGTTTTTTAATGGTTATCTTAATTTGTACATATATGTTTTTACTTGCCTGTGAACCGCCCTGAGTCCTTCGGGAGATAGGGCGGTATACAAATACGAATAAATAAATAAATAAATAAATAAACATTCTTTTCAACATTCCCTCATTGCCATTTCAACTATTTCATCACTTATTTTAATCCCATTGATACTGCTAACAACTTCTCGTTTAAACCCTTTCACCAGTTCCAAAACTGGAAGCATTCTATTTTCAACAAAATCATTATTTATGAGCTCTGTCTCTTTCAATCTTAACATTGCTTTGCCTTCTTTGATCACATTCTTTGCAGATAGTTTTCCATATGCACAATAAAGTGTCTTTAGTTCTCACTTTTTGCAGCTTTTTCCTAAGAATATTTTTTTAATTATCATCCATAGTCCTTCATAGCAACAGGCCATTAAGCATCCTTTTCTGTACTTAACATTAACATAACATATTTCTGTGATGCTTTGTTAAATATTTTTTTCACTCCATTCCATACTACTTCCTTTTTCCTTATATTTATTTTCTATTTATTTTGTTAGGAACTATGTCTAATATTTTTTCCATAGAAAACCTATCTCTATAAGAAGTCTTGTCTTTGTCATCCTATGGTCATTTTACTCTGACAGGACCTTAATTTCCATATTTTCTTCCTTTCCTCCCAAGATCTGCTCCTGATATTACCAAAAGATGGATAGAACCTCTCATTATTCTTGCCTTCACTACTTTTCTGTCTTTCATCATGTTCACAATCAAATCAATCATGCTTTTAGATTTATATTCATGCTATAAATGTATATTTAAAACACAGAGAACTTTGTCTGTGCAAAAACTCAACATTCAGTACCATTTGCATTCATTCCTGAATCATCAAATGCCCCGATTGTTTTATGTTCTGTATTCTTATCTCATTCCCAACCATCCATTCTTATCACCCTATCAAAACAATGTTTTTTTCATGGATCACATGAAAATGTTGCATATTTCGACCCACCATCAGCATCAGTAAGATATAGCAATTCATACTTGCTGTCATAAAATTGTTTTTTCATGACTGAAAATTGCATTTCACATTCCTATTTGTATTTATCAATTCTACTCCCAACAGATTAAACAATCTTCATTTCGATCTATTCTGTCCCTCCTGTTGCTTTTTCTCATTCGTTAATTCATGCACTTTTATCATCTGCTCCTCATATATTCCAAATCACAACCTTTCATATACTATGGTCATTTCCAGATATGCCTCTAGATATTCATCTCCACTTACCATCAGGGATCATTTGAGGCTTTCACATCAGGGGTGAAATGCTACCAGTTTGGACCAGTTCTCCTGAACTGGTAGTAAAAAATGCTACCAGTTTGGGCGAACAAGTATTTCCAAAAATCAGCTGAGTGACAATCAGCTGTGACGCGATATATATTAACTAAAATAATCTGATTTCCTGCTTTCTAGCTAACCTAAATCATGTGGCACAGCGGACTCCCCCCCTCGCTGTTCTACTTACCTTTGCAGACTCGGAAGGCTTCAAAATGTTCCTTTTTTAGCATTACACAGGCGCGCCACAGGCGCGCATGCATGCGAAGCATGTGCTCGGTAGCAGACTCACAGAACCAGTAGCAGACTTCAGAGGATTTCACCACTTTTTCACATCATATGTTTAGTAAGTAACTGGGTCTCTAGGTCTAGCAAAGCTAGCAGTCTTAATTATACCTATAGTATGACCAGACTATAGATGAGAGACTGAGCCCAAGGGAGGGATCAAATGTGTCATACATCATAAGTCCATGCATGCCCGCAAGAGATCTAAGTCCAGCCCACCTTGAATGCTTATCTTATCTCCTGCTCATTTTTCTTGACCACTAGTTGGTCAGATTCTTGTAGAAAGCTTAAATCTTTATACTCATTTTAACTGGCTGAATCATCTGATTTCCCCAACGCTTGACATTTTGCTAACTATAAGGATAATGCTGGTCACTTCTGGCACATTTTGGGCATCATGCCACAAGCACAACTAAAGTGCATCAATATGCCCAACCTACACTATTGCTTAAAAGCAAAATATTGTATATTGTCTAGAGAAGGGAAGCAAAAACAGCACCTTGGAATTCATTTCATTAACTCATTATAACTCAGTAATTCTCTTCCTGTCCATCTTCCTCTTCCCTTCAGTGCAGCCCTGCACATGGAAGTCTATATGTGCTGGCCCCCTAGCCCCTCCCCCACCAAATGGGTCTTTTTTATTATGTTGCAATTCTTGAAGACCTAACAGCATCCTTTTGCAAACAAAGGAACACTCTTGGGAACAATATTCTGGAGGCTAATGCCTTGCTTTACAACATGCCAGCTTCTTTTAAAATCATGCTTACAATTCAAACAAGCATTTTAAAATTTTAAAGGGACTCAGCAGAGCAAAAGGCTTGCTGAGCCCAAGGAAAGGATCCATGAATGAGATTGGGAATTAGGGATTTGCGGAGGCAGAATGTTGAGTATACGACAGTTTGTTACCTACGGCTGCTTCTAAATGCTACTCTTACAATAAACAGAACTTTTCTACAGAACGAACTACAAGGAAATTCAATCATGTTTCGTTTAAACAGACACGGAATTACAGCTGCAAAATAATGCTTGGGAATATTTAGAAATACTTAAAGATGTTCACTATTTCCATCCTGTTTAGTGCCATTGTTTTCCCGCCTTCAATTAATTCTTCTTTCTCCTTGCTAGAGTAGCAAACAGTGTATATGATATTAACATGGTACCAGTGGTGAAATTCAATTTTTTTTTTATTTTGTCACAACAGTATACGCAAACATTGATATAAAACAACAACACATCATAAAAACATATATATAAGTAAAAGTATGCAACAACTATATTAATTTGATATAATGAAAGGGAACAATAGGACAGGAATGGTAGGCACTTTTGCACGCTCCTTACCTTTTACTACTAGTTCTGTGGGCATGGCTTGGTGGGCCTGGTGTAGCTTGGTGGATGTGGCTTGGGGGTGTGGCAGGGGAAGGATATTGCAAAATCTCCATTCCCACCCCACTCTGGGGCCAGCCAGAAGTTGTATTTGCCAGTTCTCCGAACTGCTCAAAATTTCCACTACCGGTTCTCCAGAACCTGTCAGAACCTACTAGATTTCACGCCTGCATGGTACCATCTATCCAATTGGATCAGGCCATCCAAAGATGTCATTGATCAAAGGGAAAACAACAGAAACACATAAAGATTTTTTTTCCAAGCAAAGCCAAAAGATCACTAAAAATTGTTATTGATTTTAATTGAAGAAAGCAACCCTTTAAAATGGAGTATATTATAGCCCCAGCTCATTCTCATATTTACCACTATTTTGTTACATTTCCAAGTTAAAAAATTATTAAGTGCTGCATCCGTGAATTGTAAAAGAATAGCAATAGCACTGTCAAAGTTCCAAGTAACACCCCCAACGAAACAATCCCCCCTCCCAGTTTCCCACGGTAGGAAATGTGGCAGGCCTGAAGGTCCAATGCAAAAGATGCCTTCCAGGCCTGACAAGCCCTTAGATTTATATACTGCTTCAAAGTACTTTACAGCCCTCTCTAAGCAGTTTACAGAGTCAGCATATTGCCCCCAGCAATCTGGGTCCTCACATGCTCACATTTGCGAGCCAGTAGGGAAGGTAAGTGAATCTCACCTCTGAATGTGGGCATTGCAAACTTCTGAGAAGCGACTCTCCCTAGTTTCTTAGGCTGGAAAGGAGGGGGGGGTATACTTTCAGACTTGCAAGATTTTGTTAATGTAACCTTATAATAAAGTTAGACCTACATACCTCTGGGTGTGCTTCATGACTGGTCTACCATACTAGGCTGACAAAGATATTCTAATTCTTTATTGCTATCTGGATTTTGGTAGTTCAGATCTAGTATTTTTAGGACAGATGCAATCTGCTAGTGTCACCACACTACACTACACTACATTCCCAAGAGAGTATAAATCAGTGGAACTCAATTTGGTCCCTACTGCCCACTAGTGGGCATTCCAGCTTTCATGGTGGGCAGTAGAGGTTTTGTCCGATACTGAAGCACTTTCCTTTTTTTTTAATTTAATTGACTTTTTAAAAAATTTTCATAGCATTATTTAAAAACATTTTCATTAGGTTTTCATAAAATTTCCCGTGACAATTTAAATTTCTGAAAATATACTATTTGTATTGCCCGTGCATAAGTTTAGTTCACATTATGTAAGTGAAACTAAATGGCGCTATAGTGTGACCGCAAACAAAAGAGCCTCATCCCAGAATAGTTCGTGCATTTCCCCCTACACCACCCAGGTGTAACAGACAAGCAGAGCTGGTAGCCGGCGCCCCCCCCCAAACCTAATCCATGATACGCGAGAGACATGTGCAGACAATGATACATGGCACATTATTGTGGAACTGGTGGGTGGTTAGAAAATTTTACTACTAACAGAGATACAGAAATGGGCGGTAGGTATAAAAAGGTTGACTACCCTTGGTATAAATTATAAACACTTATCCTCTATAGAAGTGTTTTTTTAACCTGTGGTCTGCAGATTCCTGAGGGGCTGAGATGTCATCACAGGGGGTCCACAAAGGCTTGAAGAAATGTTATGATTTAATTCTTGAGTTAAGTCTTGGTGGTCTGTGGCCACAGTCCATGATGAATAAAAGGTAGAGAACCACTGCTCTATACCTTTATACTTTGTAAAGCTATTTCATCTGCTGGTGTAGATTTTCACTAGCATTTGAATTCCACAATCTATAATAAGGTGTAAATGCTTGCTATTTCCAGAAAAGCCACTTTTTAAGTAACAAACTTTTCCCAAATCCTTGCCTTTCACTAACAATACGTTACTTGTACTACGAACACTGAATTGTGCTAGGGGATTAGAATATCAACAAAGGCATTGTTTTCTTTTTTTTTAACCAGCATGCTTGCCTATGTATTTCAAACCTAGACTCTGTAACTCAAATTTGAAACAACTACAGGTAGTCCTCGACTTACAACAGTGACCATTTAAAGTCACTGAAAAAAGTGACATGACCATTTTTTTACACTTATGACTGTTGCAGTATCCCCATGACCATGTGATTTACATTTGGATGCTTGACAACTTGTTCCCATTTGTGATGGTTGCAGAGTTGGTGGGTCATATGGTCCCCTTTTGCCACCTTCTGACAAGCAAAGTCAATGGGGACACCAGATTCAATTAAAAACCGGGTTCCTAATTTAACAGCTGCAGTGATTCACTTAACAAATGTGGCAAGAAAAGTTGTAAAATGGGGTAAAACTCACTTTACAAATTTCTCACTTAGCGACATAAATTTTGGGTTCAATTGTGGTTGTAAAATTGAGGACTACCTGAAGTTGTTTGAAGTATAGACATCCTCTCTCTACATGGAAGTGCAGCAAAGCATAACTCTTCTGAATGTTCTCACATACCAACATCCACTGGTACGTGTATGAATTCATAAGTGCATGTGGTCAGAAGACATGAGGTAACTTATATTTAATTTTTTACTATATGCCCAGCATATCTTAATAAAGCCCAGGATATAATATAAAATATGGATGGTTATTCAAGAGAGTGGTGTTCGTTTTCTCTTTTTTATTATTATTATTATTTATTATTTATTGGATTTATAAACCGCCCTTCTCCCGAAGGACTCAGGGCGGTGTACAGCCAGGATAAAAAAGAACAATATACAGTTAAAATACAATTAAAAAACTTATTATACAGTATGGCCAAAATAATTAAGAATTAAGAATCTAAAAACCCCAATTAAAACCAGAGAAAAAATTTAAAATTTAAAATTAAACAATTTAAGAAAGCCCCGCACGAACAAACAAATATGTTTTCAGTTCGCGGCGAAAAGTCCGAAGGTCAGGAATTTGACGTAAACCAGGGGGGAGTTCGTTCCAAAGAGTGGGGGCCCCCACAGAGAAGGATCTTCCTCTGGGGCCGCCAGCCGACATTGTCTGGTGGGCGGCACCTGAGAAGGCCCTCTCTGTGCGAGCGCACGGGTCGGTGGGAGGCATGAGGTAACAGAAGGCGGTCCCGTAAGTACCCAGGTCCCAAGCCATGGAGCGCTTTAAAGGTGGTTACCAAGACCTTGAAATGCACCCGAAAGGCAACAGGAAGCCAGTGCAGTCTGCGCAGGAGAGGTGTCACATGTGAGCTACGCGTGGCTCCCTCTATCACCCGCGCAGCTGCATTCTGGGCCAACTGAAGCCTCCGAGTGCATCTCAAGGGAGCCCCATGTAGAGAGCATTGCAATAATCCAGGCGGGAGGTAACCAGGCGTGGTGACTGTGCATAGGGCATCCCGATCAAGGAAGGCGCAACTGGCGCACCAGGCGAACCTGGGGAAAGGCCCTCCTGGAGACGGCCGCCAAATGACCTCCAAACGACAGCCGTGCATCCAGGAGAACACCCAAGCTGCGCACTCCCTCCTTTGGGGCCAATAACTCGCCCCCAACAGTCAGCTGCAGCTGCAGCTGACTGTATCGGGGTGCCGGCATCCACAGCTACTCCGTCTTGGAGGGATTGAGCTTGAGCCTGTTCCTCCCCATCCAGACCCGTACGGCTTCCAAACACCGGGACAGCACTTGACAGCTTCGTTGGGGTGGCCGGGGTGAAAAACAGCTGAGTATCATCAGCGTACAGTTGATATCTCACCCCAAAGCCACTGATGATCTCACCCAGCGGCTTCATATAGATGTTGAACAGGAGGGTGAGAGAATCGACCCTCTGACACCCACAAGTGAGGTGTCTCGCGGTCGACCTCTGCCCCCCTGTCAACACCGTCTGCGACCGGTTGGAGAGATAGGAGGAGAACCACCGATAAACGGTGCCTCCCACTCCCAATCCCTCCAACCGGTGCAGCAGGATACCATGGTCGATGGTATCGAAAGCCGCTGAGAGGTCTAATAGGACCAGAGCAGAGGAATAACCCCTGTCTCTGGCCCTCCAGAGATCATCCACCAACGCGACCAAAGCTGTCTCCGTGCTGTATCCGGGTCGGAAACCGGACTGGAACGGGTCTAGATATTAATTACTAATTGCACATGGATGTGCAACAGAGGTGGGTTTCAGCAGTTCTGGAGAACCGTTAGCGGAAATTTTGAGTAGTTTGGAGAACCGGTAGTAAAAATTCTGACTGGCCCCAACCCCATCTATTCTCTGCCTCCCAGGTCCCAGCTGATGGGGAAGAAATGGGGATTTTGCAGTAACCTTCCCCTGGATTGGGGAGGGAATGGGGATTTTACAGAATCCTTCTCCTGCCACACCCACCAAGCCATGGCCACCAAGCCACACCCACAGAACCAGTAGTAAAAAATTTTAAAACCCATCGCTGATGTGCAAGCTGCAGAATTTTTCTTCTCAACTCCGATATCTGATCAAAAAAAGTTGCAGGACTGTTGAGAAGCTGTACCGTTTGTTGGATGACATGTTTGTCCTCCTCTTGGCAGCTTCCAAGATGAGGTGCTGTGCTGCGTATTCTCATTTTGAAAATTTGCTGTTGGATTCATTCACATCAACAAAGATTATACAAAGCAGTACAGAGGCCTTCCCTGTTCTTAAGCAACCCATTCTTCCCAGTGGATAAGGAAGCCAAAATGCTATTTTGGTATCCAGATTTAGCATTTGAAAATATACAAGGGATACATTTTCATATGCCTGGAACTTGTCCTTGCATCATAATTAATAGATCTTATCGCTCTTTTTCCAGATCTAAAAAGGAATGTATTCGCACTAAAACAAAACCATATTTGAAATTGTTCATGTAAATACTGCAATATAAAAGATAGAACAGAAATGCAGGACAACCTATAGTGAATCTTTAGATATTTCTTTGTCCCAGTGAAATCAAAAGACAGATGTGTTAAAATGGATTCTGTACCTGAATTAATTAGGGAAGTCACATAACACAGAAATTGGGTTTTTTTTTCTAAATGAATGAATGAAAAATAAGTGGAAATGAAACACAAGTATTACTTCATCTAGGACTTCAAGAATAAGTAATCTATGGCCAAAACTAAGATAATTATTGAAAAATCTCTTTTGCACCTTAGGCATATTCAGGACAAAACTAATGGCATATCTTGTGAAGTTCTCCCAATACTATCTATTGCTAGAGACACACAATAATGCTTATTCCATGATATAAATGCACATGACCAAACTTTGCCTGATCCTTACAATCACTAATATGGGACATTAACCCATCTCTTCTATTGAGCGACAAAACCTGGGGTGGTGGAGTTGAAAGAGGGATCAGCTACAATCTCTATGTAGCCCCAAGTGAACTAAGTCCAACCTCCCATAAATTCTCTTGACCCTTATCTAACCCCAAGTAGGTGCTAACTGTTAGTTGAGAAGATTCCTGTTCATAAGGCTTATTTAGTAATAAATCAGTTTAATTGAACTTTCAGGCTTGAACCTGATCTTTCTCAACTGTCATTAATCTTCTCAACTGATAGTTAGCACCTGCTTGAGGTTAGATAAGGATCTATGTAATTCAGAGAGGGGAGGGTTGCAGATAGTTCACTTGTGGCTACAAAGGGATTCTAAGCTAATTCCTCTTTTAACCCCACCTCCAGGTTCTGCCACTCCTTCTCATACAGCCACAGACATGATTCTATTGTCTGCCCAAATGTTTGGAATATGGTATGATGATAGTAAGTGAAGCCATCACAGACAAAAATCTGAAACCAGTCCACCTCTCAGCTTTATTCCCAAAGGAATGGGTGTAGAATAGAGGGAACTGAGGTTTCTACAGTCTCCAACTATCAACCAGAGGGGAAGGCATTGAGAGGGTTTTGTGGAAGGATGTGGCAGTGTTTTTTTCTCCAAATACATTTTCAAGCAATCAGAGTGGCTGATGTAAATAAGAGTATCTGGCTATAAAAGGCTAGAACTAGTAACAGGGGAATAACCTGAAACAGCTAAGTTACAAATGAAGCAGCAAGTTCAATTGAGAGAAAAATATCTAAAAATTGCAAGTTGTACTCCTGAGCAGATTTGATTTCAACAAACCTGAGTATCTTCTAGAGAAGTTTGTTTAGTAAAAATAATTTGGAGGGGGAGTATCAAAACTATGGGGGAACTTTTGTTTTGTGTGTTGCTTTATTTAATATACAGGAATGCTAACTTCACTTGAAGTAGTTGAATAATAAACATTTTATCTAGTTTCTAAACAGTTCACCCCTGACCAAATTTATCTATTTTCTTATTACATTCCACTAAATGATGTGACCAAAATAGAAGAATTCCAAAAAGGGAAACTATTTGGTGTGGAAACAATAGTAACATTACACTATTTTTTTGGAGGAACATATTTCTAATGGCAGCCTATAAATCTTTGAAAGCAAAATAAAACCATTCCTTCCTTCCTTCCTTCCTTCCTTCCTTCCTTCCTTCCTTCCTTCCTTCCTTCCTTCCTTCCTATAAATTTGTTTCCATTTTAATCACTTCCAGTGATTAAAAATAAACAAAAGCAACACACAAAACAGGTAACAAGTAGCTAGAAGAAGAATAACAACAACAAACAACTTTTAAGGGGATAGAATGCAACAATTCTCCTTTCCATTATAAATATAAACATTAAAAATAATATAAAGAGAATTGGAAATTCCTGCATCGTGCTTTGCAAAGCAGACAAAATTTCCAAAGAACCTGTGTATTATTCAAGCACAGTTCATAAAATCGTATTCATTATCAAAAATCTATTTTATTTGAAGAAAGACTTTGGTAGTTAGAAATGGGGGTGGGGGAACTGGTTTAGTGAATGCAAATATCGAACTGTGTACATTTGGTTCATGAACAAAAAATTTATTACTTGAAATTCACAGCTCTCCAATTCTTCAGTGACATTCACTAATGTTTTTTAAATGTATGTATTAATGAAAGCCTTGTACAAAACTGCCTATAGTCAAAAAAATATTGTGCAAAGGAGCACGATATTGAAAATTATTTGCCAAGCTTTTTCAAGAAAAAAGAACCGAAATATACATACATACATACATACATACATACATACATACATACATACTTATAAAGTGTTTTTCTGCCAAAGCACCTGGTCTGCTCCAATATGGCAGGGAGCATACTGCTTTCCTTTCGCCTTTCAACTCCAATCCAGCAAAATTGCAGGCACCTCTATCACCCTCTTTCCCTATTATTTGAACTTTCTCCCCAGCATCAGACAGAGTTGCTAATAAAGCTGCAATCTTATCCTAGGTGTGGGAGGAAAATGGAGGAGACTTGCATTTGGAGGTCTTCAGTCACTAGCAAACAGAGGACAGCAGCTGAACAAAAGAAGGTATTTTTCTTTCAGAAGGAGGAGATAGTCCAAAAGAGAGGAAAAATAACAGTGCAGCAAGACAAAACACAACGTAAAAAAAGATGCAAGAGTTCTATGTGTTGGCTGTTAAGAGAAAACGAAGAAATTTCAGGGAGAAGGGACTTAAAACAGAACAGTCTTAAGAAAGAAATGTTGATATAAAAGAGCAATAGCATAGAGTATAGTAAATAGATATTTGCAATAAACTAATAGGTAATAGAGGGACACGGTGGCTCAGGGGCTAGGACGTTGAGCTTGTTGATCGAAAGGTCGGCAGTTTGGTGGTTCGAATCCCTAGTGCTGCTGTGTAACGGGCTGAGCTCCTGTTACTTGTCCCAGCTTCTGCCAACCTAGCAGTTTCGAAAGCACGTAAAAGTGCAAGTAGAAAAAATAGGGACCACCTTTGGTGGGAAGGTAACAGCATTCGGTGCGCCTTTGGCGTTGAGTCATGCCTGCCACATGACCATGGAGACGTCTTCGGACAGCAGCAGTTGGCTCTTCGGCTTTGAAATGGAGATGAGCACCGCCCCCTAGAGTCGGCAACAACTAGCACGTATGTGCGAGGGGAACCTTTACCTTTACCTTTAATAGGTAATAGAGTAATAGTATAGCAGTCACAGGGGTGGGATTCAGCCGGTTGAGATCAGTTCGGGCGAACTGGATTCTAATTTTACATCCGGTTCGCCGAACCGGTAGTTGCAAGGACTTGCTGGCCCCGCCCACCCTACCTCTCACTTCCCAGGAATATCCACATGGCCCATTTAGGATGCCAGGTAAGTGCAGTACCCACACGGAGGCTCTGGGAGGACAAAGAATGGGCCTCCTGGAAGTTCTGGAAGTCCAGAAATGGGCTTGTTTCCGGCCTCCGGAAAGCCTCCGGAGCCCAGGGAGGTCGTTTTTGCCCTCCTGGAGGGTCAAAATTTTAGCAATCAGTTGTCTGCCTGGTTGCTGGGTGGGTGTGGCCATGGTGGGTGTGGCCTACTCAGCCTCCTGCACCATGGCGGGAGGCCCATTTTTTGCCCTCCCGCCGTGGTGCAGGAGGCTGAGTAGGCCACACCCACCATGGTCACACCCACCCAGCAACCAGGCAGACAACTGATTGCTAAAATTTTTGAATCCCATCCCTGAGTCAGAGTAATCATAGTAATAATACAGAGATAGCAATGGAAAAGAGGAAGCACTCACGTATCATTTTTATATGTTTGTTTTACATTTACATTACTAAAATAAAACATATTCTGGAGAGAGAGAGAGAGAGAGAGAACTTCCTTAAGGATGGGATCCAGCATGAGCCCAAAAGCTTGGAAGAATAAATCTTTGGTCCTGGTGACCGACTCAGTTTGGATCCTGCAACATTGCCTTCATTCATTCATGAAAAATAAAACACGCTAACCCTTCGAGGGTTATAATGAAACACCTGTCCAGAATCCAGTGCTTTTGTGGACCTCTTGAGTCTGGGTCAATCTAATTGGGTAGTTTTAAAAAACCTGTGGCACAAATAAGCAGAACTGGAATCTAATTTCAGATTTTGCTAGCTTACACCATGATTATATCCCTGTTGCTCAAGACTCTGCTCTTAATCAGAAATGTCCTGAAGAAGAAGATAAAGTTCCTGCCACAATTTTTCCTTTTGGGAATTATAACGGATTGTACAGTGACTGAGAGTAAACTGATCTTGAACTTAATAACAGCAGCAAGGCTGTTGATTGGACAATATTGGAAGAAAAAAGAGTTACCTACAATAGAAGAATGGACATTGAAAGTTACTAATTTGGCTGAGATGGCTAAAATCTCAGCTTTTTTGAAAGACAATACGCAGGAAAGATATTTAATTGAATGGAAAAAATGGATTGATTATTTACAAAACAGATATCAGATTAAGAGATATCAGATTGCCTTTGAATAATTAGGATGTATTATTTTATATAATGGGGGGGTTTAGGAAATGAAAAGATTTGGATGAGGTTAATTGGATTAGAAGGGAAAATTTTATTCTATGTTTGGTTTATCTATAACAATACCTTGTGATTGATCCGGGAAGCCGGGGGGGGGGGGAGGGGGAAAGGGAGGGGGGAGGGGGGTTTGCGGGGGGGAGGGGGGAAAAGGGGGGAGAATGTTTTTGTTAATGTTTTAAAGTTTTGTTAAAACTTTTTCAATAAAAAAAAAACCTCTGCTTTTAATCAGCATTTTCGGGCCAGTATAAACAAATCAGATTTTTTTTAAAAAACTCAGACATTAGTAGATGGAGGTGTGTATAGTACGGATATGCACTGTATCTCTATTTTTTTTAAAAAATATTCTTGAAAGAGAAGGAAACAGAAACAATACATTAGCACATTCTAGTGACCACAAGAGTTTCATAAATGAGTTCTGTTCTTCTGCGAGGCCATGAATATGTTTTCAGTGCAAAAAATGCATTAATACAGCAGTTGTTTAAACAAGCAGCATTCCATTCCCCACTTTGTTTCTTTAATCTTTTCAAACAAAAAGCCATCTAAAGTACCTTTTGTGAAGTGCAATAAGCAAAGCAGGATTTTTTTTTTTTAGCTTCCTATACTTGTTTTCTCAGGGTTCAGTTCTATAAGTACAGATTATACATAAATGGTCTGTCTCAGAAAAGTGACAGGCTTCTGTTCTAGCTCAGTATTGCTCAGGCATCAATGTATTCCACTGCATGCTTTGAGCTTTTGTGCTTCGCACCTGAGAATCTGCAACAGGGATCGTTGGAATTTGCATTAGCTGTAGAGAAGTGGAGGGTGAATTTTTAGGAGACTTGGACACTGGGGGAGCCCAGAGGGATTCATTATATGAATATGAAGGGAGGGTAGAGAAAGCGAGGGTTCTGGCTACCACTAAGAGTTAGAATAGAATAGAATAGAATAGAATAGAATAGAATAGAATAGAATAGAATAGAATAGAATAGAATTTTATTGGCCAAGTGTGATTGGACACACAAGGAATTTGTCTTGGTGCATATGCTCTCAGTGTACATAAATTAGCACTGGAGTGCTGCCAGAGTTTCCTTCAGCTCCAGAGAGTCCTGGACGAAATGGGTTATCTGGATCAGGGATGAAATCCAGCAGGTTCTGACAGGTTCTGGAGAACTGGTAGTGGAAATTTTGAGTAGTTTGGAGAAATGGCAAATACCACCTCTGGCTGGCTCCAGAGTGGGGTGGGAATGGAGATTTTGCAGTATCCTTCCCCCAGGAGTGGGGAGGGAATGGAGATTTTGCAGTATCCTTCCCCTGCCACGCTCACCAAGCCACGTCCACCAAGCCACAGCATGCCCACCAAGTCACGCTCACAGAATCAGTAGTAAAAAAATTTGGATTTCATCACTGATCTGGACCCCTTTCAGTTGAGTTTTAGACCAGGTTACAGAAATGGCATTGGTCATGCTTGTAGATCAGGGGTCTCCAACCTTGGTCCCTTTAAGACTTGTGGACTTCAACTTCCAGAGTCCCTCAGCCAGCAAAGCTGGCTGAGGAACTCTGGGAGCTGAAGTCCACAAGTCTTCAAGGGACCAAGGTTGGAGACCCCTGTTGTAAATGATCTCTGATGAGAGCGGGATAGGAGTAATGCATTCATCCTTGCTCTCCTTGACCTGTCAATGACATTCAATGTCATTGACCATTATGTCCTTTTAGGCTGGCTACAGGGTTTAGGGCTGGGTGGCACAATATTGGACGGGTTCAGCTCTTTTCTCCAAGGCCCGTCTCATTCAGTGTTAATAGGGTACAACAGGTCCAGCCCAGGGACCACTCCTTTGTGGGGAGCCACAGGGCTCAGTTCTTTCTCCACTTTTTTTAAAGATCTGTATATGAAACCATTTGGGTTGGCTGGGTTGGCCTGGGGCCCTGAGGGGACATTCACCACCAGAAGTGATTGACAAAGTAAGGACACCTCATCCCCATCTCTTAGTTCTGGTTTCAGGATAGTTTTTAAAAGCTTAATCTGTTTAATTTTAATGTTTTCATATTGTGATTATTTTTGTACTTGTTTCATAACCTGTAAGCTGCCCAGATATTTAATAAGTAAATATAAATTAAATTAAATTTTAAAAAAATAAAAATAATAAAATAATAAAATAAATTTGGGCAAAATTCATTCTTTCCTCTGGATGGAGGCTGGACTGATACCTCTGTTCATTGTTCAGTTACAACAATCCCCACAAAGTTTAGCTGACTGCGACTTGAGAACAGTCACATATACTGTATGTTGTTGTTTCAGACCTTCACAAAGTGCAAAGATTGCAAGACAAAGGTTGTTTTAAATACATGAGTACCTCCAGGGGTACCTGTGGGAATATTTCTCTGCAAGATGGTGTGTGTGACTTACATCCCAAGTCCTGCTCAATAGTAAATGCATTACACACTTCCCAAATCACCATCTTCCAAAATTAGCTGGGAAGGAATGTCCCATTACATACTGATAATGTAGCATCGATATCATGAACTAGAGTTGGATAGCATAGACTGATGCTATACATGTGAAGCTCTTTCAATAAAGGTTTAAGGTTTTTCAGGAGAACACGAGGGATATAAATGGGCTATTAAATGAGTATCCCACTGAGCCAGTCAAACATTTCCACTATTTAGAAAGTATATTCCAAATATCTCTTAACTGGGTGAGACATAATTCCTTATTGAGTACAGCCAGTCTGTCTACATCCATGGTACAGGTTTTCTACACAAAAGGAAGAAGAGATACCATTTATAAACCCCAAAGGTTTGTGGGTTTTTTTTCACAAAAGGTTGAAGCAAAGGAAAAAACCAAGTAAGTCCAGTCACTTTTTGGAAAAAGCACTTTTAGGAGAACCATAACCTGGATGGTTAGAACAGAATAGAATTTTTATTGGCCAAGTGTGATTGGACACACAAGGAATTTGTCTTGGTGCATATGCTCTCAGTGTACATAAAAGAAAAGATACATTCATCAAGGTACAACATTTACAACACAATTGATGGTCAATATATCAATATAAATCAGGGGTGTCCAAACTACGGCCCGCGGGCCGCCCGCAGCAAATTTTGAAAGTATAACTGAATATGGCCCTTTTCGGCCGCCTCCCGGTGCTTGCCCGGTGGTTCACTGCGAGGCTCGTGGCTCCTCCCCATGGGCGGGGAATAATGAAGGGAGGGGGTGGAGGAGGCGGCGAGCGGGAAAGAGGCTGCTGGCTGTGCCCGACCCCAGCAGTTCTACCCTCGCCTTCCTCGGGCCGCCTGGCGAGGCTCCTCGCGCCTCCACCCCTTGGGCAGGGAATAACGAAGGGAGGGGGTGGAGGAGGCGGCGGCGAGCGAGAAAGAGGCTGCTGGCCGTGCCCGACCCCAGCAGTTCTACCCTCGCCTTCCTCGGGCCGCCTGGCGAGGCTCCTCGCGCCTCCACCCCTTGGGCAGGGAATAACGAAGGGAGGGGGCGGAGGGGGCGGAGGAGGCGGCGGCGAGTGAGAAAGAGGCTGCTGGCTGTGCCCGACCCCAGCAGTTCTACCCTCGCCTTCCTCGGGCCGCCTGGCGAGGCTCCTCGCGCCCCCACCCCTTGGGCAGGGAATAACGAAGGGAGGGGGCGGAGGAGGCGGCGAGCGAGAAAGAGGCTGCTGGCTGTGCCCGACCCCAGCAGTTCTACCCTCGCCTTCCTCGGGCCGCCTGGCGAGGCTCCTCGCGCCTCCACCCCTTGGGCAGGGAATAACGAAGGGAGGGGGCGGAGGAGGCGGCGGCGAGTGAGAAAGAGGCTGCTGGCCGTGCCCGACCCCAGCAGTTCTACCCTCGCCTTCCTCGGGCCGCCTGGCGAGGCTCCTCGCGCCTCCACCCCTTGGGCAGGGAATAATGGAGGGGCGGAGGAGGAGGCGGCGAGCGGGAAAGAGGCTGCTGGCCGTGCCCGACCCCAGCAGTTCTACCCTCGCCTTCCTCAGGCCGCCTGGCGAGGCTCCTCGCACCTCCACCCCTTGGGCAGGGAATAATGAAGGGAGTTTCAAGTTCATACCAAATACAAAACAAAGTTAAGATCAGGGGTGTCAAACCTGGTCTCTTTAAGACTTGTGGACTTCAATTCCCAGAGTTCCTCAGCCAGCTTTGCTGGCTGAGGACTCTGGGAGTTGAAGTCCACAAGTCTTAAAGAGACCAAGTTTGACACCCTGGCCAAGATGAATGAATATGAAACATTTTCCCCTTAAATGAAGATGATATCCACATATTGTAAACTGCACACTTCCCTGCGCTGTCTGAAATCAAGTCTGCTTTTCCAAAGGCAGACCTTTCTGCTAAAAGGAGAAATATGTTTCTGTAATTACATCTCTTGTGACAGAATTCAACCAGCGTTTTCAAGATTTTTCTGTCATTGAAAAACAAATCAAGCTGTTCTCGACCCCCTTCCTGGTGGATGCAGAAGAAGTGGAGGAGAGTCTGCAGTTAGAACTGATTGAAATGCAATGTGATGATTCTCTGGAGAGTCAACATCAGCTTCTCTCCTCCTGACTTCTATCAGAGTTTGGATCATGCCAAGTTTCCTCTGATGAGACGCCATGCAAAGAATGATGAGCCTGTTCGGCCCAACATACATATGTGAACAAACATTTTCTCTGTTAAATCAGAACAAAAGCAGACTGAGATCCAGAATGACTGATAGCCATCTCTGTGAAGTCCTTCGTGTCTCAACCACCAAACTTTCGTATACTTAAGCCTAAACTGTGCATAGGGACTACCCAGACGGCTGAAAAAAGTGATTTCTGACAGGTTCTCACACTTTTGACCAGTCCTCACACTTATGACCGGTCATCATTTATGCCTGTTGCAGCATTTTGTTCATAAGGACTACTCAGAGGGCTGAAAAAGTTATTTTTGACCTGTCCTCACACTTTTGACTGGTCCTCACACCTACAACTATCTTTACATTTTGCACCCTATCTTGTAACCGTGGTGAAGAGAAGCAGTTGTGAAATGAGTGATATGGTTGTTAAAAATGCTGCAATGGGCATAAATGTGAGGATGGTCATAAATGTGAGGACTGGTCAAAAATTACTTTTTTTAGCCCTCTGAGTAGTTTCTATGCCCATAGCCACATCCACTCAGTCACATGAGCAGTTAGCCATGACCACCAGTCACATGACCACCAAGCCACACCCCAAAATAAGCCACGCCCACAGAACTGGTACGAAAAAAATTACCCCCCCCCCCCCCCGTTCAATGGTGTGGCCCGGGCCTTTGCTTATTTTTCTGTATTTGGCCCTCACCAAAAAAACTTTGGACATCCCTGATATAAATCATAAGAATCTCCATAAACACTAGCGTATAAAGCTAAGGTAATTTTTAAATTACTATACGGCATTCAACTTCTATATTCATGTTTGAATAGAAGTATAGAAAAAAAATCCAGTCAAGTTTCTGAGAACTATTTTGAATTTATGCAGATGTGCTAAGTACACTGGATTAAGACTCAAAATGGATCTCTCTGTAATTGATACTTTAGCTTGGACATACACATTGACTGTTTGGATCAATGCACAACAAAATTTAGAAAATTACCTAGCATTGAGGTTGAAAGATACCTATGTCAAAACTTAGCAAAAGGATTTAACTCCAGAATTACTTCCTTCGGTCTTGTCATATTCACCATCTTATAGAGTTTGAACCACGCATATACTGCAAACATATCAAGTGATGCAGAGGCCCAGAGGTGGAGCTCTCGCCTCACAATCAGGAGGCTGTGAATTCGATCTTAGATAGAGGCAGATATTTCTTTCTCTGGGCACACTGAGAATATATCTGCTGAAAAAAACCCTCTGCATTGGCAACAGGAAGGGCATCCAGCCAGTAAACTCTCAGCTCCATTCAGTTGATCAGACTTCACCCTGAAAGGAATTATGGGGTCATTAAAAGAGGATGATATACTGCAGACATATCAAAGGACTTCCATTTGAAGGCACTGTGAAGTATAATATTAAGTGTAGTCTAGTGATTCTAGTGTTAAGTTTAGCTGAGCAATTCTGCTGTTAGGTGTAGACTAGCACCCAATGAATTCAATATTAGTCTCCTATTCATTCATTCACTCACGCACTCGTGACGTCTCGCCTGGATTACTGCAATGCTCTCTACATGGGGCTCCCCTTGAAGGGCATCCGGAGGCTACAGTTAGTCCAGAATGCGGCTGCGCGGGTGATAGATGGAGCCCCTCGTGGCTCCCGCATAACACCCATCCTGCGCAGGCTGCACTGGCTGCCTGTGGCCTTCCGGGTGCGCTTCAAGGTTTTGGTGACCACCTTTAAAGCGCTCCATGGCATTGGGCCGGGTTATTTACGGGACCGCCTACTGCTACCGAATACCTCCCACCGACCCGTGCGCTCTCATAGAGAGGGTCTCCTCAGGGTGCCGTCAGCGAGGCAATGTCGTCTGGCGACGCCCAGGGGAAGAGCCTTCTCTGTGGGGGCTCCCACCCTTTGGAACGAACTACCCCCCGGACTCCGTCAGCTTCCGGACCTTCGGACCTTCCGCCGCGGGCTTAAAACATACTTATTTAATTGTGCAGGACTGAGCTAGATTTTAAATTTGGTTTTAATTGGGTTTTAATTGGATGTTTTAATTAACGGGCTTTTTGAATAAGTTTTTTAACTGTTTTTATACTGTATTTATATGTTTTTAAATGCCTGTAAACCGCCCTGAGTCCTTCGGGAGATAGGGCGGTATATAAATATGATTAAATAAATAAATAAATAAATAAATAAATATTGCTCTCTTGAGTTTATTTTCTTTAAATCCAGTAGCTGTACCTTTTGTCACTATGTATAAATAAAAAATAAATATTATGTGATTATTCACTGTTAGGCAGGTGCGCCATAAAAAAAAGGTTTTATAAAAAGACATCATGGTCCCTGTCTGCAAATCTTTGTAATTAAATGATACGATGAAGCAATATTGCAAAATAGATTCCATATTCTATTTACTTCTAACCAATCCCACCATAAGGGTCACAATATGGTTAGTTTGGAATTATATTATTCAATAATATAGGAAAACTCACAATTATTGAAACCTCCACAATCCAACAGTTGGCGAGGGTGAACTAAGGGGGAAGGATAGCATCAGGGGAATAGTCAGTTTCTTCTGCCATAAAAATAGTTGGGCTAACCAGATTAGCCCCCCAAAAATAAATAAAACCAAGAGTAACATTCATAAAACATAAAACAATGGACAGCTGTGCTAATTGCAGAATATAAAAAAATGTTTTACTTCACAGCATAATTTGTTTTACACCAAAAAGCTAGCATATTTTCTTCTCATTTAAGCAATTGATGATACACTATAAAACAAAACGTTTCACAGGAACAGGAAAATCATTAAGAAAGATTCTAAGGCAGGCTACCCAGAGGAAGAAGAGAAGAACAGGCAGAGTTTGCTATGCCTAGTAGACAAATCTGCAAAATGTTTTTATGCACAAATTAAGGGGGGGGGGGCAAGGGCAAGATGAAATGCATAATATCCCCTCAGGATAAATTTAACAATAAGTGTAGAGTTTCTTTGTCATTACCGAGAACAATGTGGTAGCTATTGCGGTTGGTCATAACTCATGCACTGTTTACATTTCAGCAGAGGTTTTACTTGCTAAGTCTATAAACTTAACCCTGCAAGAAAAATATTGTATAAACACATCAGTTTTTATTTTAAAAAGATGGATTTTGTCTGACAGTCAAACATTCTTAATGTTTCAAACCCCCCAAAAGACCTATATTTAGTAATATCTGGGGAATGAGTCAGTTCTCCGAAGCTTGGACCAGAAAGGGCAGCTTGATAAATTGCTGTCCAAACCAAGGAGTCTCTTGTTAAAAAGAGAAATTTAAAGCAGTCCTGCAAATATGTCAATGGATAGCTACAGGTTATCCTGCATTCCAGCTATTCCAGAATCTGTAGAGTAGCTTTTAAGAAAAAAAGAACCAGAACACAAAATACAAACTGAGTGGACACGACCTTGTAGATGACCCTCACTCTGTCCAGGACCTTGGAGTACTCATATCTAAAGATCTAAGTGCCAGAGCCCACTGTAATAACATCACCAAAAAGGCATTAAAGGTTGTAAACCTAATCTTGCGTAGCTTCTTCTCCAGTAATATCACATTACTAACCAGAGCATACAAAACATTTGCTAGACCAATTCTCAAATACAGCTTATCTGTCTGGAACCTGTACTACATTTTGGACATTAATACAATTGAACGTGTCCACAAATATTTCACAAGAGTAGTCCTCCACTCCTCTGCTCGCAACAAAATACCTTATGCCACCAGACATGAAATTCTAGGCTTAGAAAATTTAGAACTATGCTGCCTTCGGTATGTCCTAAGCATAGCTCATAAAATTATTTGCTACAATGTCCTACCTGTCAATGACTACTTCAGCTTCAACCACAACAATACACGAGAACACAACAGATACAAACTTAAAATGAACCGCTCCAAACTTGATTGCAGAAAATATGACTTCAGCAACAAAGTGGTCAATGCTTGGAATGCACTATCTGACTCTGTGGTTTCATCCCAAAGCTCCCAAATTTTTAACCTAAGACTGTCTGCTGTTGACCTCACCCCATTCCAAAGAGGTCTCTAATGGGCGTGCATAAGAGCAACCAGCATGCCTACTGTCCCTGTCCTAATGTTTCCTCTATTCATATCTATTTTATGTATTCAATTCATGCTTATACTTATATATATTACCCAATATGTTCTTGACAATTAAATTTTTTTTTAAAATGTGCGGACTTCAACTCCCAGAATTCCACCGCCACCAACCAACTTTCAAAAACAAAGATATGACAGATTCTGAAACCCAGTTCTGGATGGAAAGTTTCAGAAGAACAGTTGTCATGTTTTATTCCTTCTAAACCAGTGGTCTCCAACCTTGGCAACTTTAAGACTTGTGGACTTCATCTCCCAGAGTTCCTCAGCCAGCACAGCTGGCTGAGGAACTCTGGGAGTTGAAGTCGATAAGTCTTAAAGTTGCCAAGGTTGGAAACCCCTGTTCTAAATAACATGCATTGTTCCCAACTGACTGGCCACACCATTTTGTGTGTAATGAAATGCTTAACCCACCTTGGGAGCACAGTCAAAGCCACAAAACAATTAAGAAAGGAAACTGCTATTACAAAAAAAGATTCTTAAGTCTAGGCAAGTGGGGAAACATGAGAAAGAGATTGAGAGTAACTCTACTTTAATCACATTATACATATATAATCTGAGAATTACTCTGGTAGACTTTCAAGATTGTGTTACATTACCCATGATTATAAATCTGTTTTTCGCATATGCAACCGACAGTTAAATAAGAACAAAAAAAAATATTGTATCTTGCTGATATGAGTAAAGTATGGATGATGCCTGAGTGAGAACTGGTCAAGGAAGAGCAAACTATAGTTCACGTAAAGGTGAAGGAGCCAGAGATATAAGTAAACTATATATAATATAATTATATAAGATATACAACTCAAGACATAATAACTTGAGATGGACTGGGGAAGAGTATGCTTTATGGTACAATATGTACAGGTAGTCCTCGACTTACAACCAATCATTTAGTGACTGAAGTTACAATGGCACTGAAAAAAAGTGACTTATGACTGTTTTTCACACTTACAACTGTTGCAGCATCCCCATGGTGACATGATCTTTTGGATCTTATATAACATACTTTGTTATGTAAAAGGCATAACAAAGAATTTTTGCAGCATTCCCATTTGGGAAGTTAAGAGACAGGACATTGATTTTTGGTTGTAACTTTCTTATTGATGTAGATATATAGAACATATTTGCATTAGATACTATAGCTCTGCAATCTTTTGGCAACTGGTTCCTATTTATGACAATTGCAGTGTCCCAGGGTCATGTGATCACCTTTTGTGACTTTCTGACATGCAGTCAATAAGGAAGCCAGATTCCTTTAACAACCATATTACTAACTTACTAACTGCAGTGGGTCACTTAACAACTGTGGCAAGAAAGATCTTAAATGGGGCAAACCCCACTTAACAAATGTCTTCCTTAGCAACATAAACTTTGGGCTTGATTGTGGTTGTAAGTCGAGTATTACCTGTAATTCACTCAAGCATCACAGAAGAAATGTGTAGAGTATGACTGATGAGTGAAGTTAAGCAATTCTGTTCCATATTTTAGTCTGAGTTCACTTTCTATGTTCATCCTTTCCTGTATTAATCTAGATTAGCCTAAGCACACAGCTTCTCCAGAATGGAAAGACTAGAAGATGAATTCCTACTGCAGCCCCAATTTAGGATAAAACCCCACCCCCACCATTTATTCCTTGGAGAAAGCAATGTCATTGATTCCCAGGTATCTCTAGGTAATTTTTACTAGAATTTAGAAGTGTATTAAAGAGACAATTGTGCTGGACCCTTAAGACAATAAACCAGGGGTGAAATTCAGCAGGTTCTAACAGGCTCTAGAGGACAGGTAGCGGAAATTTTGAGTAGTTCAGAGAACCGGCAAATACCACCTATGGCTGGCCCCAAAGTGGGGAGGGAATGGGGATTTTGCAGTATCCTTCCCCTGGAGTGGGGTGGGAATGGGGATTTTGCAGTATCCTTCCACTGCCATTCCCACCAAGCCACACCACGCCCACCAAGCCACGCCCACAGAACCGGTTGTTTAAAAAATTGAATTTCATCACTGCAATAAACCTATGCAATTGTTGTTGGAATGCGTCTCATTGCCTCAGTGTGCCTGCTGGAGGCAGAGTTTCGAAACAATTTTTTTGTGTGTGTGGCACACATTTCAAATTGGTAGTAATCTTATCATATGATTCTTCCTTTTGTTATTTCTTTTAACACGAGAGGATCAAGTGTAATGTAGGAGAACTGAACAATGACATTGTATCTACTCCATTCATACTGATAGTTGCTTCTCCCCTGGCAGATGATATAATAAAAGGAGAGAGGAACACAACCTTGGGGAGGAAATCAATCATCATGCCTCCAGACCTTTTGTTCGTTTGCAAAAAAAAAAAATGGGCAATTTCACAAGGAATCACAACTGAAGTAGAATAAGGTTTGGCAAGGTAGGCAGCCAGTTTTATAATCACAAGTCTATGCTGACCCACAAAGGAAGATATGTAGCACATTAAAACCACTAGTGGAGAAATGGCCATAAGACAAGCATGATAGGATGTTTGTCACTCTGTCTGCCACAGGATAGCAGACAATATCCAAGAATAGAAAAGGATCCTCAAAAAGAAGAAAATGTAACAGCTAAGAAGTTTTTGACAATTATTTATGACAGTTACCCTCTGTATGTCATACATACCCTTATACAGTCTGTATGTCTAGGTGCATGTACAAATGTTTGCATACAGCTCTGCTCACCTACTGTTGCCAATTGCATAATGTGATATCAAAAGCATCATTTCATCTGCTTTACAGAATTTGGAACTAGGGCAATCTATTTTTTCTCAGAAACTTAAAAATATATTCCTATTCCTCCACTTAAATTGCAGAAAGGATTACGGTGTACTATATAATATGATAGACTAGATAAATCTAAATTTATAGAACAAGTGTGGTAATTAGAGAAGTAGAATGAGTGGCTGGATATATGTGGGAATTGAACATAACAGACCTGTGAGTATAGGTCTGTTAAGAAAAGGAGGAACAAGAGATAAACAGCAATGTAAGACATTGCTATGGACATAAACATTGTAAAAGGCATAACAGAGAATTTTTGCAGCATTCCCATTTAGGAAGTTGAGAGACAAGGCATTGATTTTTGATTTTAACCTTCTTATTTATGTAGATACATAGAACATATTTGCATTAGATACTATAGCTCTGCAAATCCTTTGAAAGAGAGGTTGTACACATGAGAACATGTATGAAGCATCTCTCTCTGCATCATTAAAGTTGCTGGCTTGATACATATTCCTCCTATATGATACAAAGTACCTAATTTGAAGGATTTGCATGGCCCCATTAGATCCTTGAATACAGCTATCATGACAAAGAAAATGCCAATTCTGAAGCTGACAATCTTTTAAAACCTGATAGATCACAAGTAAATGGATTGTAAGTGGCCTTGTAAGTAGATCACAAGCTTCCTAACAGACAGGAAGCAGCAGATGAAGCTAGGCAAAATCACATCAGATACCTGTACAATTAGCACAGGAGCCCCCCAGGGCTGTGTGCTCTCTCCACTTCTCTTCTCTCTATATACCAATGACTGCATCTCAAAGGATCCATCTGTTAAACTACTGAAATTCGCAGATGGTACAACAGTAATTGGTCTCATTCGAGATAACGATGAATCCACATACAAACGGGAAGTTGAACAACTAACCTCGTGGTGCGACCAGAACAATCTGGAACTGAACACACTCAAAACCATAGAAATGGTGGTAGACTTTAGGAGAAACCCTCCCATACTACCACCTCTTACAATACTAGACAACACAGTATCAACAGTAGAAATCTTCAAATTTCTAGGTTCTATCATATCTCAAGACCTAAACTGGACACTTAACATAAAAAATCCCATCAAAAAAGCACAACAAAGAATGTTCTTTATGCGCCAACTCAGGAAGCTCAAATTGCCCAAGGAGCTGCTGATCCAGTTCTACAGAGGAATTATTGAGTCTGTCATCTGCACCTCTATAACTGTCTGGTTTGGTTCTGCAACCCAGCAAGACAGACACAGACTTCAGAGGATAATTAGAACGGCAGAAAAAACAATTACTACCAACCTGCCTTCCATTGAGGACCTGTATACTGCATGAGTCAAAAAGAGGGCTGTGAAAATATTTACTGTCCCCTCGCATCCTGGACATAAATTGTTTCAACTCCTACTCTCAAAACGATGCTATAGAGCACTGCACATCAAGACAACTAGACACAAAAACAGTTTTTTCCTGAACGCCATCACTCTGCTAAACAACTAATTCCCTCAACACTGTCAAACTATTCACTAAGGCTGCATTACTAGTACTATTAGTCTTCTCATCGTTCCTGTCACCAATCTCCTTTCACTTATGACTGCAGGACTGTAACTTTGTTGCTTGTATCCTTACGATTGATATTGATATTGATAATTTCCTGATTGCTTATTTTTACCCTATGACTATCATTAAGTGTTGTACCTTATGATTCTTGACGAATGTATCTTGTCTGAGAGGATATGCACCAAAAACAGATTCTCTGTGTGTCCAATCATACTTGGCCAATAAAGAATTCTATTCATTTCTAGATCTGAAGGTGTTACAATCAACCAGGTATGCACATTCTTGTTTTTTTAATTGTTTTAAGGTATAACTTGAAATGCATATTAGAGTAAATATATTTCAATACACAAAAGAAAAATTCTAAGGTTATTTGCAAATTCTGCATTTTCACTACCTGGAATTTCTAGAGTAAAGTTAGCTGCAAACTTATTCTAAAGTTTACATCTAGAAGTCACTTAACTAGGGACATTTAATAAAGGTAGTTAAAGCTAGTTACCCTGAGAAAGAAGGAGAAAAAAAACTGATGAATTCAAAAGCTGAAACTCAAACTTTGTATGCAAAGATGTTTTCATGGAGAAAGCATGGAACAATATTTGAGATAAGGGGCCATATATCGGTAATACATCCATCCAGACTGATCTAAAGTTTATCTAGAGCTATTTATTTGTAGAACATTTTTTAAAAAATCAAGAACTATTTGTACAAAAAAAACCCAGTGAAAACTGATTTCCCAGCTAAGGATGGCAGCCCAAACCCTGATTACTGGCACTAGAAAAATACCTATAGGTTTTAAATCTTACAGCATACAATGACTTATATAGGAGATGTTCATTTGAATAAGATCACCTTGGTTGATTTCAAAGAAGCTCAGCAGAATCCGACCTAACTAGAACTCAAAAGGGAATCCATCATAAAATCCCAATTTATAGGTAAACTGGAAAGTTGAAGAAAAATCCCAAAGACAGCAATAGTAAATTACTTTTATATTGTTGCCAAGAAAATTGTCTCTAGGAGTCTAGCTGGATTTAAGAGAGGATTTACTGTTACGATAATAAA
This sequence comes from Ahaetulla prasina, assembly GCF_028640845.1. Taxonomy (NCBI): domain Eukaryota; kingdom Metazoa; phylum Chordata; class Lepidosauria; order Squamata; family Colubridae; genus Ahaetulla; species Ahaetulla prasina. Next base: position 88,663,299 of record NC_080539.1, on the reverse strand, counting down.
AAAAGACAGAAGTCATAATAACCTCCCTGGGTATTATAAAGAGAAAATATAGTCTGTTTCAGATAACTAAACTGTTTAAACACAAAAAGCATTCAGTGCCTACTGCAAGGAGAAATTAGATTTATTGGAAAAGAAACTGCATCCGTATAACTATCTTCTCTTAACCCAATGGCCATGCCATTGCTTTAAGTCAAAGATACGAATGGTTTTACAATGTTCTTCAACCTTTGCGCTGTAAAAATAAACCAAGCTGATGTCATCTTGTTGCTCAGCAACCAGTGCTAGGTGGGATTTTTTTTAAAAAAAATTCTTGTTCTCTTGTTTCTCATTGGTCTTTGCAACAATCTGTCTGCAAAATGCAGTACTGCCTATTCAGCTTTGCAAGCGAATCCACTTGCAGGTAACTCTTCATGAGAGCATGGCAAGCATGAAACTTGGAGAAAAGTCTTTGTTCAGAAGAACTCTGGCTAGAAGAATATCATTTGTTTCTTTTCAAGCTGCTTTTCAGTAGCTTGGATCCTGAGATATCTTTGATTTCAACTATGTTAAAATTAGGGAACCTGAAATCTAGAACTTTTGGTAGAGACTAGATTAGGATAGGATAGGATAGGATAGGATAGGATAGGATAGGATAGGATAGGATAGGATAGGATAGGATAGGAGGGGAGGGGAGGGGAGGGGAGAGAAGGGGAGGGGAGGGGAGGAGAGGAGAGGAGAGGAGAGGAGAGGAGAGAAGAGAAGAGAAGAGAAGAGAAGAGAAGAGAAGAGAAGAGAAGAGAAGAGAAAACTTTATTATCATTTTTTACTGTGAGCACATTGGCACACATTAAAAATGAAATTCTGTTGCTACCTTAAGGCTACCTTATGAAACAGTTCCCACACTAGTTCTTATTCATTGAAGTAAATTCCCTGCAGAAATTAATAAATTGTGAAGATAAAATTTGTTCAAACCCTATTTTACTTAGCTCACAATATGAGAAACATTTTCCTAAATCAGTGATTCTCAACCTGTGGTCCATGGACCCCTGGGGGGCCATGATGTCATCACAGGGGGTCCACGAAGACTTGAAGAAATGTTATGATTCAAATTTTAAGTTAAGTCTTGGTGGTTCATGGCCATGGTTCGTGGTCACAAAAGGTATTTAAAGGGGATCTATGGTGAAGAAAAGGTTGAGAACCATTGTCCTATATTTATTTATTTATTTATTTAATTGTTTGTCAACAAGTACAAGGAAACAAGTATCAGTAAAGACATAGACATGGACACATGAAAAAATGGCACAAATAAATGGATATAAACACATAAAATGATTACATATAAATGGGGACAGGAGGACAAGGACAGTAGGCACGCTGTTGCGTTTATGCACGCCCTCTTAGAGGAAACATGTATGGTCCACGGTAGACAGTTTAAGGTAAAAGGTATGGGGGTATATGATAGTCTAATCACATTTAAGAGCTTATTTGATCTTCTCACGTGTACCTAAAGAGAAGAATGCACATCACATGTCAAGTAGGCATGATTTTAGCAAAAAGAAAATACAATGAATTTGGGCGGGGGGATTTCTTTGAGAGAAAAATATTGCCATTATTGAACAATTTCAATTACAATTTCAAATATAATTTCGAAGTATTACCTTTCAAATCCCAGATCTTCAGTGAATTTCATTCTTTCTCATTCCTATAACTGATATTCCATCAAAGACATATGCGAGCTGGTGATTCCAGAGGTTTTGGGCTTCAACACTCTGTGAGAGAAATGGCAAATGACTGGGGTGGGCTGAAATCCAAAATATCTGCCATCTGCTTGCCATGAAGACAACTACCTTCCTGAGCATCAACTACCATCTTTCAGGCAGGTGTAAATGATAATGGTCTCTTCATTATTTGTGGTGCCAGCTTAGAATTTCTATGTGAAAAACAATATTTTCCATGTGAACCATCTGTACTCAGTCAACAACCTCAGTTTGATTCAAACTGAAAATGCATTGATATAAATCAATCATTACCAGCAGAAAATGTATTTGCTTTATTCAAGCCTAACTAATCCCAAGGTTAGTAGATGAAACTGAAGATAAAATGGCAAGTTACCATTTGTTTTCAAGGTGCCTTCATCTGGATTAGTGTACTGTGTCAAATCAGGGGTGAAATCCAGCAGGTTCTGACAGGTTCTGGAGAACTGGTAGCGGAAATTTTGAGTAGTTCGAAGAACTGGCAAATACCACCTCTGGCTGGCCCCAGAGTGGGGTGGGAATGGAGATTTTGCAATATCCTTCCCCCAGAAGTGGGATAGGAATGGAGATTTTGCAGTATCCTACCCCTGCCATGCCCACCAAGCCATGCCCACCAAGCCACAGCATGCCCACAAGCCACGCCCACAGAACCGGTAGTTAAAAAAAATGGATTTCACCACTGTGTCAAATGGTTCATCTCAAAAAGCTTTAAAAATATAGAGAAATAGCAACAGAAGTGCTATGAAAGTAGAAGAGGGGAATGATCATTTTCATGAAGCTTTAATAAAAAGATATAATTATCTGAGTCTCAACCAGAATTAAAATAAATGATTCATTAAAAATGACAAGAAAGTAAAACAAATTAACTTGGTGTTCCCCAATAAGGTATTTCCAGATGTGTTGATCTTACATTGCCATATTCCCCAACAAATATTCACAAAAGAATATTAAAGATGTTCAGTATATAACTGTTCAAAAATCTTCTAGAAGTATTTAAACCATGGGTCTAAATAAGGCTGTTCCTTAGAACAGATATCTTCTACTTGCCTAATCCCTCAAATTCTGGGATTTGGATTACACACCCAATTGGAAGTTGAGCAGAGCAGAGAAAGAATAATAAAATATAATCTCATTAATATATTCTGAATCTTAGGTCTGGTCTACCTCTCATCAATACTGCAGCATATAAGACTATGCTATTCCAGGTAGGGACTTTGTTGACTGTAATTCCAAATTTACTGGTATATTAATTATAACTACAAAATGAAACAAACAAACCTGCATATAAAAGAACACATGTACAGGAAAAAGAGCTCTATAGCTGAACTTCATCATTAATGAATTGCCATTTTATAATGAGAGAAGGGTTTTGATGCCAAAAATCCTGATAGGGCACAGCATTTATGAGAACTAGGCCTCTAGCATCCTAAAAGTTTCAAAGAAGTTAAGCAGTTTATTTCCAAGAAGTTTACAGTTTTAAAAAGTGAGCTAAAGACTGTTGCACTGAGTTTTTGATATCTATAGAACAATTATCTCTTTCAAATGACCTAATAGAATAATGTAAGAGGTAAATTGTAGCTTTTGATGTCCCAGATGGTCCTAAAATCTGTTAGCATAACTTCCTTCCAAACAGATAATCAACCTACACATTAATAATGTGGAGGGAAGTATGCAGTGGAGTACCCCAAGGCTCTGTTTTAGGCCCAGTACTCTTCAACATCTTCATCAATGACTTGGACGAGGGGATAGATGGGGAACTCATCAAATTTGCAGATGACACCAAGCTGGCAGGAATAGCCAACACTCCAGAAGATAGGCTCAAGTTACAGAAAGATCTTGACAGACTTGAACATTGGGCGCTATCTAACAAAATGAAATTCAACAGTGAAAAAAGTAAGGTTCTACATTTAGGCCAAAAAAACAAAATGCACCAGTACCGTATATGTGGTACCTTGCTCAATAGTAGTACCTGTGAGAGGGATCTTGGAGTCCTAGTGGATAACCATTTAGATATGAGCCAGCAGTGTGCAGCAGCTGCTAAAAAAGCCAACACAGTTCTGGGCTGCATAAACAGAGGGATAGAATCAAGATCACGTGAAGTGTTGGTACCACTTTATAATGCCTTGGTAAGGCCACACTTGGAATATTGCATCCAGTTTTGGTCGCCACGATGTAAAAAAGATGTTGAGACTCTAGAAAGAGTGCAGAGAAGAGCAACAAAGATGATTAGGGGACTGGAGGCTAAAACATATGAAGAACGGTTGCAGGAACTGGGTATGTCTAGTTTAATAAAAAGAAGGACTAGGGGAGATATGATAGCTGTGTTCCAATATCTCAGGGGTTGCCACAAAGAAGAGGGAGTCGGGCTGTTCTCCAAAGCACCTGAGGGTAGAACAAGAAGCAATGGGTGGAAACTGATCAAAGAAAGAAGCAACTTAAAACTAAGGAGAAATTTCCTGACAGTTAGAACAATTAATAAGTGGAACGACTTGCCTGCAGAAGTTGTGAATGCTCCAACACTGGAAATTTTTAAGAAAATGTTGGATAACCATCTGACTGAGATGGTGTAGGGTTTCCTGCCTGGGCAGGGAGTTGGACTAGAAGGCCTCCAAGGTCCCTTCCAAATCTGTTGTTATGTTATGTTAATATTTTAGGAAACAATTTCTTGCACATATATTTTACAGGAGCAAGTTCCATTAAAATCAGAAAAACGTACTCCCATGTCAACACATTTTGAATGGAAGTATTAGTGAAATTTGTAACTTAGGAACACTGACTAAAGACAGTTTATGCAACATACCCACAAGAGAATTCTAAAAATTAACTTGTTCGCATTTAGTTTTACAAATTACGTTTTCCAGCCTGACTTTCAGCCAATTAATGTAAAGCATTTTTACACTACTTTAAAGAAACCTCCCAAATGGGTTTTAAAACATCAACATCAAATGAATAAGTGATTCTTTGGGTTTGTAATTTAAAAGACATGATGCAAAATGAAAAAGGATGAGGAATGGCTAAGATCAAAGCATACTCATATGACTTGCATTGCAAAGATTTTGAAAACCAACTGGAATGACAGCTGTCCATGAGAGGAGTAGCCAGAGGTTGTCAGTCTCTCAACAAGCCTAACGGAGCAATGCTTCTTTGTTCTCCCCCATCTGCTGCAGCCTAATAAAATAGGATACAAATTTGTGTATTTTTAGCCTTCAGGAACAATACAACACACTTTAAAACGTCTACACAATCTTTAGCAATTGTAATAAAAGCTATCTGCTGAGCACAGAAAACTATCAAATCTCTATAATTAACAAGAGGAAAATTCTAGAAAAAGACACTAAGAATGTATTCCTATGCATATTTACTAGGATAAAGCACACTTCAAACAGGATTTGGAAGAACTTCAAATCTTGCACAGGTATTTGTTCATTAAAGCAGTCCATTATTTTTTCATACTTCCATAAAAGCCTGAAAGAAGGGGTCAGCAAGTCACTAATTTTACTGAGTAGATTCTTTTTAGTAGTGCTAATTGATCTATAAAGAATTAGAGATAATGTAAAGCACTGGTCTCCAACCTTGGCAACTTTAAGCCTGGTAGACTTCAACTCCTAGAATTCCCCAGCCAGCTTTGCTGGCTGGGGGATTCTGGGAGTTGAAGTCCACCAGGCTTAAAGTTGCCAAGGTTGGAGACCCCTGATGTGAAGGTATCATGCCGATTTATGAAGCCATTTCTGTCTGCAGTCATTAAGCAAATCACCCACAGTCATTAAGTATAGCATCACGTGGCCATGACTTGCAACCTCCTAGCAACTTCTCCAATGACTTTGAATGTCAATGCAAATGCAAATGTCAATGCAGAAGCCAACTATGAAAGTTGCAAACAGCATTCATATGACCTTGCAATTGTCATAGATGTGTGGTGGTTATCAAGCACCAACTTATGATCGTATTATCATAACTTTGACGATCAGTTGTAAGTCCCCACTTTCCGCATCATTGTAACATTGTAAGTTTAACAAGCAATAAGTAAGTAATGGCTACTTGTAATCTTCTTTCTTTTAATCCTCTGTAGTATTCTTCAAATTCGCAGCCTGTCTGTTAAAAATTTGTATTTCCACTAGCTATAATATCCAGCATTTTTAATGAGTAAGTAAGTAACTTGACTTTATCAGACATCAATAGAAAAGAATATTTGCAGGTCAGGGTTAAATTGTGGGATCCTTACTCTCTGAGCTTGGTTGTTTTCTTGCAGACATTGCAATACCAAATTACGTAGCATTATCAATACTAGTTGGGACTAGGGTTTGCTTTTGCTGTCATTTAAAATGCTTGCTTTTGCTGTCATCTAAATGGTTTGCTTTTGCTGTTATCTAAAATGGACAGCTAACATCAAAAACATCATCAAGAAAGGACAACAAAGAATGTTCTTTCTGCGCCAACTCAATAAGCTCAAACTGCCCAAGGAGCTGCTGATTCAGTTCTACAGAGGAATTATTGAGTCTGTCATTTGCACCTCTATAACTGTCTGGTTCGGTTCTGCAACCCAACAAGAAAGACACAGACTTCAGAGGATAATTAGAACGGCAGAAAAAATAATTGCTACCAACCTGCCTTCCATTGGGGACCTGTATACTGCACGAATCAAGAAGAGGGCCGTGAAAATATTTACAGATCCCTCACATCCAGGACATAAACTGTTTCAACTCCTTCCATCAAAACGACGCTATAGAGCATTGCATATCAGAACAACTAGACACAAGAACAGTTTTTTCCCGAAGGCCATCACTTTGCTAAACAAATAATTCCCTCAACACTGTCAAACTATTTACTAAATCTGCACTACTATTAATCTTCTCATCGTTCCCATCACCAATCTCTTCCCACTTATGACTGTGTGACTGTAACTTTGTTGCTGGCAATCCTTATGATTTATATTGATATATTGACCATCATTTGTGTTGTAAATGTTGTACCTCGATAAATGTAACTTTTCTTTTATGTACACTGAGAGCATATGCACAAAGACAAATTCCTTATGTGTCCAATCACACTTGGCCAATAAAATTATTTTGGTCTTTTTGTTTCCTTTTTGGCTTTTTGATTGCCTGAATGGTATGTAAATGTTGTTTATGTCTATGTGCCTATTGTTCGCTGATTTGCTTCCAGAGATTTTCCAGCCAATCTATGTATTTATCATGTATGTATTTTATTGAGAGAAGCACTAATGCCTAATCTTAGGTTTTCATCCTAATATGACAGCTCCATCAAACCTTTGCAGATTATGATTAGTAATTGAATGGGAGAGCTTCATGGACTAGATTAAGAAATTGAAAAGCAGAAAGCAATGGCCAACCACCTCTCTATTGTTCCCAGGAAAGTTATCTGGTTATGTCCATAACATCATCAAGAGTCAAACTTGCACTATACTGAAGCAGTCATTAAATTGGAAGGCTGGAGATATTAAATCTCCTCTCACATATTCTGGCTTCATTCATTCATTCATTAGTCTTCCAGGGGGTGTCCCACCCGACATGTCAGCCATAATCTTTCTGACAATCAAATGATCACAAAGTAAAACATGGAAATAATTTTGGTTAGGTTACCTCCTCCTGTCCATGTAATGATGTGGGTTGGGACTAAAATTTACAGCTTTCTGACCCATATTTGGAAGACAAATCAACTAAGCAGAAATCAAAAGCAAACCTTATTTGCAAAAAGTTAAGTCAGATTAAACGTCCTGAAAATGACTCAAGAGGTGCAGTGTTTCAGGCAGTCCACAAGATGGTGCTGCCCTGCTACACAAGAATGTTTTCTGCCTGTCAGGTAAGAAATTGTGCATTTTAATATACAGGCTCCCAGAAGACTATTGTAGAAATTTAAAAAAAAGATTTTTCTGCCCAGACTGAAAATGGAATGTGAGTTTGAAGTTCCTCACAAGTGTAATAAGAATGATACACTTGAATTAACAATACGTGGGAAAAGAAAGAATCCTACTTACAACACTTATCTCTTTCTACAGAATTAATTAATTTTTTTCTTGAAGCAAAGAGGCCCTACTTTTTCTTCCTGGATTTTTTTATCCAATCTTAATCTGAGGCTCTGGGAACAAAATCAGTCTCTTTATTTCTCAGCTTCTATCCGCAATCTTTTCTTCCTCAAATTCTGCATCAAAGTTTTTAAGTGGCCAAAGATTTGAAATGGCCAAATGTTTTCCTCTATTTCCTGCAGAGGGAGGTTGGTAGTATCTGTTTACAGCAGTGGTTTTCAACCTTTATAGTGCTGCGATCCCTTTAATACATGCTGCGACCCCTTTAATACAAGACGGAGGCATTAAAGCGGAGACTCTTCCCCTATTAAATTTATCGCGCCTGAAGCCAGATTAGGCTAGCGATTGGGAGTGATTGCAGCTGGCTTGAGAGGGAGACATCAGAGCAAAGATTTTTCTCTTTTTTAATTCATCGCGCCTGAAGCCAAATTCGGCTAGCAATTTGAAGAGCCTGCAGCTGGCTTGTGGAGTCAACCATTGGAGTGCGATTCTTCGACTCGCAAGTATACTTCCCATATTTCTGTGGTCTTAGGTGACCCCTGGCAAATCGTCATTCGACCCCCAACGGGGTCACAACCCACAGGTTGAGAACCGCTGGTTTACAGGATGGAAACATCTTACTCTCTAGATGTGTCCTGGGCATAGTTGAGCATCTGTGAATGTCAGAGTTTGGCCTGTACAATCATAGCATGTGCTCATGAAACATTATTCCTGTTCTGACCTAGGCTTCCCCATACCACCAAGCAGACCAGGGGTGGGTTCTAAATTTTTTTACTACCAGTTCTGTGGCCTGGTTTATTTTGTGGGCGTGGCTTGGTGGTCATGTGACACTAGCTGTGGTTTGGCCATCATGTGACTGGGTGAGAGTAGCTTGGCCATCATGTGACTGGGTGGGCGTGGCCAATAACAATAAATAATAAAAATAATAAACAAAGTATAGAAAACAATAAGAGGTACCAAAAACCAAGTTTCACACTTTACACACACACAACACAACACAACCGACTCACACACAATGTAAAAGCAACTGCACTTCACCCAAAAGGGACCCTGCAACAAGCAGAAACCTCACAAAGCCACAAAAAGCTCAAAAAACCAAGTTTCACACTTTACACACACACAACACAACACAACACAACCCAACTGACTCACACACAATCTAAAAGCAACTGCACTTCACCCAAAAGGGTCCCTGCAACAAGCAGGAACCTCACAAAGCCACCTCAGGCAGCAAAGAATTTGGCTGAGCAATGGATTCCAGGCAGATTTGTGGACTTCAACTCCCAGAGTTCCTGAGGAACTCCAATCAATTACATTAGCTGCAACTGATTCTCCCTTCCAGATAATGTAACTGATTGGAGACTTGGAAGGAAAGTGAGCCCCAAAGGAGCTTGCTTAATTAAGAGGAAGGGGGATTGGGTGGGCCAGAGAAAAAAAGTTTTTAAAATGCTCCTCTGAGGATCCCTGCTCAGCCACACGATCATCAGAAGGGTTTTTTTTCCTTTTAAAAGCCCCTTTTGGGCTGAAGAAAAGAGGCTTTTAAAAGTAAAAAAAAAACAACCTCTGATGATCGGAGAACCGGTTCGGGGGCGTAGCCAGCCAGCCATTACCACCGGTTCTCTGAACGCCAGCAGAGTATCGGCTCTACAGAACCAGAGTGAACCGGGGGCAACCCACCACTGAAGCAGACTCCTTGTCCCAACAAAAAACCCTTTTATTTAATTTACAGTGAATTCCTCTCCAGCAAAATCTTTCTTCTCCCACAGTCTTTCAAGATAGTTCACAATTACCGATCTTTATCAGGCTTGGAGAGTGGCCAGGCCGATAGCTTTCAAACGCCGCAAAACTTGGAAAGAATGCAGTAATGAACTAATTGTCTCCTGCAAACTCCACTCCCCTTTCACGCCTCTTTTATTCCCTCTGGGAGGGACCATTCGTCGTCCACCTGTGGCCTTACTCCCAAGTCGACCCTTGTTCTTTAGCTGTTCCCTTCATCTGACAACTGCACATATACACACTGGGAACAGGTTCCAGCTGTTCGTCTGCCTACTGATGTCTGACTCCAAAGGCAGCTGATAAGTGGCATACAGCCCTGGCCTCCTCTCTGCCTCTGATGCAGAGCCCTCATCATGGTCTTCCCAAGACTCCAGGACTGGCCCATGTTCCTCCCCAAACTCGTCACTGTCCGAATCTGCTGCCAGATCCACTGGCTGCTGGCAGGCCACAACAATTCCCTCCCCCACCCGCCCACCCCACCCTCTGCCTCCAATATTAGACTAGTTCCATCCATTTTGATATTCTGGAAGTCCCTGAAGACCTGGTTAGGTTATTAGGCCTAGGATTGCCAGGGAACTGGAGACAAGCTTCAATGGCTCCATTGCTAAGGTGCCAACTCTTCTCCTCTCTTTGTCTAGGATTGGTGTGTTTTGTTTTTACAATATTTATCTTTTAATGTGAAATCTTGTCTCTTTATATTTGCTGTCTTTATATTTGTTGTTTTATTGATTGTTTATTGATTATAGTGACCCAGAGTCACTTTTTGTAGATGGGCAGATATTTAATGAATTAATTCCATACTAATTCCTTATATTTCAGCAACTCTATATACTTTGTTTTTCAAATTTGTGGAAATTATGCCCATTATTCATGAAATTTAAAATTCTTAGTATGCTTTCCCATTTAAAACTTGCATTTCCTGCCTGAAAAGGGATCAAAAGTGAAACAGGCCATTTCAAAAGAGAGATCTGCTGATCTTCTAAACATGCTCTCTCATCTCAATCGACACTTCAGTGGATGCACAGATTCATGCAAATAGGATAGGGTTTTGGAAAAATATCTGGAGAACCAAATTAATCACCTGATGCATTCCACTTGCATTCCAAATCTATGGAATTAGCTCCAGACAGATGTTTAACATTGAATTTGCTGTTGGAGTAGCTAAAACAACTAAAATTGCTGAATAAGTAGGTTTCTGTGGGGTGGTACCTGCTCAATAATGAAGTAATAGGAAGGAATACTGTATCAAAGTATGTGAAAGACCAGAATAAGAATTTATAATAGCACCTGATCGTAAATGGTACCCTGTGTTGAGCTTTCTGATATACTCAAGCCTATTTTTGTTTATTTATTATATTCTTTATTTAATATCTTTTTTTACTTTCAATCAAATGGAGTGTCTTCATCTTAAACATGTTCAAACAAATCAACAAAACCAGATTTTTATTTTTGAGCTTTTGATAAAGATGTTGTAGGTTTTATAACACCAAGAGCTGTTGTGGTGCAGTGGTTAGAATGTAGTATTGCAGATATCCTACTGATTGCCGATTGCCAGCAATTTGAGTCTCACCAGCTGAAGGTTGACTCACCTTCCTTCCTTCCGATGAGGATCCAGATTGTTGTGACAATATGCTGTAAGCCACTCAGAGTGGGCTTTAAAGCACTATGAAGCGGTATATAAATCTAAGTACTATTGCTATTGCTATTTTATTTCTGTAATAGATTCCATAAGGCAAGAAAGTAACTCAGGTGCATTTGAGGAAGCTAAAACATCTGGTTGTGCTGACTTGTTAGAACATGCTTCAGATGAAGATACTCCACTGTTGCGAACTGGGAAGACCATATTCAACTGAAGTCAGGAAAAATATTGAAACAATTTATTACATAGTCATTGGTTTAAAGTCATAATCCCATATTCCACCCAAGCTTTCCAATAAAATGATTTACCACCAATTTTCAAAATAGAATTTTACCAAAGTGTTAAATATTCATGAGTTTTCTTATAAAAACTCAAGTTTATATCTCAATATGGCCCAAGATTTCTCACCACTCCTACTCCTAGAAATAAAATATCCTTTCTGCTTTATGTTGCTCTAAGTGCTTATGCTGATCATAAAGGAAATAGATAATAATTTTCCAACTTTGCTCATAAGGGATAATATCCCCTTATATTTTCATTCCACCAGCAGGTAGCTAATAAAATATGATCTAATGGTATTTTTCAAGATCAGATAAATTAAAATGACCTTCCTTAAAATTTAAGGAAATTAAATTTTAATTTTAATTAAATTAAATTAAATTTTAAATTTTTTTAAAAAAATTAAATAACTTATCAATCAAAAGAAAATATGTGTTCAATATTAATCTAGGAATACCCTTAGAATCATAAATCAAATGAGAGACAGTGTTCATATTAACAATATTAACTTTACCCACTGCAGAGGTGGGCTGCTGCCGGTTCACACCAGTTCGGACGAACCTGTAGTTAAGATTCTGCGCAGTTCAGTGAACCGGCAAATCCCACCATTGGCTGGCTGTAGCCCCGCTCATTTTCTGGCCATTTTGGGGCCGTTTTCAGGCCAAAAACGGCCCCAAAACAACCTAAAAACGGCTTGAAAACAGCCAAAAAAATGGCCTGAAAGCAGTCAAAAAAACCAGCCTGAAAATGGCCTAAAAACAGCCTGAAAATGGCCCAAAAAACAGACTGAAAAACGGGCGGGGCCAGCCAGTGGTGGGATTAGCCCCAACCGCCTGAATCCTACCTCTGCCTTTGAGGTGAGTGGCTGGGAGGCGGGGCGGGGCTGGGTGTGATGAGTGACATCATCCACTCAGTCACATGACCAATTGGCCACGCCTACCCAGCCAGAGAACAGGTTGTTAAATTATTCAAGTCCCACCACTAGCCCACTGGCATAAAGGAATTTAAAGCCATCTATTAACCTCTATTTCAACCCTTTCTATAAGCTTCAACATATTTATTTCCACATTTTTAGAAGTATCTTTGGATATACACATTCCCAAATATATAATATATTCAGTAGAAATTACAAAGCCCATCTCTTAACATAACTGTACTGATATATTATGACCCAGGGAAACAAACTAGATACATAGAACCCTATCTTTCTTGTCATAATTTCCATGATCCCTTTTAGTCAAGATTTAAATCTAGTCACTGACACAGTATTTTCTTAATTGCTGAATAACATTTCATTGTTTGTAAGACACTTAGAAATTGATTTCTTGATGATCCCTTTACAACCAGCCCACATATTCTCCTTCCTTTCTCCTTTTTGAACAATATCAAAGTTTCTGGACATCCGACAATTCATCAGTTCTCTTAGACATGAGTATGAAGGCTATTAACATGCCCTTCAAAGGCTAACCAAATCACCTGGAACAATGTTTCAGCAAACCCTCAGTAACAAATACCAGTGATAAACAAAAAGAGAGAAAAGGGAGAAGAAAATGTATCTATGAGTCATCCTTTCTATTGCATCAAATATAGAAGCAGTTTCAAGATGCACCACAGGAGTTTATTCTTCCTAGCTGCTTGAGTGGGAAAGGGAGAAATTCTTCAGGCCACCCCATAATACATAACAAATTGATCCACACAGTGGAAAGCTATATAAAACCACAGATTAGTAGATCTTATTCTGTGTTAATACTTGACTAAATTGAAGTCCAATAGAGAGGGGGAAATATACTCTAAGCTAACTTGTAAGACCAAGCATTAGATGATGAAAGGTTGTTTATCATTCAATATTTCATTATAGATCCATTAATATACGACATAAAGATGTATTGGAACTAATTTTAAAATCACTGAAGTTAAAAGTGGCTGCCAAACTTGAATATTGCAGAAGATTATTCCCAAACATAACATGAATTTATTGGTACGTAGTCACTTACCCCATTCAACTGCCTCAACTCCTGACCACCTAGCAGGTACTCCTGACTCCTGACCACCTAGCAGGTTTAATAGGTACCACTTCTGTGGGAAGGTAACAGCATTCTGTAGGCTTTTCGTGTATAGCCATTCTGGCCATATGACCACGGAAATTTTATTTGCACAATGCTGGGTCCCTCAACCAAGAAACAGAGATTAGTACCATGCCCTAGAATTGGACATGATTGACAGGGATATCTTTACCTTTAGTATGCAATTTAAAAAGGCAGCATATTTATACATGGCCAATCTTGTGCATTTTTGTATGGTCTAATTTCAAAAGAGCCCAGCTAAAGAGAGTGGCAGAGATTTGGGCTCACAAACAGACATCTAAATCTTCACATCTTTGCTAGGGAGACTTTGTAGGTACTCCTACCTTGTTAAACCTGAGTATTTCTATAATATCCTCCTTTCTCCACATAGAAGGGCATCCGCATTATCACAAAACAGATCCTTATCTTTGCAAGTGTTGACAGAAGATTACAATACTATCCTTTATCATAAATATTTACATCTGTGATTCACTTCATATCCCACTTGGCATTTCAAGTATATTGCACTGCTAGTCAACAAATTCTCACGTCAACCTCAATCAATAATTATAGAAAAAGTATTGTGAGAACAATGTCTTGAAATCTCCAAGAAAGTTGTGAAATTCCTAGCTATTGTTTTAGAAGAAGCTGAGTGAATCCACAATGAACAAGGTCCAATCCCATTTTGTAGTCGCTTTATCAAATCTGTGTTCTCCTCACTTTTTTTTAGTAAACTCTGTATGTGACATTTTTCTCACCACAACATCCCCTAGAAGATATGTCTCTTTCTTGTGTATATTTGAATGTTTATATGTTACATCTGAGATATCTGATCATTTATAAATAAAAAAGTAAAAACTTATGCAAGATCCATTCCATATTTGCAGACTTTGCATTTAATCTGGTTGCACATTCATCTTTTCATTCTACATGTATTATAATAACAATGTTTGAAGTTATAAACAAGTAAAATCCCCAATATAACATCTATAAAATGAAATGAAAAACTTTATAAATATAAAGTAATAAATTTTTCATTACTAAGGATTTATAAGGATTATGAATGGGGAAAAAAAAGTAAGTTAGAATGTGCAAACAATAATATCTTCCCTTCTATATAATTAAACTTATATTTCATCAGCATAACCTCCCCAAATGTGGGAAATGTTTGGGAAATTTGAGGGCTCTTAAAGGCATGCATAATAAATATATATTTTCCAAATGGCTCCTCCCCTCACAACTTTTTCATATACTGTATTACACAAACCAACAAAAATGAGATTTTTGTCACAGTTATAAAGAAAAATAATGGCAATTATGTATTGTGCATACAAATAAATACACGGGCCTCTTTTTTTCAAAGTGTCAACATTTTGAAAATGTTGTCAACATTTTGAGGCTGTAATAATGCAGCCTTGAGGTTCCCATAGCAACATGTTTCATTTCCTAGGTGACAGGGATAGTATATCGTCACCATTGAACTAAACTATCTCCAATAGAAACATACTGAAATTCTTTCCAGCAACCTTGTCCTGAAATAACCACCTTAGCCCAATTAGCAGTTATAACTTGACTGAAGTTTTGAAAGTTACATTTGGTATTATATCCCATGTGCACAACAATTAAGGGTTGGATTAACAAGTAATATGTAACACTGGGTTTTTACATTAGACAATGTTAAGGCATCATCTAGAAACCAGGAAACTGGGAGTTCTAGTCCATCTTGGATACAAAGCCAGTTGGGTGACCTTAGGCCAGTCACTTTCTCTCAGCCCTAGAAAGCAGGCAATGGCAAATCACTTCTAAAAAACCTTGCTAGAAAACTGCAGGGGCTTGTCCAGACAGTCTCTAAGAATCAGACATGACTGAACAGAAAAAAAAAGAGTTCAATAAAATATCATCTTTGTTATTATATTTAAAAACATCTAGATGACCCACTATCAATAGTTTCAAAATATAAATATAAATAAAATGAAATGAAATGAAATAATGAAATGAAATGAAATAATAAAAAATAAAATAAAATAAAAGAATGAAATTCTATATCTCTTGAAATGTTTTATGGCATCTGTAGTATTCTGAAAGAGTTCATTCTAGATATCAAGGAGAGTTATGAGATCAAAACCCCAATTATCCCCAGGTAATTCTGTAGTGCTCTTTAACTCTTTAATATTGATATCATAATGTTGTGGCGACCCCTCAAAAACTTTTTAATGGCAAAGGTGCCCCCTTAATATTTGGCAGATGGTTATAGGCATAACAAATGATATACAATGGATACCATTTCCCAGAAAGGAAAAAGTTCTTTGTCTTTACATTCCTTTAAGATATTTTCAACATTATATTTTAAGATATTGTCAACATATTGGTTTTCAGCAATTGGGTTCAGTTGAAAGAGAGTTTTTTGTTTTATATATACTCTAGCAGGAAAAAAAAGAGCATAAGTAACTGAGAGTTTTATATACAGTCACCAGCGCTTTGTATTTTACTCAAAAGGGGAAAAAAATCCTTTGATTTTATTCATTTATTTATTTATTTTACTATGGGCGTGATTCAGTTTTTTCAGATTAACCGGAGACAATCCCGCTGGCCATAATCACTACAAGCTCATGCTTCCAAACTACTTACAACAGCCTTCCTGCATAGATTACATTGCAGCTTAGAGGCAACCAGTATGTATACATTGCCATTTCAAGTTGTGTTTTCTTCTAGTCAGAGAAGCAATTAAAGAAATTCCAGTTCAGTATCATAATTTTGGCTAGCAACAGTGACAGACTTTATGGATAAATTCCATCTGTGCCTACAAATTCAGGGCCAGAGTAGACAAAATAGTAAGTGACCCATGATTGCATTTCTCACTGATTTAAGTTTAAAAAAAAAAATATCCCCTCAGGAAAACAGAACCAGGGGTGCACCAATGGGAGATTGGTATATTTCAAATGTCGTAAGTTATGGTGGTTTTCCTATCATGGAAGACTATCAGTATATTTTACAACAGCAATTGAATTCTTTCTGCAGTCATGCAATTTTGATTATTTAGATTTGCAATTATGGGGAAACTGTAAAAACATTCAACTGAATGTGCTTCTCTCGCTCTCTAGATACAGTATATTCCAACATGAATTAGGGAGCGCAGAGTGATGGTCTGTGCCTCTGTAGATACACTTGAAAAATGCCTGGGATTTGTGGTGATGCAGGAGGTGAATTTTACCAATGAAGACAAGGGCCAATATAGTATATTGGTTAAGGAGCAGGGCTTACATCTGGCAGATCCATACCAGTGGTGGGTTTCAAATTTTTTTACTACTGGTTCTATGGGTGTGGCTTTGTGGGCCTGGCATGGCTTTGTGGGCATGGCTTGGTGAGCTTGGCAGGGGAAGAATACTGTAAAATTTCCATTCCCACCCCACTCCAGGGGAAGAATACTGCAAAATCACCATTTCCTCCTGATCAGCGGGGAGTTGGGAGGCAGAGAATAAATGGGGGTGGGGCCAGTCAGAATTTTTACTACCGGTTCTCCAAACTACACAAAATTTCCTCTACTGATTCTCCAGAACTGGTCAGAACCTGCTGAAATCCACCTCTGATCCATACCCCTAACCACAGAAGGTTACTGATGATTAGCTATTAACATTTTTCTCTCTTTTTCTCTCCCCTCCCCTCCAACTTATCTCAAACAATGGTTGTTGAAAAGAAAAAGTAAATGATATAGTGGAACTCAAATAATTTCTGGTTTGAATTTCACATGTAACTGTTTGGCTAATTAATCCTCTTTGGTGAGAAACTCTGATGGCAACTTTCCCACACTCCACAAAATAAACTGAACACAGGCAAGGCATCTGCAGAGGGGGACTCCAGTGGGGGCAATGACATCGCAATGCACATAACATTATCCTGACTTGTATTGGATTCCTGAATGCATATGGTGTTGTGCAGTGGTGGGTTGCTACCGGTTCGCCCCAGGTCGGGCGAAGCGGTAGCAGAGGCGGCGAGAGGCTCTGCCCTCCCACCCGGATGCTTCTGCACACATGTGCAAACGTACGCATGCCCACAAGCGAATCAGTAGCAACAGGTTTTGAAACCCGCCCCTGGTGTTGTACTGCCCTTCTTAAGGAATGTGTAATTTTGAATGAAAATATTTTTTGAAAAGTATCATCCTGTTACATGTTTTTTCTACAAAAATGAGTTCATTTTATCTCTCCCAGTTCATTTTTACCAGAAACCTATGTTATAGGTTAAGGCTACCCAGTAAGACTCTGAAAGATTTGTCATCTAGAAAGTTTGTGAACTTGCATCTTCCTAGTGTCTGACATTATTCAATAATCAAATTGTCCAATGAATATTGCAGATTATTTTTAATTTTATGACCCTGTAAGGCCTTGCTTTGGAGTAGAATCAAGACGACTGAATGGAGCTGAGCATTTACTGGCCAAATGCCCTTCCTGACACCTATGTGGAGTTTGCAGCAGATATTTACTCTTCGTGTCCTAATAAACATCTGTCACACAAATATTGCAGAATAACAGCAGGAATATATGTGTTCCAGTCTCCAATATGGAGCTTGAGTATTAGTTGCTGCTTTAATTCAATGGTTACTTCCTTGTTGCCTTGATGGGAACACTTTTTTTTACTCCCCAGAGTAATAAAGAATAAGATTAAAAGGATTAGATTTATCAATTTTGTGGGGAAACTACACTTTAATAAGTTTTGGGGCTTTCTAGATCAATAAGACATAGAATTGTCTCTGTTAAAAGTAACAGATAACAACATACTTAACTGTGTATGTTCCTTTAGGGAACCAGCCAGAGCAGTGGTGGGTTTCAAAAATTTTTACTACAGGTTCTGTGGGCGTGGCTTGGTGGGCGTGGCTTGGTGGGCATGGCAGGGAAGGATACTGCAAAATCCCCATTTCCTCCCGATCAACTGGGACTGAGAACAGACGGGGGCGGGGCTAGTCAGCATTTTTACTACCGGTTCTCCAAATTATTCAAAATTTCTGCTACCAGAACTGGTCAGAACCTGCTGAAACCCACCTCTGGGCCAGAGCTTTGGTTACTCAAGAGAAATTACTGCATGGAGAAAAGCATGCAGAAGTAAGGAGAAATCTCCTAGCAGTGAGAACAATTAACCAGTGGAACGGCTTGTGGGTGCTCCATCATTGGAGGCTTTTAACAAGAGATTGGACAACCATTTGTCTGGAATGGAATAAGGATTCCTGCTTGAGCAGGATGTTGAACTAGAACAGGGGTCTCCAACCTTTGCAACTTTAAGCCTGGAAGACTTCAACTCCCAGAAGCAAAGCTGGCTGGGGGATTCTGGGAGCTGAAGTCCTCCAGGCTTAAAGTTGCAAAGGTTGGAGACCCCTGGACTAGAATATGTCCAAGGTCCCTTCCAGCTCTGTTATTCTAAGTGAAAGTATTTAGCATGATCATGCCTTATTCTTCTTATGTGGCACCACTGACTAATTTTGAAATCTCTTTACATCTGACTAGAAGATGAACAAAAGGTAGTTGATGAGAACGTCCCCTTTGGCCAACATCCATATTGCCACATAAAGTGAACAGTAGGCATTTAAGGCAGACAAAAATAGAACTGCATATTGGGGTACAAAATTCCAGATGATCCTTAGGTTGTTGCAGAGCAGAGGTGGGTTTCAGCAGATTCTGGCCAGTTCTGGAGAACCGATAGCGGAAATTTTGAGTAGTTCAGAGAACTGGTAGTAAAAATTCTGACTGGCCCCGCCCCCATCTATTCTCTGCCTCCCAAGTCCCAGCTGATCGGGAGGAAATGAGGATTTTGCAATAATCTTCCCCTGGATTTGGGAGGGAATGAAGATTTTGCAGTATCCTTCCCCTGCCATGCCCACCAAGCCATGCCAACCAAGCCACACCCACAGAACCGTAGTAAAAAAGTTTGAAACCCACCACTGTTGCAGAATAATGCCAAAAAGCCACTGCTGTTATTTAGATACTAGTCTCTCCCATATACATTTAACCCGAAACAAATCAGCTTTATGTTTTTAAAAAAATATTGCAGAAATGTTAAGGAAAGGGTTTCGTTTTAATTATGCAGAAATGATACATTTTGCACTGAGAGAATCCAATTGACTGGGCCAAGTTCTGAAATGCATCATCTAAACCAGGGGTGTCAAACTCGCATTGTCATGGCGGCATCACATGATATATTGTGACTTTTTTCTCCTTCGCTAAACTGTGCGTGGGCATGGTCAGCATGGTCCGGCCCTGGGCCACGAGTTTGACAACTCTGATCTAAACTGTGTTAGCCTTTTTGCTAGCCTTTTACTTCCCAGTAAATGCTGGGAAGTCTTTGCTGCTCTGTGGAACAGCCCAAATAGTAATGGAGTTGTTCTGAATTTTTGTGATCTGCTATTCATAGGGAAATTGAGCTATAGGGTGTTCATCTGCTTTAGTGAGAATTGTGATCCTATCTTACCAAACTATGATTTAACAAACACAATGAACAGTTTTATGAATCTGTCTAAAAGCAAGCCAATCCTACAGTGGCTCATTTATGCGTGTCTTCCATTGTCAACAAGTAACCTGTAAGCATTTTTAGACATCAATGAATATCAGAATCCCAGCATTTAAAAGTGGCACAATAATTAAGGGTTCTTGGTAGGACTACATATGTGCGTTGTGGTGGTGTTAACCATTGCTATGGGAACATTAATTTGGGAATATATAATTAAATCACAAGAGAAAAATACATCTTTGCAGATTGTGCTGGAAAAGTCTGCACTCAATTTGCAATCTGCTGATCCATAAGTGTAAAATCTGCAAACCTGGTAAAATGCAAAAGCTGGATGAAATGTACCAGATATGATACCTTGGTAATCCTGGTTGTGCTCACACATTTACAATCTATCTGGCAGTCTCTAGCAATACCAATAAGCAGAATTTTCTCAAAGAAAAAAAGGCTATGTAGTGTTTATATATGCTGACATTTTAGCTCAACAAAGTGCAGATTAGCTATTGGCATTTGTTTTTATTAAATTTGACTCAAATATTAAGTTGTCATTACATTGTTCTAAATTGCTTGATGCAGGCAACTTAGATACATTATAAATAGTATTTTCCTTTACCATCACCCCTTTTATTTCCAAGAGAATCCAGCCTTACATTTACAAACTCGCATATGTCTTTCCCATTCATTTTACAGCTTCAGCAAAATGCCTGAAGAGTAGACTAAATAGACGCACAAATCACTTAATCACATATTATGACACCTTCCCCTTTCATTGATCCAACTAATTTTTATAAGATAGAACTTGCTTACAGAAAGCTAAAAAAAAAACCTTTTGTATTAAACCAGTTGAGAAAGGTTTAGTACCGGTGTCAAACTCAATTGCATGACATCACATGATGTATTGTGATGATTTTTGCCTTGGGGTGTCCATGGCCCATGCGTGACGCATCTGGCCCGTGGGCAACCAGTTTGATACCCCACTCTAAAGTGATCAGTTACTGGGGCTTTTCAAATCAAAGGTCCAGTGAAATTAGAAAGCAATGCAAATTCTGAATAAACAGTAATACATGGACAAACACAAAAAACAGAATTAGTGGTTTTTTTTCTATAATGGGCTGGTTAAAGCTATAAGCTAGCGATGCATTCTTTTCCAAAAGAAGGATCATTTGATAGTGGTTCTCTTTCTATTTGGACAGTTGCTTTAACAGAATAAGAGAGTTGGAAGGGACTTTGGAGGTCATCTAGTCCAACACCCTGCTCAGGTAGGAAACTCTATACCATTTCAGACAAGTGGTTGTCCAATCTCTTCTTAAAAATATCCAGAGATGGAGCACCCACAACTTCTGAAGGCAAGCCCGTTCCACCGATTTTTATTTATTTTATTTTATTTTATTTATTTATTTTGTAAATCACATATAAGATAACAGGTAAAAGTATAAACATAATTATTCTTATTTATTCTCACTGTAAGGAAATTTCTGGGTTGGTTCCCTCCTTGTCTATTTTCCATCCATTGTTTCTTGTTCTGCTTTCAGGTGCTTTGGAGAATAGGTTGGCCCTTCTTTGTGACAGCCCCTTAGATAATGAAACACTGCTATCATGTCACCTTTAGTGCTTCTTTTCATTAAACTAGACATACCCAACTCCGCAATAGTTCTTCATGCTTTAGCCTCCAGTCCCCTAATCATCTTTGTTGCTCTTCTCTGATGTTTTCTATATCGTGGTGACCCCTTTAAGCAGCAGCATCAAATTATTAATGCTCATTGATATATCCATGAAACATCTAGGGCCACTTCTTAGAAGTTCTAGCCTGATTTTCACAATTCATCACATGCAGCCAAGATTGTAGCCATCCTGTATGAGCACTTCCATCCAGGGCTGATCTCTCTCTCTCTAGTTTAACATTGTGTTTTCACAATGTTTTTAGTTTGAGCAGCACTTATTGTTTAATAAAATTGTATTTTGATATTTGACAGCCTTGGACAATTCTGTTGTAAAGTGTTGTTTATTATATAGCACTGCAGAGTAATGAGTGAGTATGAAATAACGGCATAATAAAAATAATGTATACATAAAGCAGTAACTTGGCAGAAACCTGGGCTGTTTATTCATACATTACATACGCTGATGTTCACTGCTCACTTTTGCAACATTCAACACGTTGTTTCTTTGATCCACAAACACAACAAAGAAAAAAACTGAGAAATGGAGATCCACTTTTATCTATCCTTTTACAAAGAAAGCTTTTGAAAGTGTAAAACTGACCGCATTCAAATCTTTCCTGGATGAAATGAGGAAAAGGCCAGGCATTTTCCCCTTCATATTAGGACAACTCGGAAACCGCATATAATAGGTAGCCTATCTTATCGGAAAAGAAAACAGAATGGGATTGTTATAGAATATAATCCTTGAAAAGTTTGTCTTTGAGGGTTTTAGGGAGGGCTATCTTCCCAAAACTGACATCACTATTGTAGATCTGCATTGTTAGTGTCATTTTTATGGTTCTTTCAGACTGTGAAATATTCCTTCTCTAGTCATAGCAAGTCCATTATGCATACATAAATAATAATAACAGTCTGACCAAATACACCTTCCATCACCCAACTCTAATTATCCAATTATCTAAGAGTCAAAGAATAGCACCATAATCTCATTTGATAAACAGGGAAAGGTAAACCTTATTGGCTCACATTATTTTTTCTCATATCTGCTGAACATCTGGTTTATTATCCCAGAAGCTGATAAGGGCAGACCTCAGCATATGCCACCAATGTAGTACTATGCAGAGGGCAGAACAATGAACAGGTGGAAAAATCTTGTATTGGAGCATCAAGTGCTTTCTAGATTCCAATGCAGGATAGTTTGGTCTAACTTTATAATAATATTTATTGTAATTCTCATCATTCCCAGCAGGATAGTCTTTGGCAAAACTTTACAGAATGGTTAAGAATGCCTATTACATACCGCATAATTATTCTAGGCAACCTCTAGTTTTTGGGGGCACAACATAATTCCAATGATACTGAATTATATCCCTCAGTCTCCCTTATGCTGGCTAGGGCTCTTGAAAATTGTGATTTAGGAACACTGGGAAGGCCATAATAGATAATGTGACATCATCTAAATTATCTGTTAGGTTTTCCATGATGCATAATATGATTCTTCTACCTGGTAAAAATAAATATGTAAATTGCAGTCATTGGCCAATCACAAACAATTGTTCCTCTGCAAATTCAAATTTCAAAAGTATTTTGAGATTTATTTCTTACTATTGACACTTCTTGGTTTTCAGAGTTCAAGATAAAGATTGATATTGTTCATTGATATATTGACATTGGGCCATCCCAGATTGACACATCCCTAAGGTTTTCATATCCTTTTTCTGGGTCTTTTGGAAGCTTCCTAATAGTTGTGGAAGAATCTAATTGTCGTGTCCCACTCCTCCTCTGACGGCCGGGTCGGGGAAGTCTGTATCAAGCGTGCCTCTGCAGCTCTGCCAAAGTCCTATCAGAGA
The DNA here is from genome assembly GCF_028640845.1 of Ahaetulla prasina. Classification (NCBI taxonomy): domain Eukaryota; kingdom Metazoa; phylum Chordata; class Lepidosauria; order Squamata; family Colubridae; genus Ahaetulla; species Ahaetulla prasina. The sequence continues at coordinate 88,639,766 of NC_080539.1, read as the reverse complement.
CCTCAGGGCAGGCAGGAATCCAAGGTGTGACTTCAGCAATCCAGATTAGACTTTGCCTGACTCAGAGAATGCCAGAAAGCAGATCCTTTATATAGGCCATGGGGTGTGGCTCCATGACTCAGCACTTATCCAGGCCTGCCTCTCCCTTCCTTTTGCTGACATCGCCTCTCCATTCTCCGGAAGCGTGGATCTCTCCAGCCTCCAGCTGTTGGTAATACCATCTCATGACTGGCTTCATATTCCTCAGGCTCACATGCTGTGGGGGAGGGGTTTAGTTGCTCCGTTTGACCGGGCATGGTGCTAGGACTGGGGGCTGGAGGCATGTCAGGCCATTTGTCTTGCTCGGACTGTCCAGGCATGGTGCCAGGACTGGGGGCTGGAGGCATGCCAGGACATTCTCCTGTACTATCAGTGTCTGGCAGGAGATGAGAAGGGCCCGGCTGCGGCAAGCGGGGCAAACTAATATTTAATGTATAAGTATACAGGTAGTCCTTGACTTATGACCGTAATTGAGCCCAAAATTTCTGTTGCTAAGAGAGACATTTGTTAAGTGAGTTTTGCCCCATTTTACAACCTTTCTTGCCATACTTCTTATGTGAATCACTGCACTTGTTAAATTAGTAACACAGTTGTTCAGGGAATCTGGCTTCCCCATTGACTTTGCTTGTCAGAAGGTTGCAAAAGGTGATCACATGACCCTGGGACAGTGCAACTGTCATAAATATGAGTCAGTTGCCAAGCATCTGAATTTTGATCACATGACTATGCTGCAATCTATGCTGCAATGGTCAGAGGTGTGAAAAATGGTCATGTCATTTTTTTTAAGTGATGTTGTAACTTTGAATGGTCACTAAATGAACTATTATAAGTGGAGGACTAACTGTATTCAATTTAGGGAATATTATTTTGTCACCTGACCCTGCTTGCTTTATTCCCTTTTGATCTACTAAGAATGCAAAACAAAAAGTCTGAATGCAGTTCTTTACGCTGACGAAAGTTCTTTCCCGAATTCTACAGTGGACACTTAGAAAAAAGCTTTCACTGGGGAAAAACTTCTTTAAAACGGTAGTATTGGATGCGTAGTGAAGATGAGTTTGGAAGACGCAAACTGGAAACATACTTGTCTGTCCTGCTCCTAGCCTCCTGAAGTTCATGCAAAGATCTGGAAAACAAGATTGTTCTCAAAGTACAATTACAATCTATATTGGAAAATATAGAGCCCCATTGGTAGGAGAACTCTATTTTAACATTTAAGTATAGAAGAAAGAACAGTTTGAGCTCACCATCATTAACTATTCAAAATCATTCTATTTTTTTTAAGAACAATTATCTATTCCTGGTTCAAAAGATTGTAGAATCTGCTTCTCCTGAAGTTACATCTTTCAGAAGTCATCTTAATTTACTCTAAATGAAATAATTTATGAAATACAGTGTGCTGATAATTATTTCCTTATTGGACCAGTAGAGGGCAATAATAATCATATCGAACACTTATTAAAGTTTTATATTATATTTATAATATAATCACACAAAAGAATATCAACAATGTTTGGGTTGACTACTCCTTTTAAATCTCTTTAGCGCAACTGATCAGAATTCCCCATTTTTATTTTAGTTTTGCGCCATTATAAATGTTGAAGCTCATGTCGTGACAATTTTTTACTTGATCTACTAGTTTCTTGAAAATCTGCTGGCGTGAAAAGCAAATGTAGATGCAGCTTAACCTATGGATGAGTTTTGTGATTGTAGACTTTATCATAACACAGTATTTGATTTAATATTATTTAACATTACTTTATTAAAGAGAGCCTACAGTTGAAAAGCTAAGCTTGGTAAAGACCCAGAGAGGGAATTCTTCTCTTGAAACCCAGGCACGATTGTCTGAAGCCAAAGAATGGATGTCCATGATCTTTTATGAGATCTGTTTTCTGTGAATACTTCCACCCCAATGTACTAGAACTCCCAATGAACAATTTCAAATGCCCTCACTAACATTTGGAGGAGGATTCTTGCAATCAAGATTTTTTCCCCTGCCATCTTTTCTCTCCTGTCTTTAGAAGTATACAAGTCAGCTTTCTTCAAATCCTAGGACATAGAATAACCGAGTTGGAAAGGACCTTGGAGGTTGTTGTGACCCAGGCCCAAGTAGGAAGTACTAGACGCAATCAGTTTGAAAACAGACAGACTTTATTAGAACAGCTGAGAATTAACTCATTCTCAGCGTAGTCCACACTAAATCAAAACAAATTCTTCAGAACACAATTCTTCCGTCTTATCACCAACCTTGGTCTAATTAGGCAAACTGCCAAAGGCTTTTCTTGGCAAAAGTTCAGAAGCAGAAGACGCCGACAAGAAATAAATGCAGCAAGACAAGAAGCAAGTCTATCAACGTTGTTTTCCGACAAAGTTGCTGAACTTTTAAGCCTTATGGGAGGGGCCAATCATCTCTTGGCCCTACTCCCAGGTCGTCCTCTTTGCTGTAGCTGCTCTTGCCTTCTGGCAGCTCTTCTCATGTGTCCATTAGGAACAGGCTCCTCCTGTTCCTCTGCCTCTCTACTGTCAGCCTCTGGAGGCTCCGGAGTCCACGCATCACTCCCAAATGGCCCTGACCCCATCTCTGCCTCCGAAGCAGAGCCCTCATCCGGGCCTTCCCCAGGCTCCAGGACTGGCCCATGTTCTTCCTCAGCCTCATCACTGTTCGACTCTGCTGCCAGCTCCGCAGGCTGCTGGCGGACTACAACAGAGGTCTTCTAGTCCAACCCCTTGCTGAAGCAGGAAATGGTTGTCCAATCTCTACACAGACAAGTACAGGTATATTTTTTGCAATAGCTTCTCTTTCTTTGAACTAGCCCATACAATTTTTACATTCTTCTTTGTGTCTCTTTTTTGTAAATTTTCACTTTGAACCCAATAACTACAAGAATTCCTGAAAGTTGCATCCCGCTTGCTCAAGTCTTTTCTTTAAGGGTACTTTGTAACTGAGCTTTTAGATCACTTCTTGTCATAACCTCCTGAGTTATGGCTCTAATTGTTCCCCACAATTATGGCCGTAAATCATGGCAGTCTTAAAACATGTCATCACATGATTGAACCTTATTTTACAATCTTTATTTGCGGCAGTCATTAAGTGAACCTATTGTTTGCTATGGGGCATTTTTCTGGCAATCTAAAGTAAATGCCAGTTTGTGGAGAAAAGATCTTAAATCATGGTCATATCTTTAGCAAATTAACAGAAGGGACCTTGAAGGTCATCTAGTCCAACCCTCACCCAAGCAAGAGAGCCTACACCAATTTTGATAGATGGCAGTCCAGTCTCTTCTTGAAAGCTTCCAGTGATGAAGCTCCCACAACTTCTGAAGGCAAGCTGTTCCATTGGTTGATTGCCACTGTCAGAACTCACTGACAGAACTCACTGTCTGCCACTCACTGTCAGAAAATCTCTCCTTATTTCCAGGTTGAACCTCTCCTTGTTCAGTTTCCATCCATTATTCCTTGTCTGGCCTTCAGGTGCTTTGGAAAATAGCTTGACCTCTTCCCCTCTGTTGTAGCCCCTCAAATATTGGAACACTGCTATCATGTCTCCCCTGGTCCTTCTCTTCACTAGACTAGCCATGCCCAGTTCCTGCAAGCGTTCATCATATGTTTTAGCCTCCAGTCCTGTAATCATCTTGGTTGCTCTTCTCTGCATTCTTTCTAGAGTCTCAACATCTTTTTTATAATGTGGTGACCAAAACTGGATGCAGTATTCTAGGTGTGATCTTACTACGGCTTTATAGAGGGCATTAGTACCATACTTTTTGGAGTATAAGACACACTTTTTCTCCCCTAAACATACATTGAATGTTGCTGAAGCCCTGCCCACCCGCTGGCCCCCACCCTTTGGCTGTTTTTGGCTTCCACGTCAGGGGTGAAATGCTCCCAGTTCGGACCGGCTCGCCCAATCCGGTAGCAATGGCGGCTGCTGGTTCAGAGGACCGGTAGCAAAAAACCCTGGCCCCGTCTCCCCTGCCTCTGCTGAGCCGCACCATAAGCAGAAGTTTTTTTTTTTACTTTTAAAAGTAAAAAAAATGTCTTTAATAGTAAAAAAAAAGCCTTTGAGGATCCCGCCCCTCAGCTGAGATCAGCAGAGCCTTTAAACTTTAAAAAAAAAATTTAAAAGCTCCTCTGGCGATCTCACCCGAGTTCCTCATCAGCAGAATCTTAAAAAACAAGTTTTCTACAATTAGAAAACTTCCTTTTAAGAGATTCTAAGGCACTTACCTGATTACTGATCTAACACATGACTTTCCCAGCCCGAAAGCAGCAGTTTCACTTTCAGCACCAGACAGAATCAATTGCTAGCTAATCTATTTCCTCAGTGAGCAACTAATGCTGGCTGGCTTTGCTGGCTGAGGAACTCTGGGAATTTAAGTCCACAAACCTTAAAGTTACTAAGGTTGGAGACCCCTGATCTAAAAAATATAAATAAAATAAAATAAAATAAAATAATAAAATAAAATAAAATAAAATAATAAAATATTTATGCAGCTTTCTGAGATTTGGTGCATTTCTGTAGTGTTTCACTCTAATTACACAAACACACAAAATCTCACAAAGCTGCATATGGCATTTTGTGTGTGTGTCACTGTGTTGTGTTGTGTGTGTGTAAAGTGTGAAAGTTTTGAGCTTTTTGTGGCTGTGTAAGGTTCCTGCTTGTTGCAAGGGCCATTTTGTGTGAAGTGCAGCTGCTTTTACATTGTGTGTGTGTCAGTTGGGTTGTGTTGTATTGTGTGTGTGTGTAAAGGGTGAAAGATGGCTTTTGGTACCACTTTTGTTTTGTATACTTTGTTTATTATTTGTATTATTTATTGTTATTGGCCACGCCCACCCAGTCATCTGACTACCAAGTCACGCCCACCAATTAAGCCACACCCACAGAACCGGTAAGGAAAATTTTTAGATTTCATCCCTGCTCCACATGTCACATTTTCAGCTGGTTCCAGGCAGCAGGGATCAGTCATGGCAAATAGGCCGTGCCAAACAGGCAGCAGCAGCAGCAGCAGCAGCAGCAAAAGGGTGGCGGGGATCAGTGGCAGCAAATGGGCTGCACTGAACAGGCTGCAGCAGCAAACAGCCCGTGGCAAATGGGCCGCACCAAACACCAAAGTCATATTATTTGTTTCAACTTCTCTACTGCCTGCATTCTAATTCTAATTCATCCAGGAAGTAAACCAGATGATTTTGGATACAGATATTCCTCAACCTATGAATATAACTGGAATTGGAACCTCTATCGCCAAGCAGTTGTGGTCATGAAGTGAATCGTACCTGATTTTACAACCCATTTTCCCACTGTCATTAAGCAAATCACCATGATCTCTAAAATCCTTAAATGAATCCAGCTTCCCCAGTTGACTTTGCTTGTTGGAAGCCCCCTGAGAAGGTGGCCAATGGCAAACACACCACCTTGGGATGCTTCATAAATACATGCTACTTGCCAAATGCCTGATTTTTTTTATCACGTGGCTATGGGGATGTTGCAATGTTCATAAATGCAAGGATCAATTATAAGTCAGATTTTTAAGTGAATGGTCATTAAACAAATGGTCATAAGTCAAGGACCACCTGTAGTAATTCTATTTCCCTGGATTGTAACAACCATAGAAAAGTATATATAAATTATCTTAAATTCCTTGAAAGGAAATAGTGGCGTAGATAAATAGAGCAAAATCAATATAAATAAATAATGCAAATCACTAAACTTTCCATATAGTTACAGAGGAATTAATTCCCTGAGGAACAGATCTGTAAAGTGCAAAATGCATCAGATCTGAGAAATTATTTTGCAACCAAAGCTATACGCTCTCAAAGTGGGTGAAGCCTGTTTTAACTGACTTTAATACCATATTCCATTTTGGGCAAATAGAGGTAAATAATGGGGATATGTGAATCTGGACGGGGGACCTTCAAGAGGGGTTTGGACTAAAATAGAACACATTTTATCAATGAGTTGGTGGTCCTTTTTTTTTCCTTTTTCCTTTTTTTTTATGAGGGAAAGAAGAACTTGGTTCAACACTCTTAAAATTAGCAGTTTTTGAAAAGAGGGTGACAGAAGATTGAATGGGACAGAAAGTCTTTCTACCCTGGACCTGGTTAAGTATCTTTCTTAAAAACTATCTACGTTTCTTCTCGAACGCCATCACTGTGCTAAACAAATAATTCTCTAACATTGTCAACCAATTTACTAAATCTGCACTAGTATTAATCTTCTCATCATTCCCATCACCCATCTCCTTCCACTTATGACTGTATGATTGTAACCTTGTTGCTTGTATCCTTACGATTTATATTGATATTGATTGTTTCCTGATTGCTTATTTGTACCCTATGACTATCATTAAGTGTTGTACCTTATGATTCTTGATGAATGTATCTTTTCTTTTATGTACACTGAGAGCATATGCACCAAGACAAATTCCTTGTGTGTCCAATCACACTTGGACAATAAAAAATTATGTTCTATTCTATTCTATTCTATTCTATTCTATTCTATTCTATTCTATTCTATTCTATTCTATATGGCAGGGAAATGTTCCCTGAGGATGGGCTCCAGCAACCTCAGAAGACTAAACCTCTGGTCCCTGTGACCAACCCAGATTGGATCTTGCAACATTAAATGGATTTTGTGATTATTTATTCCAATTCTGTAGCCACCCATCTACACTTGAGGTAGGAAAATGGTTGAAGCCAGCACTGTTTACATCCCTGCTAAAAGCAGAATGCTTTACTGTCTTGCAACTGAGAGTATGTTTTCCTATACTCTCTCCCGATTCCACTTTAAGCAAAGGTATTGTATTATATGCCACCCTGTGTTTCACCTGCTGTTTTGCAAGTGAAGAACAGATGGGAATAAAGCAGCAGGCAGCTTCAGTTGCCAGTGCTGCCATCTCCTACATACAGCATGCAATCATGCTACGGTAGAACCATATTTTTTCCCCAATGGAGAAAAATAATCATCTTAATAGGTATATGATACTCACCCGGTCTTCTTAGAAACAACAAGACCCAAATTGTCTAACTTGAAGGGTATGGGGTTTTTTTTATTATTATTATTTCTGGTCCATAGCATTAATAAAAGGGACATCTGTGAGGCAATGTGCCATGGAAGGAAGAAAAATGGGAAAGAGTGAAGCTGGAGTTCCAACGTTTCAAAAGTCAGCATGAAACACACTATAGCACAGCGAAGTTCTTCAGAAAGAAAATGTTCTTCGTTTCTATAAAAGACCTTTAAACAAGGGATATATACACATGCACATGACTTGATGGCTTGGATTTTGTTGTTTCTCAAAAGTGATGTCCACATTCCCCTCACGTCACCTTCCTGCACCTAGCTCACAATTGTGTGACTGGGTATTCTGCTGCTTTACTCCAGAAAATCCCACTTTGCCACTGATTTTCCAGAGAAGATGTAAAGAGTCTGCTCTGGTCTGATGAGGAGATATGGTGCTAAAGGTTAGACTGGTTCCTAGAATAAGCATCGCCAGTTCATTAAGAAGTTAAATATTTATTTTATATAACCAAGTCAAAGACCTAAAGAAAGTTGTGGGGTTTTTTAAAAAAATAAAAAATAAAAAGGGAAGAATGGGGATAGCAATAGCTCTTAGACTTATATAAGAATTATTAAACTGCTTTTTGAAAAGGCTGAACTTATTCACCAACAGCACAAGGATGAAATGCAAAGATAAGTAGAGTTTTTCCCTTTACTTCACCTCCAGCAAGTCTTACCAAAGAAAAAAACCAACTTCCTTAAATAACTTCCTCAAAGACGAGGAAGGCTTCCCTATTGTAAAAAAATCACAGGAGTGGGGAAACCTAGGTCTCTGATTGGCTTCTCAACACTTGATTTTTCTGGATCCTTTATCTGAGGAGTCCTTGGTAGTCTCTGAGCTTGGTTATTTTCTTCCAGATGTTTCATTACCCAATTTAGGTAACATCCTCAGGGCTGGGTAAGAAATCTTTTGAGCATTGACGATATTACCTAGTTTGGGTAACGAAATGTTTGCAAGAAATGTCAGGGAGCACCAAGGACCCCTCATTGAAACCCAGAGCTACGTATATTCTCCTTTATTGGCTCCTTGAACTCAGAGTAGATGATCTCCACTGTCTGTTCTAATCCTTACGTTCTACGATTCAGTGCATTTAAATATGTATCTGGCTCCGCTGAAAGAAACGTGAAGGAATATTGAAGAAACTGTGCTCCACAACACCAACTATCCCTCTCCCTTGGCTGTAATAGTAGTTGTTGCAGGGAATTTATTTCCATCTCATCTCCAAGACTGAAATTGTTCACGTATTGGGACTTACTGGATTTCCCCTTCTTCATATGTGGCATATGGCTTTTTGTTTCTCTTTTCCTCAATCATGGGACAGCTTCTGAATGAGTCAGAAATTATGGCAAAAAAAAAAAAGAAGAATGTAGGTTACCACAGGCAAGTACTCCTCGACTTATAACCATTTGTTTAGTGAGTGAAGTTATGAAAAAAGTGACTTATGACCATTTTTCACCCTTACAGCCATTGCAGTACCCCATGGATCAAAATTTGGATGCTTGGCAACTGGCATGTATTTATGATGGTTGCAGTATCCCGGGTCCCATGTGATCTCTTTTTGCAACCTTCTGACCAGCAAAGTCACATTCACTTTAACAACCCTTTTAGTATGACAAGAAAGGTTGTAAAATGAGACTAACCTCACTTAACAACTGTCTTGTTTAGCAACAGAAATCTGGGTCTCAATTGTGGTCATAAACCAAGGACTACATGCATATTTATATATAAACTGGAAATTTCTGGGTCAAGACTACACTCTTCAATATTGATTTTGATTTATCTGCAGATCAAAGTGTAAATATTTTTGTTTAAAAAAAAAACCCCACAGACTTTAAATGATGATATAAAAGTTCATCTTTGCTGCCCACATTTCAATAGGTAGATAATCACCATGTCTGGACATTGGCCATGGTTGTCATATATGCAGCTTTCAAGCTAAACATTATTAGTAGGGTAGGAGATAAACAGTTCTATTGCTGACAATAACAGAATTTCAGGTACATGAAAAACAAGTTAAAAAGTGTTATTTCCCAGAACAGATTCCATTTGTCCTCCGATTTTGGTTGTAATGCTGTGGATCAGCTTATCCATTTTTCCTCGGATTTTGTTTGCAATTGCATTGGTTAGCTCAGGGGTCAGCAACTTTAAACACTCAAAGAGCCACAAAGGTCCTAACCGGAAGCCCCCCATTCAATTCTGGAGCCGATCAGAAGTCCGGTTCCCCCACCATAGAGTCTCACCCTAGCACGGAGTCCATTTTCCTCTACCTGTCCTAACCAAAAGCCCTATCAATTGTAGAGCCGGCCAGCAACAGGGAGCCACAGCAGATGGATGAAAGAGCCACAGCTGGCTCCAGAGCCATGGGTTGCCAACCCCTGGGTTAGCTTATATGTGGATGGGCTTATACACGACTATATACATTAGTGGGCCCTTTAAAAAGAAAAAGAAAAAAGTAACCAAATTAATCTCCTTTGATTTTCGCTGGACATCTGAAAATGAATTCCAACAAATTAGATTCATATGTTACTGAGCAGTGTTAGAACCACCTGAACACAGCATTAAATATTTCATTGTATCTAGAGTACATGTACTTTTTCTATATAGCAGCAGCTAATTCATAAATAGTAGCTGATTTCTTCTTCACCCATAATCTTGACTTGTTAAAAAAGCAACTTTTCTTTGAAGCTGTTATATTGCATTGAGAAGAAATTTCTCATTGATCCTTTCCTCTCAAATAAGGCAGAAATCTGAATGAATTCTAAGACTTTGAGCACCAAAGAAAAAAGCAACCTTCCCTTTACTTCCCTTTAATATACTTTAATGTTATTGTGATAACACTCCAGCAGTTTTCATAGCATCCACACACAGACACACCTGGATATCTCCTTGTACATTAAATGCAAATATATTTAAGATTGTGTTTAATTTTGCTTTAAAAGCATACCTATCAGTTTAGCGATGGTGTCTACAACAGGCTTCAGAGCTTATTCAATTCTGGTTATTTTTAATTTGGTATTCCAAATGAGATTATCTAAAAATATTCTCAGGTTGCCTTCAGAGCCCATACTGATACATTTCATTGATGGTTGCATTGTACATTGTTCTTATCCAATTGCTAGTTTTGTACACAAATTTGCCAGAAAGACTAACTGTATGTCAAAGTCCCATTTCCTTTATAAGAATTCTTCTTGGTTCAAAATGTCCACTGAGTACACACCGCCGTCGTATCTTGATACCTGTGGAAAAAGTCATCTGTCATGGCTGCATGCTTAAAGCAGGAAGACAACTGCAACAGAGTTGGATTATTGTCATTTAAAAAATTCTAGCAGAATTTATAATTACCATTTCTCTAAATTAAACAAAATCAGATATAAAATGTCCTGGGTATATAAATGGTGTTGCATCTATCTATCCATCTATCTCTCTCTCTCTCTCTCTCTATCTATCTATCTATCTATCTATCTATCTATCTATCTATCGTTTCACATTAATCCATAAAAGTATTATAAATAAGGTCTGAAAGGGAGACAGAGGAACCACAATGCTCATCTCTTATAATCACATGTAAAAATTATTTGTAATAGGGTATGCTACAATATCTGAATAATTTCAATGTATATTTTTACATGCCTCAGAAAAAGAACAAAAGGCCTTTAAAAGAAATAAATGTAATGTATCAAGCCAGAGTGGTATTGTAAGTTTAATTCTACGATATTGCAATAGCAGCCTATATGTCTAGTAAGCTTTGAAAGAGATAAATCAGGATCACAAACTGTATTCTTGGTGATCATAAAAGAGAGAGCAGTAAAAAGATGAAAAGAACAAAGGATACATGAGCCTTCTGTAATTAATCCTGGGTAAATATCAACCACACTTTCACTTTAATGTATATGCAGAATGAGGAAGGCAATCGTAATACAATATGGCTCCCTGTTAAATAACCAAAGGTTCTTGACAGTTGTTCTTAAAACCTGCATCACGACAACATTCTCACCCAGTGTCCATAGACATTTCTGGGAACCCATATAAATGGCCCTTAATTTCTATGGCTAGTGCTGGTGAAAATTTCTGGTTTTCAGGTCTGTATCCGTAGAAGACATAAAGACCTGAAGGGTTGGAATCAGGTAAAAAATTATTCACTACCAAACATTTCTTAGATTTTATTTTATTTTTTAAAGTGCATAGAACAACATTCATACGATGAGGACTTGCACGAAGGTGGTTGGTTAGTTAAAGGTGGGACAAGGAGGAATGTCATAATTGTTTCATTATCGTAGAAAGAATCTCAAATACAGCTGGCATTAGGAGCCACTTTTAAGGAAAAGCTACGGACACCATGACTGCGTCATTGTGAGAATGCTTGCAAGGCAAACCAAGAGCTGGACTGGATGCCCCCCAGGTAAGAGACAACCTTCATTCCACCATCCCTCTCAAGCGCCTTATGTCAGTAGCTGAAATTTTCACAAGCCTAAACAGCATCAGCAGTATTTCATTCCACAACATCTTAAGACGAAGGACTCCATATTGGATGGGATACATTGCCTTCCCTGTCAGATCGAAAACTAGAATCTGAACCACCAAGGAATAAAAAACCCCTCCATCTCAGTTCTGCCATGGGAACAAAGAAACACATTCACCATTGCGCAATACCAATATCTCAACCCTGAATTTTCTACTTGTTCTCCACCATTCCTACCCACGCCTGGGCCACTATTTTCTTTTTATCCATACACATCCTCCTCCATTTTTTTTTGTACCAATTCTGAAATATTGGGGCTTAGCTTTGAGTTAATTTTAGGCCCAGATAAATGAGATCACCATCTAAGGGATCAAAACTCACGGCAACATGAAAGCGCAAACATACCCAACCGCAGAACACCCTACAAGTTTGAAGGTAAAAGGGCCAGCTTCTACACAGGTATTAACATGCACAGAAACTCATACTCCCCACCTACACCTGCAATAAGGGGGGAAAATATAGCAAAGGAACCAGCCAACTTTCCCCAAGCAGAATACAAGTATACAATTACATTTATAGCCAAAAGGCCCAACATAATACAACTATACGGCATTTGAAACCTTACTATTAAAACAAACAACACTGGCTAAGAAGGGTAAAGTGGAAAAAGGAAAAGATGGGGCTTCTTGGCATATCTCTCAGGCATAAGGTTCCTGATATCCGAGGCCCTGGAATACCTCCAAACTCTTGATAAGGTGAACCCATTTATCGCAATGGCTGGGATAGGATACAATGGAGAGAATAGATCCCATTTGACCGCTGAAATGAATTTGAAGAAACCATCAGGGCACAACTTCCGTCTCGAATTCAATCAATCACACCCACATCCAGATTTTCCTCTGCCCACCACCCACCCTTTAAATGCTTCATTTCCAAAAGCCCAACCACACATCGAAAACCTGGCCTAGATACCACAAGTCACCTGCCACACTCCAGGGATGACCCAACCAGCTTCGGCAGGCACTGCCAGGCTGGGATCCCTCCCAATCCCCCTGCCTCTCAACCCCTCCCCAGGCGGTGGCGGACAAATCGGCTCCCCCCCTACCTTGCTCCTCGCTGCCCCCCAGCTGGATTTTGGGTTTCTCCTCAGGGAGGCCGGATCCTCCTCCCTCGGGAGTTTTGCGTTTCTTCGACATCTGGACGGTGTCGGGGAGTGGGATTTGCTACCCCCAACCCCCTCCAAGGAAGCGAGGGAGGGAAAAAGGAGGAAAGAGCGCGGCAGAGACGGAGAGAGAGGAAGAGGGAGGTGCACGCACCGCCGCGGACTAAACAGAGCCGCTGCTTAAAAAGAGGGGAAGAGACTTTGGAGTGGCTGAAGAGCAAGGAGGAGGCAGGGACTAAGTGGCGAAATCCTACAAATCACAATCCCATCCGCGCAGCCCGGCGTCTGAGGCGGGTTGCCTGGCTATTGGCGCGGCCCCCATTTCTTCCCGCTTCTCCGTCAACTGGGAGGTGGACGTGCGGAACGAAGAGCGCGGGACCCTTTGCAGCGGCGGGGGGGTGGGGGGGTGGAAGTTGGGGGCCCTTAAATTGCGGGATTTTCTGACGACGGAGAGGGGCGGATTTCCCCCTCTTCCCGCCCTCGGGGAGGTGGGGGAGAACTGGAGGCTTTCGAAAAGAGCCATTAGCCTAAAACGGTATAGGGGTTTCCCGCTCGGTCAGGGGGTTGGTCTAGAAGACCTCCGAGATCCCCTTTCCACGCGATTAGTGTATGTTCGGTGTAAACGCTAAATGCGATCCGAAGGAGGAGCCCCGGAGGGGGATTTGCGTTTCAGGGAGCGACCCCCCCAGAGCTGGAAGCCCAGCTGATGGAGTTCACGGACAGGCTGAGGGAAAGAGGGGGGACTTCTGACAACCACTCTGTCCCCGGGCTTTTTTGACGCCGGCAGGCTTGAGGAGGGTGGCGTGCTCTGCCCCCTCGGCTACTGCCTAAGGAGCGGGTCGCTTGCGAAAGGCTCTCCAGCAGCCCCCGGATCTAAGAGATTTTTCTGAATCAGCGAGGAGCCGGTTCGCACGGAACTCAAAATGAGATCCCGGTTTTACACGCACGCACACTCGCAACGCCCACTTATCTCTGTAACCTTTTGTGTACCGGCCTGTGTATAATAACCAAGACTCGGTACTCTCGCTACTTTCCCCAGGCTAATCCGCTTTCCCGCTAATGCCGCTAATCCCGCTGCCTTTCAAGTCTTCCTTCCAGATGATTTTACTATTCGATCCTCCGAAAAAAAGGCCGGGGCTTCTTTCCCGCCTCTTAGCAACTTACCCCCCAAAGCTATGCAGCCATCTGGATCCGGCTTTTTCGCCTTCAAGGCAATTTGGAAAGAAAGGGTGATGCTCGGCTGTCCGGTCCTGAAGACTGAGGGGGACGAGATCGGGGAAGGAAGGGGATAAACGCCCCGCGAAACGTCTGGAGTTCAGGCGCTCTCAGGAGTCCCAAATCCAGTCTCTGCTGGTGCCACCAGTAAAAAGTGACAAGCGCCACGGCCAAAAATAAGTATTCCCTTCCCACCATCCCTCCCCGTTCCTGCCGAAGGTGCTCCGCGGCCAGCAAGTCTTCCTTTGATTTCGAACCAAACAGCCAGAAATCATCTGGTCGGTTTCTCTAATCAGTCCGTAAGGCGGGTGCAAGTTGACTCCCCTGCGGGTGCCCACAGTCGGACCTTTCATTATTAGCTCCTCCTCCTCCTCCTCCTCCTCCTCCTCCTCCTCCTCCTCCTCCTCCTCCTCCTCCTCCTCCTCCTCTTCTTCTTCTTCTTCTTCTTCTTCTTCTTCTTCTTCTTCTTCTTCTTCTTCCTTTCCTCCTCCTCCTCCTCCTCCTTCTTCTAGCACTGAAGCAGCTGGGCAGAAAATCAATTCGGCAAGATCGAGCTGGTGGCGCAGAGGATCAATGGGAGAAGGAGAGCGAAAGAGAGACCGACCGGCTGCTGGGAAGTTACAGACTTTTCCTTCGGCGAAAAGGGGGCTGAGGAGTTGGCCGCCTCTCACGTCCAACAGGAGGCAATGACGTGTGTAGCTTCATTGCTATAACAGCGCCAAGGCTGCAATTGGCATTCAGTGAAATGATAAGGGCCGCTCAGACGTAAGCAGCCTGGACCTTTCAGCAAGAGACTTGGAAGACGATCTGCAACACCAACATTACACTTCGCCCTTCCCAAAATAATGGCTGAGGAAATTTTAAAAGACGGGGCTAGAGGGAAGGGGGGGGGAGATTATCTGGAAACTGATTTATGTGGATTTCAGACTGCTGAAATTTACAGGTTTTCCCACTTTGGCTCATTCTCTTTCTGGGAAGGGGATTCTAGAGAAATTTTCCCAACCCCAAGAAGTTGTTTCTTTCTATCCGGAATTCCGAGCCTTTTAATGGCACCGCGCGAAGCAGGCTTCAATTTTCCCCAACCAGAAGTTAGAAGCTCCATCCTTCTCATCTAAGCACGTCTTATGAGAACTGTATTCCAAGTTACATAAGGGTGGGAAATAACGGGAAGGCAACGCACCTGCAATGAAGAGCAACGACCGAGCTGGCCGCTACACAAAAAGCCCCTATGACCAGCTCCAGGGGAGTTGGGACCGATTCCAGGATGCTCCAGGGTAGAAAGGCGTTCCCGCCCACAAACGCAAGAAGCAAGAAGGAAGGAAGGACCCCTCGCGATCGCGAAGGGTGGCGTGTCAGCGCCGTGACTGAGCGCGTCTGACAAGAACAAAAGAGGACGCCTAAAAATAAAAAAAGACCAAG
Source organism: Ahaetulla prasina (assembly GCF_028640845.1). Lineage (NCBI taxonomy): Eukaryota > Metazoa > Chordata > Lepidosauria > Squamata > Colubridae > Ahaetulla > Ahaetulla prasina. Next base: position 88,624,423 of record NC_080539.1, on the reverse strand, counting down.
ACACCCTAAAGCCAAATCTTCGGACTCCTTGCAGGCAGTGTTCTTAAAAGAAAACAAAAGACCACCCACCTACCCACCTCAGCCAAAAAAAGGGGGGAAGCAATGTCCAAGGGGGTCAAACTCCCGCCCTCCTCCCTATTCCCACCGGGGCCATCAGATGTCCGGACCCGACAAAGGACAGCTTCGGAAGATGTTTTGTAGCTCAAAGAAACTGCCTGTCAACACACTAGTCCGCTGCTCCGGGATAGGATTTAGCTCGGACCCATCAGCTCTGTCCAGCGTTCCCATCTTACGCGGCGAAATGCACGCAGGCAAACCACGCATTCTCAACCCCGGTAACACCCCCGGTCTCGAAATAGTTAGCGCGGGAAGAATCTGTTCTTCCCACCCACAGTTTAAAAATCGGCGTTCGTCAAGGGTTTCCGGGGTGAGCAACGCCTAGTGGGATAGGCGCTGCCTTGGCTCAGCCGAGAGCGAGGGGAAAAGACGCCGGTTTTGCAAAGCATTCCTGATTTACAGGGGAGCTCAGCTAGGAGACCACGCTCCACTGTGGACGGGGCGATTTGTCTATAGAAGGCGCGGGAGGAATTTGCTGCTCTTGCCCTGAACCCCAAAGTTGCCTTTTAGGGTGCGAGGCAAATACGGTAAATAGAAATGGGTCTCCCTGGGTAGAAGAATATGGGTGCTGGGTCATTCTCCTGGCTGAGAAGTCTGGAGTTATGCACAAACCACCTGGAGCAGGGGTCTCCAACCTTGGTCCCTTTAAGACTTGTGGACTTCAACTCCCAGAGTTCCTCAGCCACCTTTCACAGTCACAAAAGGTGGCTGAGGGACTCTGGGAGTTGAAGTCCACAAGTCTTAAAGGGACCAAGGTTGGAGACCCCTGACCTGGAGGGCACCATACTGGTTGATGTGAAGATTGTTGGGGGGAGCTTCTGATTTGCCAGATGTGGCAGGCCATAGTTTCACTAATCTCTGATCATTAGAGAGGTACCTTGGACAGGGCTAGTGGGAGCTGGAGTCCAACATCTAGCAGACCATCTTAGCTTTTCCATCCACTAGGTCAGAATATACACCAACCACCTTTCACAGTCACAAAAAGCTTTCCATGTCCCACTAGTGTTGGAAACAAGCAGACATGCCTGAGCATGAAATGGCTCTGCCATTAAATGATAATGAAGCTATTATTAAAGCATGGAAAATTCAGAGACCTGCAGGACAGCACACACACACACACATCCAAACACAATATAACATACACCCATTAACCCTGAAATCTGTGTATTTATAAACTCAGGGTTGACAAGAGGGGTCCTTGGTGCTCTCTGAGCTTGCTTGTTTTCTTGCAGAAGTTTCATTACCCAAACTACGATAATAGTTTATGGGACCTAGCACCAAGGTCCTACAAGTGGTACCTAGCACCAAGGTCCCCTCATCTATTTATTTATAATATTCATTAAAAATATACCTTCATAACTTTGGCCTTGCCTTGCCTTGCCTCGCTTTGTGCACTTCCAAACTGGTAAGGAAGGTAAGTAGATTTCATCCCTGGCTACAAAGTCACCTGCAGAGCCTTTTCTAAACTACACGGTAGGTTCAAAAGTTATGCACACAATTTCTTCTTTTCCTTCTGAATTTGCTTGATGAAGAGTTTTCGGAAAACTTAAAAATTTCAATCTCCTTCATTGACTTTCCTTTGGTTTAGTGAAGTTATTAGCTCTAAGTGGATTGTGATTTTTTTTCTTTGTATGCATCACATTAAAGGCCTACTTTATTCAACAAATCCACCAGCCAGATGCTGAATCTGGAGACAGGGCATAGTGGAGAGATGTAGTTCAAAAACACACACCAATCCCCCCAATACCCCAATATCTTTGGGATATCTTTGGTTTCATACAAAAAGCTGCCTTCCTATAGATTATCTTGAAAGCCCAGTAAGAGGACTGAAGGGTCTATCCTTCTCCTATTGCATTTCCAAGTTAACTGGCATTGAAATGTAAACTGGATCATATACAGTACAAGCATGGCTAATTTTGCTCTTTTGTTTTTGTTTTTTACCTTTCATGATCTGTTTGTCTCATCATTGCTGACCTTCCATAAACATAGCCACATAAATTTGAAAACACTCTCTCCTTAATTAAAAGAGGAGGTACCAGCCCCCTTTTGTCAATGGTGATTATGAAAACATATTCATGACTTTGTCTACTGATATGACAGAATGAGTTAGTCCAAGGTTTATAAAGAATAAAATTTAAAATCCACTTCAAAAAGACCAATAGTAGTGCCAGGCAATCTTTGTTCCATATTTAAAACAGTATGGGGAGGCAAACAAAAACACTGAACCCAGCAGCGATGGATGAGGACAACACCAAATGCAAACAGCTTAAGTGAGAGATTGAGAAAAAAAAATACATTTGTGTTATTTCTATTTTCTCATATAATGATTTTACAGCAAGAACATTTATTAGGAGTGTGCAGATCAGCCTTGTCCCAATTCCAAGTTATGAAACAATTTGAAAAATCTGACTCCATCTGAAATTCCATTCACAGTTCAGTTCAAAAAGCAATTTGATCGATTCGGATATCCAGACCGATTCCATTTGAACTTCCAAATCACTTCAGAAAATCTCTTCATCAGACGTAAATGACATTTTTAAAATTAGCTTGAAAGTATCTGGGGCAATTTCACACTTGGAATTCATTTGAAGGTCCCTATTTTATTTTCTATTCTATTCTCTATTCTATTTTCTATTCTACTCTATTCTACTCTATTCTACTCTACTCTATTATCCTACCCTACCCTACAGGAGCTTCAGAAAAAGATGATGGTGTCTCTATTCCCACTCCAGTTATAACTCAGTAAAAAACATCCTTCACATTCAGAGGCTCTTAAGGTTAACACCTAACCTGATCAGGTAACAAGTGAAGAAAAAGCCTTCCCCAAAACCAGGATAGCAGCTGCCATTCAAATCAGAAGACCATCAGCCCCTGGTTTTAACAGCAGATGAAGGTCACTCTTAACATCTGGCTTGTTACACATCTGGTTGAATGCCAAACCCAGGTAATTAAGACCAATGAGAAAATGCCCTACAGATTGATATTCACATTGCTGGAATATGATGAAACCAGCTCCTGATTCAGGAAAGCTGCAGTTGTCCCAAAGCAGCTTTCTGAGAACCTTGACAAGTTCCAGCTAACTGGATATCAACTCCTAGAACTGTAAGCGATGACTTTGCTGGGTGAGAAATGCTGGGAACTGAAGGGCCTCTGGTGGCTCAGCAGACTAAGTCTTCAAATGTGATAAATAAATAAATGAAACGTTTGTATGTTCCAACTGAAAATCTGTGCTGGTCTAGGATGAATTACTGACTCAATAGATATAAAGTTTGCTAATATCAGGTATGCTAAATTAGTTGGCTGAACTGTCTAGTGCAGGGGTTGTCAACCTTTTTATACCTACCGCCCACTTTTGTATCTCTGTTAGTAGTAAAATTTTCTAACCGCCCACCGGTTCCACAGTAATGCGCCGTGTATCATCATCTGCGCATGCCTTTCGTGCATCGTGGATTGGGGTTGGGGGGGGCACCAGCTACCAGCTCTGCTTGTCTGTTACAGCTGGGTGGTGTGGGGGGAGATGCGCAAGCTATTCTGGGACAAGGCTCTTTTGTTTGCGGTCACATTATATCGCCACTTAGTTTCACTTAGGTAACGTGAACTAAACTTATGCACGGGCGATACAAATAGTATATTTTCAGAAATTTAAATTGTCACAGGGAATTTTATGAAAACCTAATAAAAACGTTTTTAAATAATGCTATGAATTTTTTTTAAAAAGTCAATTAAATTAAAAAAAAGGAAAGTGCTTCAGTATCGGGCAAAACCCCTACCACCCACCATGAAAGCTGGAACGCCCACTAGTGAGCGGTAGGGAACAGGTTGACTACCACTGATCTAGTGCAAGGATGTCCAACCTTGGCAACTTTAAGACCTGTGGACTTCAATTCCCAGAATTCCCCACTCCAGCATGACTGGCTGGGAAATTATGGAAGTTGAAGTTCACAAGTCTTAAGGACGGCAAGGTTGGACACTCCTGGTCTAGTGCTTAAGATTCAAAGGGAAAAGATGCTTCCAAGTTTCCTGCCAGCAACTCTTTAAAGAAGATGCTTTTGTTAGAATCATGTGGTACTCTCTATAGCTGCAGAATGAACATGGAAGGGGGGGACTTTGGGGTTAAGGACTCGCTGAGAAGTGTTTCATGTACTCCCCCACCTCCCACCACATGTTGAAGTAGCCTTTTTCCTTCAAATTCACAATACAGCTCAGCCCTCTTCTCTAGTTCCTTCAGTGTCTCAGATGTGTTTCTCCTGGCCTAGGAGATTTAAACTCCCTCAAAGAATAGAGGCGTTCCTTGACCCTGTTTCTCTCAGTCTCAAGCTACCATCCTGCCCCCCTCACCTTACTCTTCATAATTGCTAGTGGAATACATACATTTTTTTAAACAGAGAAGTCTGAATCAAAATAAGAGTTGAATAACTCTCTGCTTTCTTTGTTATCTGTTAGCAGGTTTTTTTGTCTTCCCAGAGCAGCCAATATACTAATTCTTCCCCTCCTCTCTTTTTATTCTGCCCACCTCAAAGTGTTTTTTTTATTCCTAGCATCTTTCATTAGCCTAAAGTCATTATCAGCTTTTAAAAAAAATTATCCTGCTTTCTTATTTTTATAAATAACTCAAGGCAGCGAACATACTTACTACTCCTTCCATATCCTATTTTCCCCGCAACACCAACCCTGTGTGGTGAATAGGGCTGAGAGAGACTGGCCCAAAATCACCCAGCTGACTTTCACATCTAAGGCAGAACTAGAACTCACAATGTCTTGGTTATTAATATGATGCCTTAACCACTTACATCAAACTGGCTTTATTTTTTTTCTGACCACTATAGGTCCAAGACTTGCAATCTTTCTTTGTAATCTGTTCCCATTTCAATTTTTTTTTTCACCCAATGGAGTACTGGGAAAAAAAACTACAGTATGTAAAGCGGGCTGGAATTTTGTCTCTCCATATGTCCATATGTCCAAGGTTAACTCTTTGAAAACTGCACAGAAGGTGGGGGCACATATACTATGGTGGGAGAAGCCCAGCCAGGATAACCAGGGAGTAGGGAGGGCAGTATCATCATTACACTTAGCAATTTAATTTTGGGAGATTTAATCCTGAATTTATCTTGGTGATGGTGATGCTGAATATCACCAACAACTTTGTTTTATTTGTTCCTCTCCTTCTTTCCTTCTTTCTATCCTGATGTTCCCTATAACATAATCAGACTGTATGACTGTAACTTTGTTGCTTGTATCCTTATGATTCATATTGATATTGATTGTTTCCTGATTGCTTATTTGTACCCTGTGACTATCATTAAGTTTTGTACCTTATGATTCTTGATAAATGTATCTTTTTTTAATGCACACTGAGAGCATATGCACCAAGACAAATTCCTTGTGTGTCCAATCACACTTGGCCAATAAAAAAAAAATTCTATTCTAATCAAGTTCATGTACCTGGATGTCTAAGAAGAAATAGGCACAGTATTCTACTACTAGAACAAATTATATCCTTTAATTAGGCGAGTCATCCAAACAGATCTCCATTGTATCTATTAAATCATATGTGCCTTTCTATATTGACAGCTGATCTTGTTTATTTCCCATACAGCCAATGAAGGCCATGCATTATGAGCTAATATCGTTTCTGATTTCTCATCTGTGACTCATTTCAACAATGACAAGTCTTTATTTATAATCTGCCAGGTATTGGATATGATGCTTACAGAAACATTTTATAGTGCAAAAATTCCAAAATGTCATGCGAATCCCAAGCATGTTCATTTCCTGCTTTATTCATTGAACCCAAAACTAACCAAACATATTATATCTTAGTTCTGATTAAGTTATGTTGGGACTTCATTTCTCCAAATTCATTCTGATTGGGAATTCTGGAACTTATAGCCTGAACATGCATTCTAGGGCAGGGGTCTCCAATGTCGGCAACTTTAAGCCTGGAGGACTTCAACTCCCAGAATTTCCCAGCCAGCAGAGCTGGCTGGGGAATTCTGGAGTTGAAGTCCTCCAGACTTAAAGTTGCCAAGGTTGGAGACCCCTGCTCTAGGGGACAAGTAGAGGGGCTGCTATGTTAGATCACATGTATGCAAGATAGGAATGAGGAAAAAGAACAACGATAGTCCTCAACTTACGATCACAGTTGAGCCCAAAATTTCTCTTGCTAGGTGAGACGTTTGTTGGGTGAATTTAGCCCCATTTTACAACCTTCCTTATCTCAACTGTTAAGTGAATCACTGCAGTTGATAAGTTAGTAACCCAGTTGTTAAGAGAATCTGGCTTCCCCCTTGACTTCACTTGCCAGAAAGGCGCAAAAGGGGCCCCACATAAACTTGGGACACAGCAACGGTCATAAATATGAACCAGTTACAAAGCATCTGAATTTTGATCACATGACCAGGAGGATGCTGCAAAGGTTGTAACCGTGAAAAAAGTCACTTTTCTCAGTGCCATTGCAACTTTGAATGGTCATTAAATGAACTTTTGTAAGTTGAGGACTACCTGTATATGAAAAGTAAATGTCGACTTCCGCTGGCAACGCAGGCTTCGTGGACGTTCCTTTGGGATCGTCTGCCCTGGGTTTCGTCAAACCGTCCCTGACAGCGTAAATGGGCTGTCAAACGGTTTGGAATTCTCTCCCCTGGGAGAAGGGGGAGAGAAGAGTGGTCAGGTCTGGGTAGAGCTCCCCGGGAGCCCCTGGAATTTAACCAGGGGATCGAAGGGTGAGAGCTCCCCTTCAGCCTGACGAAGCTCCATGCCCAGGGTGCTTCTGTTTATATAGAACGAGAAGCCACGACGATCTCTGTGCCAAGATTTATTTTTAAAGAGAACTCAACACAGACAGAACAAAGCAGGAGGACTAGCAAGAATTTGCAAGTAATAAATCTTAACTTCGGCTCTTAAATAGCCTTCTTTTGAATTAACTTTCAACCTGAGTGGATTTAAAATGGCGTTTGCAATATACAAAGGAAAGTGAAACTACAAAAGGATAAAGGAACAGATTTTAAGACTGTGGTTGTAGAGAAATTTAAAAAGATTTTTTACTAATTTTGATTTTAAGAAATAAAGTTTAAAAGAAGATGGCAATTAAGCAATTAAAAACAACTGCTTTTAAAAGTGTTGGAGTGTGCTGGCATTTGCTTGTAAGAAGATTTTAGCAAATGGCGTTTTGTGTATTGGAAGTGAAAGTTAAGGAAATGCTTATTATAACTGCTGGCGTGGAACTTATAAGAAGAACATAACAAGCTATTTTTTAAATGGAATGAATAAGAACTGTTAATGATTTTTTTTTCTTTTTACCTTTTTCTTTATCACAATGTTTAAGAAGAAAAGCTTATTGAATTTTTTTCCCCTCTTTTTGGTAGATTTTACAGTTTAAAAATGGCTCTTAAGCAAACAGAACTAACTACTAAAATCTTGGAAACTTCTTCAGTTCAAATATGGAATTTTTTTTTTATAGGAACTTTTGGAAGCTTATCTTTTCTTAATAAGTTTTTAAACAAGAGATTTTTACACCAATATATTAAAGATTGGAAATTCTTTATTGTTAGATGTTAAGTTGATTGGTGAGCAGATGGTGGAAAATGTGTAAGATAGAAGACAAGGGGAAGGAGAATGCTTAAGATGTGATTTTGATGGTATTTTTTTTTAATATATATATATATAGGGTTTAATTTTTTACAACTAATCTATTTTGGGTATAAGGTGTTACTATTTCATATATGTGAGGTATAAAGGAATGGGAAGATGGAATATTGTTTAACTTTTGGAGGACAGATAGAAAAATTTATGGATGTAATGTTGGTATTTGGTTAAATAGAATTTAATTGTTATAATTGATATATTTTGGATATAAGTTATAAGTATAATTTTAATAATGTTATTTGACAGATGTAAGGTAAATTGAAGAAATATTAATATTAGCAATGTTATTTGATTTATGTAAGTGATATTAAAGATATGAGAAGATAGAATATTGTTTATTTTTGGAGATTGGATAAAAATTTAAGAATTTAAGCTGGAAATATGAATTATATTTGGGAGACTGTTTAAGGAAGAAAGGTATATTATAAAAGAATTTCTGATGAATACTGGAAGATGGAATATCGTCTTGGTCTTGATCGATGAAGATTGGATATTAAAACTATAAGATTCTGAAGACTTCAGGAGTGGAATGGATTGATATATATTTGGTGTTAATCGATGAAGATTGGATATTAAAACTATGTATTTTTTGATGAACTGGAAATACTAATTTAATTGGAAGATTCTCAAGATTTTAGGAGTGGAATGGACTGATATATAATGGACTGGAAGAAGATTGTCCTTTTTTGTTTCTGGAAGGGGAGTTAAGGTCTTAGAGAGAGGAGTAACTATGGATTATGACTTATGTTGTATTTTAATTTATGATTGTTAATTTTATACCCTGTACTTTGTTCTGGGAAGTCTGGGGGTGGGAGAGGAGGAGGGAAGGGGAGGGGAGATGAAGGATCAATGTAAAGGAATGATTGAAGATATGTAATTAAGAAATAGAAATAATTTGAAATGAAATCGGGCTGCTCAGCTGCCATTTCAGAAGGGAATGGAAAGGAGAGGAGAGTGAAGGAAGAAAGTAGGTAGAAAATAGAGAGGTAGAAGAGGGGGAAAGGAGAGGAAGAAGAAAGGGGAAAGAGAGAGGGTTAGAAAGGGTGGAAGAGAAGAGTGGGGAAGGAGGAGAGGAAGTAGAAAAGCGAAGGAGAGGAAGGATGAAGAAAGTAGAAGAAAGTAGAGAAGGGAGGAGGAAAGGTTTGTTAAGGAAGGAAGTGGTAGCTGGGCAGGTCCGAATAAGTAACAAATGAAAGTTAATGACTAATGTTGAATAAGAGACTGTATATTGAATAGGCTGTTGGAAAATGGAAATAAAACTTTTTTATTAAAAAAAAAAAAAAAGTAAATGTCAGGGTTCCAGGTAACACCCCCAATGAAAGAAAACTCCGAGGCTTGAGTTACCTCAAAGTTCCAACTTATTAGAGATGTCATATTGGCACATTTGGGAAAACCCGAATCTGAGAGCTTCCAGCTTTTCCCCACCCAAAAGAAAGTTCAAGTCCCTGCCCAACATCCACATGTCCATCACATGGTCCAATCCACGCACCGTCCCAACTGGAATATGCCTCCCAGTTCCAGCCATCCAGGTGCAGGGCAAGATGACCTTGACTCTCTGAGAAAGGAATGTTATTATGACTATATATCACCCTGGCTCCATACAATCCCCGCTCCCGGTTTCCCACAGTAGTAAATGTGGCAGGCCTGAAGATCCAACGAAAAAGATGGCTTCCAGGCCTGACAGTAAAATTTAGACTATCCACTTGAAAGTAGAGTGGTTTGTTTTGTTTTCTGGATTTGGGAGCTGCCCATTCAGTTCAGAAATGGAACTGTAATTATTTCTAAAGCCAAGCTGTCATCCTGTTGTTGTTTTTTTCCCCTTAAATGTAAAATGTCACCTTGTCGGCATAGAACAGATCTTGTAATTAAGTTCACATTTCTCACAAAAGACAGGAGGAGATTTCATGCCCATATAAGCTAAGTGCCGTATAACCTGGTCTGCAACTTATTGTTATTTTAAGAGACATTTTTCCATTCACAAAAGGGGATACAGCTAGTTCTTGACTTACAACAGTTCATTTTCGAAATTATGCCAGCACTGAAAAAGTGACTTATGACCGTTTTTCACACTTATGACCATTGCAGCATCCCCAAGGTCATGTAATCAAAATTCAGAATGGCTTGGCGAATGGCTCATATTTATAAGGGCTGCAGTGTCCTGGGGTCATGTGATCAGCTTTTGTGACCTTCTGACAAGCAAATCGATGGGGAAGCCAGATTCACTTCACAAGTATGTTACTAATGTCAGTGATTCCTTAACAACCGTGGCAAGAAAGGTCATAAAATGGGGCAAAACTCACTTAACATATGTCTCACTTAGCAACAGAAATTTTGGGCTCAGTTGTGGTCATAAGTTGAGAACTACCTGTATTTCCCCCTTTCCTCTTAAAAGGGAAGGGGAGATAGAGGTAGCTTTCAAATGTACCCAACTATTTTATTATTATTACCTAGTAAATCACTTGTCACTAGAGCTAACCATAAGTATATAATAATAGTGATTTTCATTGTAAAGTAGAAAAATGACATCAGTTTGCTTTGTGCATGACTGAACTCGAATGCAAAAGAGTGTGAATTTTAAATGCTCTGTTGGGAACCTATAGAACATATTTCCTAAGCTGATGTATTGACTAATGTACAAAGGGGAACAGTGTGAACAATAATTGTGGCCAAAAAATGGTTCATTTCCCTTCAACTTTTTCTTTATTGCAGGGATATAATAAAATCAGAAATTGTCACATACGTGTAGTAAGAAGGCCAGCTGGACACGATAGGACTGTGATGGCAAACCTATGGCATACGTGCCACAGGTGGCATGTAGAGCCATATCAGTGAGCATGCAAGCGTTGCCCTAGCTCAACTCTGCCACATATGTACATGCTGGCCAGATGATTTTTGGGCCTTCCGGGCCCTCCAGAAGTCAGGAAACAGGCCGTTTCCAGCCTCCTGAGGGGCTTCAGGGTGGGGGGAAGGTTCGTTTTTCACTCTCCCCATGCTTCAGAGCCTTTCTAGGAGCCTGGGGAGGGTGAAAAATGGGCCTTGTCGTCCCACCAGAAGTTGGCAAATGAGCCATTTCTGGCTTCTGGAGGGCCTCCGGGGGCGGGGGGTTGGGAAAGCCATTTTCGCCCTCCCCAGGCTCCAAGAAAGTCTGGAGAGGGCGAAAAATGGGCCTACTGGGCCCATCATGCCATCGCGTGCCAAAAGCGGGGGGAGCACGCACGCATGCACAGGGCGCATTGAATTATGGGTGTGGGCACACATACATGTGATCCCCTCCCACGCTCCCCACACTTTTGGCACACGACAGCAAAAAGGTAAGACATCACTGCAATAGAACATTCACACAAACCACACATATATCCATGGGTGGGATTCAGGCGATTTGTATCGGTTTAGGTGAACTGGTAGTTGTGACACTGGCGTTATGCTGTCCTATTTAGCTGCGTTTTTTAAGACGCGCGCATACGTGCAAGTGCATGCACAAGAAAAGCACATGCGCAGAAGGCCGCACACATGCACAGAAGGCGCACATATTCATGTTTTCAATGCTGAGGTGGACCAGTTTTTAAATTATGTGAAGCCCACCTCTCCATATATCCATCTTACCCATGCATCAGAAAACAAACCTGAGAAGAGAGGCCATATCAGAACAAATGTTTTGCATGCAAAAGACTGCAGTCCAATCCTCAGAATCTTTGAGAGCATTGTAGATAGAAGATTTCAAAAAACTTCACAATTTTTGTTCAGAAAGTGCAAGTTAAAGAGGTAGGTGCATATAGTGGCTAAGACACTGGGCTAGAAATCCAAAGACTGTGAATTCTAGTTCCACTTTAGACATGAAAGCAGCTGAGTGACTTTGGGCCTGTCACTCTCTCTCAGCACTAGGAAGAAGATTGAGGAACATTCACCTGGGGAACAACTTCATGTGGATTTTTTGGGGAAGGTAGACTGGCTTTGGAGATTGCGCTTATTGTCCTTAATTAATCAATTTAATTAATTGATAAGAGATGTTATTAAGAAACAAACCTGGTTACTTGATCCAGGACCAACCCGTGTTAATTACTGGCATGATTTGGGGTAGTAAGAAGCCATGGTAAATTTTCCACATGTTGATTACAATAAGAGTTGTTAACAGAAGGTTTTGGAATTTTAATTTTATCTTCTTTTATTATTATTGTTCTTCCTGCTAACTATTTTGTTATTAATATAGTATATAGAAGACAAGTTAACAACTTGTTAATAGAATTAGCTACTTAGTAGTTTAAATTATTTGGGCTTGTTTCGCAAGGGGTGGGAAGCTAATATTGTTGTAATATATTAATCAGCATTGAACTACGGGGGACAATATGTGTTATTCTTTTTTAATGCACTTTTTTCTTTCTAATGTCTTGTTTGATTTTTTTCTTTGTTCTTTTAATTTTTTTCCTATATTGGTAGTCCTTGCTTATTGACCCTAATCCCCTAATTGAGACTGATAACTCCAACAGTGAAGTGGTCATTAAATGAAGCATCATGTGATCAAAAGGACTTGCAGGACCAGCAGTCCAGGTTGCTATCATTAAGCAAATCACCTGCAATTGTTAAATGAGCTGGGTCTTGTGATTTCCTGCCAGTTTCCCCACTGACTTTGTTGGAAGACAGCTGGGAAGGTCACCAATGGCAATTACAGGACTGCAGCAGCATCCTGCAACCATCATAAATGTGCAATAGTCACCAAGGCCCAAATAGTAATCAAGTGATCTTGGAGATGCTGTTAAGTGTGAGGACCAGTTGTAAAATGCTTTACAGGACCAGTGCTTTTTTCAGCATTGTCATAACTTAGAATAGTTGATCGAACGACTAGCCTTGTGGTGCAACCAAAACAATCTGGAACTGAACACACTCAAAACCGTAGAAATGGTGGTAGACTTTAGGAAAAACCCTTCCATACTTCCACCTCTCACAATACTTGACAACACAGTATCAACAGTAGAAACCTTCAAATTTCTGGGTTCTATCATATCGCAAGATCTCAAATGGACAGCTAACATCAAAAACATCATTAAAAAAGGACAACAAAGAATGTTCTTTCTGCGCCAACTCAGTAAGCTCAAACTGCCCAAGGAGCTGCTGATCCAATTCTACAGAGGAATTATTGAGTCTGTCATTTGCACCTCTATAACTGTCTGGTTCGGTTCTGCAACCCAACAAGAAAAACACAGACTTCAGAGGATAATTAGAACTGCAGAAAAAATAATTGCTACCAACTTGCCTTCCATTGAGGACCTGTATAATGCACGAATCAAGAAGAGGGCCGTGAAAATATTTGCAGATCCCTCGCATCCTGGACATAAACTGTTTCAACTCCTACCCTCAAAACGACGCTATAGAGCACTGCACACCAGAACAACTAGACACAAGAACAGTTTTTCCAAGGCCATCACTCTGCTAAACAAATAATTCCCTCAACACTGTCAGACTATTTACTGAATCTGCACTACTATTAATCGTTTCATAGTTCCCATCACCGATCTCTTTCCACTTATGACTGTATGACTATAACTTGTTGCTGGCAATCCTTATGATTTATATTGATATATTGACCATCAATTGTGTTGTAAATGTTGTACCTTGATGAACGTATCTTTTCTTTTATGTAGACTGAGAGCGTATGCACCAAGACAAATTCCTTGTGTGTCCAATCACACTTGGCCAATAAAAAAAAAAATTCTATTCTATTCTATTCTAGTTGCTAAATGAATGGCTATTAATAAGGACTACCTGTGTAGCTTGAAGTACTAAGTACTTAGTACTAAGTACTAAGTAATAATATAGTTTTGCTATTTTTCCCCCCCAAGCTGCTGCCATCCATTAATCACAAATTTCAACATCTTCAACCCATGTGCTTGGTGGTATTTGGAATGAGAGGCATCACATTAGGGAACTTCAAGGCTTTGGGTACAACAACACTGTTTCATCTCTGCAGCTAAAGACCTACATCTACCATCACCAAATTTAATAACATCACTTGCTCCTCACAGTGGTAATATAGCATTCATTTGGACAAAATTTATATCACCACCATGACGGCAAGATGACGCTGTACATTACTCAAGCGGATATCACTGAAATAGCATGCTACAGGATTAAATTTAGCACTACCACACTTAATGTTTAGAGCTATGGATGGATTTCATGCTATGCCTCTCACATAAAGAGAAATTTTTATTTTTTTTTTTATTCCAGATTAAGTCTTCATACTGAACTGCTTCATTTCAAACAAGGCCATATCATCCATTTTCAACCTGGCAATCTCCATCTGTGTTGAATTTTCATTTTTACAACTTCTAATCCCACACTTTCCAACCCGAATCCGAGACAATGGGTTGGGGAGTATGTTTACTTTATCAACTTTATCTGAGGACTATAGTTCCCAGAATTCCTAACCAATAATGCATTGGATGCCAGTATAGTAATTAAAATATAAGGGAGTTCTGAGTTCCTTAAAGGGAAGTTACACAACTTACATAGGTCAGGCTTTGGGGCAGTCTCTGAACATAAGTATTTTCTTGAAGATGTTTCTTATCTGGTTAGGTAACATCATCAGTACAAAAAAGAGCAGGGTTTGCTGGCTATTTATCTATAGTAGCTTGCTCTGACAGTCTTGATGGGGGTATTTTCTTGATATGCCTTAATTAGCATATTGTTTCTTCCCTGATTGTTTATCTGGTCCTGCTTATCTAAGTGTTGGCTGCTGAGGGGGGGAAATAATAGGTTGTTTCTTTCTTCATTCTTCATTTCATTTCATTTCATTTTTCATTTCATTTCATTTCCTTCATTCTTTATTTCCTTCACAGAAAAAAGGGAAAAAAGAGATCCTAGAAAACTACAGACCAATCAGTGTGACATAAATGTCTGGGAAAATCCTGCACTGGGGCCAATGCTCTTCAACATCTTCATAAATGATTTAGATGAGGGGATACTCATCAAATTTGCAGACGACACAAAGCCGGAGGGAATTGCTAATACTTTGGAAGATAGACTCAAGATTTAGAAGCATCTTGACAGAGTTGAGCATTGGGCCTTATCCAATAAATTCATCGGTAGTTCAATGGTAAAAAAAAAAAAAAGTAAGGTCCTGTATTTAGGTAGGAAAAAACAGACACACATGAGGATAGGCAGTATCCGGCTCACCAGTAGCTTAGGACCGGGTTATTTACGGGACCGCCTTCTGCTACCATTTGCCTCCCAATGACCTGTGCGCTCCCATAGAGAGGGCCTCCTCAAGGTGCCGTCAGCCAAACAATGCCGAATGGCGGCCCCCGGGGGAGAGCCTTCTCTGTGGGGGCACCTACCTTCTGGAACAAGCTTCCCACAGGACTTCGACAACTTCCTGACCTCCGGACCTTTCGCCGTGAGCTGAAGATGTATTTATTCTTCCGTGCAGGACTGGCATAATAGGGAAATTTATTATTAATTTTATGGTTTTTTTTTATAGTTTTTGTAATGTATATTTTAACAAATGGGCCAAATTGAATAGGTTTTTTTAAATTGTTTTTTAAATTGTATATTGTATTTACTTATTGTTGTTTTATCTGGCTGTAAACCGCCCTGAGTCCTTCAGGAGAAGGGTGGTATAGAAATTAAATTAAATAATAATAATAATAATAATAATAATAATTATTATTATTATTATTATTATTATTATTATTATTATTATTATTATTATTATCTTGATGACCTGGTGGCCACCATGTAAGTATCAGTCAGCAGCATGCTGAAGCTGCCAAAAAAGCCAATGCAGCCCTAGGTTGCATCAACAGAGGGATAGCATCAAGATCATAGGAAGTGATAACACCACTCTGTACTGCACTAGTGAGGCCGCATTTGGTATATTGCATCCAGTTGTGGTCACCATGATACAAAAAAAGATACTGAAGCCTTAGAAAGAGTTCAGAGAAGAGCAACAAAGATGACAGAGGGATGAAGAGACTAAAGCGTATGACGAACAACTAAGGGAACTAAGTATATGTAGCCTAACAAAGAGAAGGCTTAGGGAAGACCTGACAACAGTCACTATGAAGGATTGCCACAGAGAAGAGGGGGTCGATTTATTCTCCATAGCACCTGAGGGCAGGACAAGAAACAATGAGTGGAACCTCATCAGAGGGAGACCCAACCTGGAAACTAAGAATTTCCTGCCGGTGAAAACAATTAATCAGTGGAACAGCTTGCACCTCTGAGTTATGGGTGCTCCATCAATGGAGGTTTTCAAGAACCTTTTTGTTTCTGGAAGAGGAGTTAAGGTCTTAGAGAGAGGAGTGACTATGGATTATGACTTATGTTGTATTTTAATTTATGATTGTTAATCTTATACCCTGTACTTTGTTCTGGGAAGTCTCGGGGTGGGAGGGGAGGAGGGAAGGGGAGAGGGGAGATGAAGGATCAATGTAAAGGAATGATTGAAGATATGTAATTAAGAAATAGAAATAATTTGAAATGAAATCGGGCTGCTCAGCTGCCATTTCAGAAGGAATGGAAAGGAGAGGAGAGTGAAGGAAGAAAGTAGGTAGGAAAGAGAGAGAGGTAGAAAAGGGGGAAAGGAGAGGAAGAAGAGAGAGGGTTAGAAAGGGTGGAAGAGAAGAGTAGGGAAGGAGGAGAGGATGTAGAAAAGCGAAGGAGAGGAAGGATGAAGAAAGTAGAAGAAAGTAGAGAAGGTAGGAGGAAAGGTTTGTTAAGGAAGGAAGTGGTAGCTGGGCAGGTCCGAATAAGTAACAAATGAAAGTTAATGACTAATGTTGAATAAGAGATTGTATATTGGATAGGTTGTTGGAAAATGGAAATAAAACTTTTTTACTAAAAAAAGAAAGAAAGAAAGAAAAGAATGGACAACCATTTATCTGGGTCTGGGATGATATAAGGACTTTTGTCCTGAGTAGGGGGCTGGACTAGAAGATCTCTAAGGTCTCTTCCACCCAGTGATGGATTGCTACCGGTTCACCCCAGTTTTGGTGAACCAGTAGCAGCAGTGGCAGGAGCCTCCAGCCACACACCTGGATGCCATCAAATACGCTCTGCTCAGGTGCAGAAGTGGTGTGCGTGAGCAAAGCGTGCACACGTGAGCAAACCAGTAGCTAAGGTAAGTGAAACCCACTACTGCTTCTACTCTTTGATTCTGTGAATCTATGGTTCCTAAGCTTTTGACTTGAACAATCTGTGAGAGAGATGGGGGGAGGGTTTTCTAAATATGACATATAAAATGAATGAATGAATGAATGAATGAATATAAATAAATAAATAAATATTTTCAATAGTTCGTGGATAGGGTTTATCTCAATATATCTAAGTGATGGTTGATTTATCTGAATACCAGACTTTTGGGGATTTACTAGCATTTTTAGAATTTGGCTTGATCTAAAATGTTAACCATTTCCCAGTTGAAGCTGATTGAATCTCTTCATATGCTGTAAGATTAAGGAATTTTTCTAATTTGAGAATCAGTATAAGAATCAGAATAGAGTTGGAAGGGATCTTGGAGGTCTTCTAGTCCAGCCCCCTGCTCAAGCAGGAGAACCTATACTGTTTCAGACAAGGGACTATGCAGTCTCTTCTTAAAAACCTCCAGTGATGAAGCACCCATAACTTCTAAAGGCAAGCTGTTCCACTGGTTAATTGTCCTCGCTGTTAGGAAGTTTCTCCTCAATTCCAGGTCACCTCTTTCCTTGATTAGTTTCCGTTCATAGTTTCTTGTCCTGTCCTCTGGTGCTTTAGAAAATAAATTGACCCCCTCCTCTTTGTGGCAGCCTCTCAAATATTGGAATACTGCTATCATGTCCCCTTTTCGCTATACTAGCCAAACCCAAATCCTGCAACCAGTCTTGGCGAAGTTTGGAAGTGTCTTGGCGACGTTTTGACAAAGTCTCATTCATCATCTTCAGGCTTCAGTTTCGTGCTTCTGGGAGCAATGTGTGATTGCAGCTGTTTCTTCCTTTTTAACTGCTAGTGGGGGTTTGAACTGATTGGGTGGGAGCTTGGCTGTGCTCTGATTGGATGGGGTTTTTTTGTGCTCTGATTGGATGGGGGTGTGTCCTGTTTGGGTGGGGGCTTGGTTGTGCTCAGATTAGTCTGAGTTGCAGGGGGATTTGAGCTGGTGAGCTGCACTGCTGCTGTTTGGCTTCGTGGTCGTGGTCGTGCTACATCTTCGTAGTGGGTGTCAGTCTGCTGCATGTATGGATTGGAGGGGTTTGAAATGGCTAATGTTGCAGCTGCGGTCTGGCTTCTGGTCCTTGGTCATGCTTCCTGATCAGTGTGGGTTTGGGTCTGCTTTCTAGGTGGATGTGTGGTGGTGACATCCTGTGTGGACTTCATGAGTGTGAGTCTAGAAAAACGCCCACACAGCATGAACAAACGAGATGATACCTCCCGCCTACCAGCCATTTGGAAACCCGCCCTTATTGACAAACGAGTCCTTAACACGAGGAATGACACCAGACCCACACTCATGAAGTCCACACAGGATGTCACCACCACACATCCACCCAGAAAGCAGACCCAAACCCACACTGATCAGGAAGCACGACCAAGGACCAGAAGCCAGACCGCAGCTGCAACATTAGCCATTTCAAACCCCTCCAATCCATACATGCAGCAGACTGACACCCACTATGAAGATGGAGCACGACCACGAACACGAAGCCAAACAGCAGCAGTGCAGCTCACCAGCTCAAATCCCCCTGCAACTCAGAGTAATCTGAGCACAACCAAGCCCCCACCCAAACAGGACACACCCCCAGCCAATCAGAGCACACAAAAAAAACCCCATCCAATCAGAGCACAGCCAAGCTCCCACCCAATCAGTTCAAACCCCCACTAGCAGTTAAAAAGGAAGAAACAGCTGCAATCACACATTGCTCCCAGAAGCACGAAGCTGAAGCCTGAAGATGACGAATGAGACTTTGTCGAAACGTCGCCAAGACACTTCCAATTTTACGCGGGAGAAAACCCGAATAACCAAAGACCTACATACAAACACCCAACGAAAACCTCAGAAAACATATATATATATATGTTTATATATATATATATATGTTTTCTTTATATATATATATGTTTTCAGAAAACATATATATATATGTCAAACTCCGAAGACTACAAGAACGCCAGAAACAAACCCCTCCACCCTCACAGCAACACATGAAACAAACAGTGCATAACATGTCAGATAGGATCCTCACCAAAGCTGAAACCAATGTCCTTTCCAAAGGATTCAACTTTGCAGTCACTCCCAAATACATCCCCACCGAAACCATTATATGCGGAGTTGAAACCAGCCTGACCAAAATCAACCCCGATGACGCTAACAAAATCAGACTCGAGATCTCCAACATCCTCTGCACCAGCAAGCCACCCAAAAGCAACTTACCCAAAGAGGAACAGACAGCACTACTTAACCTGAAAAAAGATACCAGCATAATAATCCTACCAGCAGACAAGGGCAACGCCACGGTGGTTATGAACACATCTGACTACCAAACCAAATTAACCAACCTACTCCAAGACCCTGCATACAAGCCCCTAAACACAGACCCCACCACCTACCTAGAAAAAC
This sequence comes from Ahaetulla prasina, assembly GCF_028640845.1. Lineage (NCBI taxonomy): Eukaryota > Metazoa > Chordata > Lepidosauria > Squamata > Colubridae > Ahaetulla > Ahaetulla prasina. The sequence goes on along the minus strand of NC_080539.1, from coordinate 88,605,078 downwards.
CACTAGATCCAAAATAAAAACCTCCCCATCAGCGAAGAAATCCAACAAAGAATCATTCCCAGAGAAATCATCCAGATGCCCTAAGCTCTATGGCCTCCCCAAGATACACAAAGAAGGAACCACACTCAGACCCATAGTCAGCTCCATAGGCTCACCTCTACAAAACCTAGCCAAATTTCTGGCCAAACAACTACAGCCCTATGCAGAATCCATCACCTCACATGTAAAAACTCATTCCAGTTCATAGAGATCATAAAGAAACAAAACTTACAGCCCAGCGACCTACTCGTGAGCTTTGATGTCATATCCTCTTCACCCAAGTGCCAATCAAAGAAGCCTTGACAGCTATCCAAAACAAATATAACCCCCAAGCACATCCTAGATCTGACCAACCACTGCCTATCAACACATACTTCATCTATAATGGACAAAAATACAAACAAGTAGAAGGAGCACCCATGGGATCACCCTCTCACCTGTCATTGCCAATCTCTACATGGAACACTTTGAAACCCAAGCTCTAGAAAAATCTGATCACAAACCCAAACTCTGGCTCAGATATGTAGACGACACCTTCATAATCTGGCCACACGGAAAGAAAAACTTGACAACTTCCTCACACACCTCAATAGCCTACACCCCAAAATACAGTTCACCATGGAAACAGAAGTTAATAACCAACTTCCTTCCTGGATGTCTTAGTCTACAGAAAACCCAATGGCTCCCTAGGACACACCATCTACCAGAAGAAAACACACAAACCGCTATCTGCACGCACTCACACCACCACCCAGCACAGATCAACTCCGTAGCCAAGACACTCATCTCCAGAACAAAATGCTTAGCTGATGAACAACACCTAAAACCCGAACTAGACACTCTCACTAACGTACTAACATCCAATGGATTCCAAAACAAATAAGATTACCAAGCTAATCCAAAAGAACCCCCACTAAAATCCAAGACAGAGAACAAGAAAACGGCACAGCCCTCCTCCCATATATAAAAGGCACCACAGACAGAATCAGCAAGATCCTCCACAAACACAACATCAAGACAGCATTCTGCACAAACAGAAAAATATCCACCATCCTAAGAAACCCCAAAGACAAAATTGAGTTAGAAAATCAAGGATATATGAAATCCCATGCACCGCCTGCCCCACCACGTACATTGGACAAACCAACAGAAGAATAAGTGCACGCATTGAAGAACACAAGAACTCATTCAAAAAAGAGGAACCAACTTCTTCCCTGGTCCAACACTTTAAAGTCACAGGACATGATATTGACTTTAAAAAGACCAGAACTATCGCCAAAACTGAACACTTTAACAACAGAATAATCAGAGAAGCCATTGAGATAGAGAAACGCCCACACAGCATGAACAAACGAGATGACACCTCCCGCCTACCAGCCATTTGAAACCCGCCCTTATTGACAAATGAGTCCCTAACATGAGGAATGACACCAGACCCACATTCACAAGGTCCACACAGGATGTCACCACCACATCCACCCAGAAAGCAGACCCAAACCCACACTGATCAGGAAGCACGACCAAGGACCAGAAACCAGACTGCAGCTGCAACATTAGCCATTTCAAACCCCTCCAATCCATTCATGCAGCAGACTGACACCCACTATGAAGATGTAGCACGACCACAAAGCCAAACAACAGCTATGCAGCTCACCAGCTCAAATCCCCCTGCAGCACAGACTAGACTGAGCAAAACCAAGCACCCACCAACACAGGACACACTCCCAGCCCATCAGAGCACAGAAAAAACCCCATCCAATCAGAGCACAGCCAAGCTCCCACCCAATCAGTTCAAACCCCCACTAGCAGTTAAAAGGAAGAAACAGCTGCGATCACACATTGCTCCCAGAAGCACGAAGCTGAAGCCTGAAGATGACGAATGAGACTTCGTCGAAACGTCACCAAGACACTTCCAATTTTACACGGGAGAAAACCCGAACAACCAAAGACCTATATACAAACACCCGTGAAAACCTCAGAAAACAAATATATATATATATATATATATATATATATATATATATATATATATATTCATTGATACATATTTATGTGTGTATGTTTTGATAGATATATTTTGATTAATATATTTTGATTAAAATTTGGTCTTCCACTTGTCTGTTCTACACTGTAGCTATTATAGTCCTTACACTGTATGTTGTAGATGACTTCTGTTTTTTTCTCCTTTATTTACTGTTTTGGTTAAGATGCTTTGGAGGGATTTTGTTGGTTTGTGTGCTACATTAACGCCATGAGGTTGTACTAGTCCAATGATGGCTAACCTTTTTTTCCTCAGGTGCCAAAAGCAGGAAGGATAGCATGTGCGTGCATGCCCACACCCATAATGCAGTGCCCCCCATGCATGCCCCACGCAGGTGTGTGTGACCCCCCTACATCCCGTTTTGGGCCTAACAGGCCTCCCTGAAGCCTCCAGAGGCCAGAAACAGCCCATTTCTGGACTTCTGATACTTCCAGGTGGCCTATTTTTCTCCCTCCACAGGCTCTGGAGGCTTTCCTGCAGCTGCGTGGAGACTCCTGGGAGAAGAGGGGCGGTATGGGCATGCGCGCACGTCTCCCGCATGTGTGAAAGAGCTCTGAAAATCAGCTGGCCAGGGGGAGGCGCATGCACATGCATGGTGGAGCTGACCTAAGGCGACGGCTCGCGTGCCCCCAGAAGTGGTTCTGTGTACCACCTGTGGCACTTGTGCCATAGGTTTGCCATCACAATACTAGTCAGTTGGTTATTTCTGAGATTGTTATTCTTTTAATAGGTCGCAATAGTTGTGTTGCTGAGAGTGCATAGTTCAGCCCCTTTTTTTTATTATTTGCATTTATATCCCGCCCTTCTCCGAAGACTCAGGGCGGCTTACACTATGTTAGCAATAGTCTTCATCCATTTGTATATTATATACAAAGTCAACTAATTGCCCCCAACAATCTGGGTCCTCATTTTACCTACCTTATAAAGGATGGAAGGCTGAGTCAACCTTGGGCCTGGTGGGACTTGAACCTGCAGTAATTGCAAGCAGCTGTGTTAATAACAGACTGTCTTAGCAGTCTGAGCCACCAGAGGCCCTTATTTTTGATAAAGCTTATATATTTTTTTAATGGTTTACTCACTAACTTCATATTTAAAAGCTATAGATTGTTTGTTTTATTTATTTTACAAGTTATTTCAGGGAGGTATCAGAACACATGTTTTGTTTTCATAGATTCTTCCAAATAATGTGAATTTCAGATTTCAGAGTTCCATTGTACTTGCTTATGTATCGGAAATTGGGGGGGAAGGTTCCCCCCCCCCAATTCTCTATTTTCCATGATTTATTTCAAAGTTTTGTATTACAGTATGTACAGTCTCTCTGTAACATGCAATTGGCTTTTGCTCATTTAATTTCGAATTTGTTCAGACACGATTGTAAATGTAACAATATTACTTCAGTGTGGTGTTTTACCACAGGCAAGTATTTCTGTGTGCATTAAGAGAACATTACACAAAAATAATCTTAATGTAATCATGTGTACAATTGCATCAATGTGGTTTGCAGGGAAGAGTTTCCAGAACTTTTACCAAAGCAGACATGCAAATAGTTATCAAGTAGGCGATGGGAATTAGAGTTAACAGCTTGCAACTTTAGCGTCTTACAGCCTGGAATCTAATTTACTTCCAAGGTAACAGTAACAAAGCCAAATTATTTTTATATGCCATTAGGCAGCCTTTCTCCAGTATCTAAATTAGAGAGAAAATTCTTCTTTTAAAGGATGATTTAAATCTGTCTCCCTCATGGGTCAGGGACTAGATGTGGGCATTCATGGGCATGGAGCACAAAAAAGAGATGTCTAGGCATGTCAGCTCCTTGGGAATGGGGACAGCACCTCAGTCATGGGGAAAATGGAGAAAAAAGAAGCATTCTTATAAGCGCCGTGGTGGCACAGTGGTTAGAATGCAATATTACAGGCTAATTCTGCCAACTGTCAGGAGTTCGATTCTCCCTGCCTCAAGGTTGACTCAGCCTTCCATCGTTCTGTGGTCAGTAAAATCAGGACCCAGATTGTTGGGGACAATAGGCTAACTCTGTAAATCGCTTAGAAAGGGCTGTAAAGCTCTGTGAAGCGGTATATAGTTGCTATTTGGCTGTACAATATATTTTTCTGACTACACATAGTCCTCAATTTACGACTGTAATTGAGCCCAGAAGTATGATCATCAGTTGTTAAGCAGGTCACCATGTGACTCTGACTGATTTAACAATCTTTTTTATGACAGTCGTTAAGCAAACACAATAGTCGTAAAATGAACACAGCCGTCATAAAGCAAATGCCAAAATCATTAAGCATTAAGTACCATGGTTGTGAAGTAAACCCACTGTTTACTATGGTTTCTTTTTCCCAGTAAGCATTGGTTCCAGAAAAAAATATTGTAAATGTCACATGACTACAGGACACTTCAAACGGCTGTATATGTGGGCCAAAATGCCATTTTGTTTGGCGAAAATGCAGTCACATGACTGCAGAGGGGCGGGCTGGCAGTCAGAACTTTGAATTTGAGTTATTAAGTGGCTTTTTTAGTCTCTGTTATAACTTTGAATAGGTTGCTAAGCAACCAGTTATGATTTGAGGATTACCTGTAATGCAGACTTACTTTTACCTCCTATATCACAGAATTTGGAAAGATCAAAGTTTTGTTTATGTTTATTTATTTAATTTACAGGCCACCCTATTCTAGAAGATTTTACTGCTCTTACGTAGACTGAAACTGTAAGAATAGGTTCTGCTACTGAAAAGAATCTATATTCAGATGCTGAGACTGCAATGCTGCAGTTGTTGAATTGTTTTTATGTTTTAATTTATCAAGAAGTTATAGAATACAAAACAAAAATAAAAATAAATCCATCTGTATTGGTTGTTATGGAAATTCAAGTTTCAGCCAACAATTAGGAATATTCATGTAACATTATAAGATATAACCTTTGTCCGGCAATTTTTTTTAAATACATCCAAGATTGATATAGCAAAAATATTTAATTGTGTAAAAATATTCTCTTTTGTTTTCAGTTATTGGATATGCTATGTTGTAGATGGCAGTCAATTTGTATGCAACAGTCTCATGAAAAGTGAGTATCATTTTCAAGAACTTTTTCAATTTTGTTATTATATCACATTCAGAAACTTGGAAATTGTAACTTTTGCACAAATATCACCAGTGGCAACTTAGTCATGACGTTGTTTAGACAGGTAGTCCTCAACTTAGAACAGTTCGTTTAGTGACCATTCAAAGTTACAACGCCACTGAAAAAAGTGAGTTATGACATCTAGAGCACCGCTGGCGGAAGACGGGGGATGAACTCGATCAAACACAGGTAAGAGCTGCTACTGCGCCTACCTCATGAAAATTTGTGCTGCGAAGTGTGAATACTTCTCCACACTATTTGCATCTGCAGCTAATCACCCAGCAACTCTCTTTAAGGTGAGCCACCTCCTCCTGGGGAAAGAGGAGATTGAGGTCCACCTGAAGGGATGAGCTGAGGAGTTTGCAGATTTTCTGGAAGACAAAACTGCTCGACTTTGTTCCCAGTTAGATGCCAGCAGGGTTGCTGGTCCAATGGAAGCCCTTGAGGCAGGTTCTTGCCCTGTTATCTGGGAACAGTTTGATCCTAATGCTCCCGAGGAAGTGGACAGGATCCTAGGGAATATGCACACAAGCATCTGTGTATTAGACCCATGTCCCTCCTGGCTTGTGAAAGCTTCCCAGGAGGTGAAGGCGGGTGGACTTTGGTGGTGATTAATGCTTCCCTACAGGAGGGGGCAGTGCCCCAGCACTTTAAGGAGGCTGTGATCCACCCTCTTCTTAAGAAGCCATCACTGGACTCCACCTGATTGGATAATTTCCAGCCTGTCACCAATCTTCCCTTTTTGGGGAAAGTTGTCGAGACGGTGGTTGCGCAGCAACTCCAGAGGTTTCTGGATGAAATGAATTATGTCAACCCCTAACAGTCAAGACTCAGACCTGGATTTGGGACAGAAATAGCATTGGTTGCACTTTTGGATGATCTCTGGTGGGAGCAGGATGGGAGTAGTGGATCCATCCTTGCTCTACTTGACTTCTTAGCAGCTTTCAATAGCATCAACCATGGTATTCTCCTGGAACGGCTTCGGAGGATGGGAGTGGGAGGCCTTGTGCTATCCTGGTTCACTTCCTTCCTCTGCAACCACTGTCAGTCAGTGCTGATAGGAGGGGAGAGATCCAGCCCTCGCCCACTGCTATGTGGGGTGCCACAGGGCTGGGTACTCTCTCTACTCCTGTTCAACATTTATATGAAGCCGTGGGTGAGATCATCTGTCACCATAGACTGAGGTATCACCAATATGCTAATGATACTCAGCTGTATGTCTCAGCCTGTGGTGAGTTAAGTGATGCCGTGTTCTCCCTCTTGCAGTGCCTGGAGGCTGTTAGGGGTTGGATGGGGAGCAATGGGTTGAAACTAAACCCTGGAAAGACCAAGTGGCTCTGGGTTTGGGGTTTGTTGGCTCAGGGAGAATTGCCATCTTTGGTCTTGGATGGGGTGGCACTACCCCAAACAGACCCTGTACATAATCTGGGGGTTCTCCTGGACTCATGACTCCTGCTCAAAGAGCAGGTGATGGTTGCGGCCAGGAGGGCCTTCGTGCAACTGCGAGTTGTGCTCCAGTTACGCCCTTTCCTGGACCAGCAATCCCTACTCACAGTCACTCATGCCTTAGCCACTTCCCGTCTTGGCTATTGCAACATGCTCTACATGGGGCTGCCCTTGAAGAGCATCCGGAAACTCCAGTTGGTGCAAAATGCAGCGGCCCGCACTGTTTTGTGCAGACCCTGGTGTGCACATATATCACCTCTCCTGCGGGAGCTGCATTGGCTGCCTATTTACATCCGGGTGCAATTCAAGGTGCTGGTTGTCACCTTTAAAGCCCTTCATGGCTTGGGACCAGATTATTTGAGGGACCGTCTCTTGCTGGTCACATCTACCAGACCCATTAGAGCAGGGAGGCAGGAAATGATGCAGGTCCCATCCCCAAGGGAGATACATTTGGTGGGACCCAGAAGAAGGGCCTTCTCCATGGTGGCTCCCTCTCTCTGAACATCATTCCCCCGGAGATTAGAACAGCCCCCACCCTAATTCTCCTCTGGAAGGTGCTGAAGACCTGGTTCTGCCAGCGGGCCTGGGGAACCCAGAGTGGGATGGAGCCCATTAAATGGCTCGTGTAATCGGCTGTCGGTGGGGTGGGAGGTGGGGGGTCTGGGGTGATTTTATTACATTAATTTATTTGATTTTTTATGAGTTTTACTGTTTTTTAAATGTTTTTAAATAAAAAAATGTTTTTTTATATATTCTGTAAGCCGCCTTGAGTTGCCATGGATGAATAGGCGGCAATATAAATCTAATAAATAAAATAAAAATAATTTTCACACTTACGACCATTGCAGCATCCCCACGGTCATGTGATCAAAATTCAGAGGCTTGACAACTGACTTATATTTATGACAGTTGCAATGCCCTGGAGGGGGGAGGGGGGCAGTCATGTGATCACCTTTTGTTTTTGTTTTTTGTTTTTTTTAATTACTTTTTTTACAACAAACAAACAAAAAAAAATACATTATTACACCCTTGTGCTATACATAAAAGGAAGATTTGGGTCTTCGGATATATCCTCATGATTGCCAAAATCCACGTTCTCGAGGTACAGGTACTGAAGCGTCCAATGTTCCAAGCGCAAAGTCCACAAATGGTTTCCAAGTCTTCCAGAAAATATCTTCTTTATACACACCACTTCTAATTTTAATATCACATGTCATTTTATCATTTAAAGCTAATTTCCACATTTCAGAATTCCACTCTTCTATTCTAAAAATCACATCTAGTTTCCAATATCTAGCTATTATAATTCTATCTATTATAATCATAATTCTAATCAATTCTTTTTCATATTTTGTTAATTCTATTTCCTTAATTACCAACAATAATATAGTTTCCACTCTCAATGTTATTACTTCCCCCACCTTTTGTAACCCTCTGACAAGCAAAGTCAATGGGGAAGGCAGATTCACCTAACAACCATGTTACTAACTGGACAACTCCAGTGATTCATTTAACAATTAGGGCAAGAAAAGTCGTACATTGGGGCAAAGCTCACTTAACAAATGTCTTACTGAGCAACAGAAACAGAAATCTGGGGCTCATTTGTGGTTGTAAATCAAGGACTATCTGTAATCAGCCTGAGTAATTTTACCGCATCCGGTAATTACGTGATCCCCTTCCCTCTTTTTCTTTAGAAGTAAAATTTGCTGCTGTGTGATACGTACTAAATCCTTGATTTCATCAAGTTTGGTCGAAACGCTTGAACAAAAATGAATCCTTCCGTTTCCTTCTTGCTATTATAACCATTGTCAGTCCTGGCCTTCCTTACTTTATGGATCTTTTTCTATATTGGCCATATGATTATTTTTTTCTTCAAATGGCTTCCCCAACCATTCACTTTTACAGTTTTTGCTCTCGTTACTTGACGTTTTCTTTGCAAAATCCAATGTGCATTTCCTGTTTGCTTGCCTTGATGTAATTATTCCAAATTTTTCTTCTTTGATATTGTGTTATCATCATCATCATTACCATCATGATTAGCATCATCATTATTATCGTTATGATTATTAATTCCCCCCCCCAACTATTTTTAATTTCAGTTGGTTTAATCTGAATTGAATATATTTAGATAAGGAAAGCTCAGATTAGACCAGGGGTCTCCAACCTTGGCAACTTTAAGCCTGGAGGACTTCAACTCCCAGAATTCCCCAGCCAGCTTTGCTGGCTGGGGAATTCTGGGAGTTGAAGTCCTCCAGGCTTAAAGTTGCCAAGGTTGGAGACCCCTGGATTAGACCAACTGAAATTAAAAAGCTACCTCTCTCCCCCCACCTCAGATTCCCACCCTCCCTTTCTTTCTTCTGTGGACCCTTTCTCCCATCAACACCCCCCTACCCACTCCTGGGACAAGCCAGGAATGGCTGGATTTGCACTTTCCTCCATGCTTGGCACACTAATGAACACTGCAGCACTCGCAAGCTGGGAAGCTATTGCAGTTGCGAAGGTGGCGGCGGGGGGGAGGGGGGGAGAGAGGCGAGGTGAATGTGCGTTGGCTGCAGAAATGAATGGAGAGGCGGGCTGCTCGCGTTCACTCTCCGTTCTCCCCCCTCCCTCATATGTTCCATTCACCCAGTCTGGTCCCTGCTGCCGAGGCTGCTGACGTCAGAGATGCCTGCGTCAATGCTTGCCTCAATAACACACGTGCGGGCTTTCTCTCTCCCGCCTCCGCCTCCTCTTGCTTCATCTTTCTTTCTTTCTTTCTTTCTTTCTTTCTTTCTTTCTTTCTTTCTTTCTTCTTCTTCTTCTTCTTCTTCTTCTTCTTCTTCTTCTTCTTCTTCTTCTTCTTCTTCTTCTTCTTCTTCTTCCTTCTAGCACTGAAGCAACTGGGCAGAAAATCAATTCAATTATTCTTCCTCCACCTCCTCCTTCTTCTTTCTCCTCCTCCTCCCTTTTCTTCTTCTTCTTCTTCTTCTTCTTCTTCTTCTTCTTCTTCTTCTTCTTCTTCTTCTTCTTCTTCTTCTTCTTCTTCTTCTTCTTCTCCCTCCCTCTCCTTCTTTTCTCCTTCTCTTTCTCCTTCTCCTCCTTCTCCTTCTCCTTCTCCTCTTTCTCTTTCTCCTTCTCCTTCTTCTTCTTCTTCTTCTTCTCCTCCTCCTCCTCCTCCTCCTCCTCTTTATTTTATTTTGTTTTATAAATCAACCCATTAGGGATGCTGCTGGCATTTTTAGAATTAAAGATGGTTTTTTTGTTTTTTACTCTCTTTCCGTCTTCTTTTTTCCTCTCTGTCATTTTCTATGACCTTCCCAATCTCTATTTCAATTATCAGGAAGGGATGTGCACTTATTCTGAATGCTGTGGTGCCTGGCTGCCATATCATGCAGCATCTTGGGGTCTATATTTATGCAGGATAAAATACATGCCAAGAGAACTGCCACCAGCAAGGCCCCAGCCCAACCCCCCACGCACACATATGTGCACTCCTCAAAATAAGGCATACCCTTTCAGGAAGGGTTTGGGGTTGATTTCTCCTCCCCACTCAGGAACAAAGCCCTAAGGACATGCTAATTGAACAAATGCTCTCTCTTCCTGTGGCTTTTCAAAAAAAAAAACCTCCCATAGGGATCCCTTGGCTCTGCCAACTATTTACATGAGCTAGAGGTAGCTTCCCTGAACAGCACTGTGCAAACAAGATGGTTGCTGAGCTGTGACTCAAAGGCCAATTGAAGCCATGTGTAATTTTGACAGATCGTTCTGGGGACAGCATCCTCACTTCCCCTTAATCAGAGGACAAAGATGCTCTACTTTTTTAAAAAAGTCCATGTCTTGATTCCCAGCAGAGACAGTTTAAGGTCACCTTTAGCTGTCCCAATTTTACAGTCTTTTCTCTCCCCCCCCCCCCCATTAGCCTGAGCTATGACACACTTCAAGCTTCTAGTTCTGGTTGCAGATGGTGGCAGCAAGTGGGAGCAGCCTAGCACCTCCTGGCCTTTTTAGGCTGCTTCAGGGTTGCTCCCTCCCCTCTTTCAATGGGAATTATTCTCTGTGATACTTTGCGTTAGGCTGCAGAAGTGATCTCATAACCAGTTTCCTCAATGGTAGCTGTCTACATAATGCTTGACTGATATTTGCAGAGTGCTCATCAACTGTTACATGGGCTCCTTATAAACATGGGGTTTTGCTCCTTGGAAAGAAGTCATTGGTTTCAAATATGAATTTAGTGCTCTTTGATAATTGGCCTGCTGGGTCAGTTCAGCACTGCATGTTCAGCTGTGACCCCACAAGTCTACTAATCAGCTCTTCAGTGAATTTGCACAGATGCAGAGTTTTGAAGTCATGTCACATCTGATACTCTCCCCGCCGCCCTTGGCTTTTGCTGAGATTGTGACCTAGGCAGCTTTAGCCATCTATCAAAATTCAGCCCTGACCTGCCCAATTTTGTCGATCGGCTGGTCAGTTTTGGGTTGGCACAGGGGAAACACAGGTGTATCCATCTGTCACAGCTATCCAACTGTCACAGATGACATCCAGAAACGAGAAACCCAGCAAAGCCAGATGGCCTTGTTTGGCATAGCTTGTGTATCCAAAATCAGCAAGCCCTACTTAGTGATAACCTAGAGTGGAGTGCACCATAGAGACAAGATAGGGATCAACAGAACAGCACATTTTATATGATACATTTTCTTCCAGCTCAAAGAAGATGGATATGTTTAATAAGCTATGAGAAAAAGCCCATAATGTTCAATGTAGTTGGAACTGGTGGGTCTTCATGTGATGCCAGTATGTAGTTGGAATCTGTATGGTTATGGATCTGTCTTTTCCCAGTCCCCATTTAGCCATATTGCTTCTACACTGGAGATAAAGAGATGATGTGACATCTGCATTCTGACAACAGCAATGTGAATATGAAGGGATCTCTCTGCTTTCATTACAGGTAGTTCTCCAATTATAACCATTCATTTTATTGATCATTTGAAGTTACAATGGCACTGAGAAAAGTAAATTAAGACCTGTCCTTCCACTTATGACTGACATAGAATCTGCATGGTCGTGTGATCAAAATGTAGGCACTTTGGCAATTGGCAGGTATTTACAAAGGTTGCAGTGTCCGACAATCATGGAATCACCATTTGCAACCTTCCCGTTCAGCTTCTGACAAATTCCATGGGGAAAGTCAGATTTGCTTAATGACCAAATGATTCACTTAACAACTGCAGTGATTCTCTCTACTGCCATAGTGGTTTGCATCGTTTGCATTGATTTTATCATAAAACTTTAGTGTAAGGATTAAGGAAGGGAGTAGTAAGACCCAATTTGCAATACTGCATCCAGTTTTGGCCACCCCAATACAAAAAGGATATTAAGACTCTAAGAAAGAGTGCAGAGAACGACAACAAAGATGATTAGCGAGCTGGAGGCTAAAACTTATGAAGAACAGTTGCAGGAATTGGGTATGTCTAGTCTAATGAAAAGAAGGACTAGGGGTGACATGATAGTGTTCCAATATTTGAGGGGCTGTCACAAAGAAGAGGGGAACAACCTATTTTCCAAAATACCTGAGGGCAAGGCAAGAAGTAATATATAGAAACTTATCAAAGAGAGATCCAACCTAGAACTAAGAAATTTCTTGACAATGAGAACAATTAATCAGCGGACCCGGTTGCCTTAAGGTTGTGAATGTTCAACATTTGAAGGTTAAGTTAAGTTAAAAGAGCATGGTGGCGCAGTAGTTAGAATGAAGTATTATTGTAGTATTGCACGGTCACTCATGCCCTCGTTACCTCCCGCCTGGATTACTGCAATGCTCTCTACATGGGGCTCCCCTTGAAGAGCACCAGGAGGCTCCAACTGGTACAGAATGCGGCTGCGCGGGGGATAGAGGGAGCATCTCGTAGCTCCCATATAAAACCTCTCCTACGCAGCCTGCACTGGGTGCCGGTGGTCTTCCGGGTGCAATTCAAGGTGTTGGTTATCACCTTTAAAGCGCTCCATGGCTTGGGACCGGGTTACTTACAGGACCGCCTACTGCCACAAACAACCTCCCATCGACCTGTGCGCTCTCACAGGGGGGGCCTCCTCAGGGTGCTGTCAGCTAAGCAATGCCGGCTGGCGACTCCCAGGAGAAGAGCATTCTCTGTGGGGGCACCTGCCCTGTGGAATGAACTACCTTTGGAGCTACTTCTACTTCCTGACCTCCGTACCTTTAAGCGCGAGCTCAAGACTTTTTTGTTTCATAGAGCAGGGCTGGCCTAATGGTAATTTTAACGGGGGTTTTATTGGGGCTTGTTTTTTACAATTTTATTTCACTATTTTTAAATTTCGGCCAATTGAATTAGATTTTTAAAGATTTATTCTGTTTTTTAACTTTCGTGTAATTATTTTATTTTGGCTGTAAACCGCCCTGAGTCTTCAGAGAAGGGCAGTATAGAAATAGAAATAATAAATAAATAAATAAATAATAAATAGGCTGGCTCACTGCTCATGCCAGGAGTTCAATTCTGAGCAGCTCAAGGTTGACTCAGCCTTCCATCCTTCCAAGGTCAGTCAAATGAGGACCCAGATTATTGGGGGCAATATGTTGACTCTGTAAACCTCTTAGAGAGGACTGTAAAGCTGTGTGAAACGGTATATAAGTCTAAGTCTATTGCTATTAAAAAGAGATTGGAGAGCCATTTGTTTGGAATGGTATAGAATCTCCTGCTAGAGCAGGGGGTTAGACTAGAAGACCTCCAAGGTCTCTCCGAACTCTGTTTTTCTGCTAAGTAATCCAAGCATTTGTAAGGAAACCAGAATAAAGATGGGAGAAAGTTGTTTGCAAACAATTCTGGTGGGCTCTAGGAACCCATAGTGCACATCTTCTCCCAGGAGACAAAAAACATCACAGAAGCTTGTATCATATCCCTGGAGACTGAAACATATTTATCTCATTCTATTGTGGGGGGACAATGGCTTCCCTACGGCTTGGCCACCTGGTAGCAATCATTAGAAGGAACAGAATTGACACAGTCATGATCTCTTGGCTTTGAGATAGAATGTAATAGCAATTCACAGCATGAGTAGCAATTCACAGCACACGGAACTTACAAACATCTTGGCTGCCCTATTTCTTCTTCACCTCTGCTTCCATGACACAATATGGAAATTTAAAATGAACTTTAAAATGTCTGCACAGATATTTGGTTCTCTTTCTTTGTTATTCTGTAGCCAATCCAGGATATATCCTATGCTGTGTCCCTTGTGTACACACAGTGCACTTTGCACTCAATAATCAAGGTGTTCCTGCTCTGATTTAGTGAAGAGAGCAAACTGTGTGGTAAAAGACACCATTTGTGCATTAGGAAGTCTCTGTTGTCAGCAGTAGCACCACTGACGTCTGTACTCTGGTGCTTTATTCCTTCTGGCATAAATCAAATGACCACAATCCAAACGCTATATTTGTTGAACTACAAATGTGCTTTCAGTCAGAAAAGACATCAATAACCAAGCAGATGTTTCTATTTAAATCATTTTACTAAGATACTCCTGCTGCAGCAAATAATAAACAAACAGAAGAAAGGCAAACATGCATTGTTTTGAATACGGTAGGGAGGTGTTGAATTTTTTTTCCTATGTTAGATTTTTCGGAGTTGGCGAGGAGATAGAACACTATGAAAAAATACTGTAGTCTTTGAGTTGAGCTTGATCCTTAGGGGCTCTGTGTGTGTGTGTGTGTGATTTTCTTGGCAGTAGTTATACAGTACAAATGACTGGCTATTGCCTGCCTCTGGGATTTTTTTTTCTCCCAGCTTTCCCATCTAATTTATAGCTTTGGGATTTCAGATTATTTCCTGTCCAAATTCTAATGAGGCCCAACTCTCTAGATTTCCAGATCAACCAGAGTCAGTAGGTGCTCTCAGTTAACTCTTATTTTTCTGAAATAACTCATTATTTGCAGTGAACTACAAGTTATTCCAAAAAGGTGTTTATCTTTTCCTTGTCTTATCTATGTGGCATATTATTAGGACTGTATTCACTAAACCATAGTTTGTTAAGCCATTAAACCTGACATTGTCTGCCTGTTCTGCCAGGCCAACCAGACCAGACCAGGTAAAAACCTTCCAGGTTCCTTCTCAAATTGTAATCTCACAACACCTAAATAGTGATCCTTCTCCTAGTGAGCTTTGCACTGGAGAACACCCTCTTCCCTGAGATCTGGCAGGCCCCCTGTCTTGTAGCCTTTTAAGTCTTCTTCTACTTCTACTCTTTTAATCAAGCCTTTTAGAAAAAACTTCAATTTTTCACCAGATATTGGAATAGGGTAAGACTGAGCCCAGTGATTGTGGTTTTGTATATTTGAGAGATTGTTTGTTTAGGGCATTGAGGGCTGTTGTTGTTTCTGATTTACTATTTTTATGTGCTTATCACTGTTGCAGTGAGCCACCCAGAGTTATGTCTCATGAGAGGGACAGTCATATAAGCCTCTTTTAAAATTTTAACTCACCAACAATCACACTTTTTTTATAGATGTGTATGAAACGGAAAAGATTTTGATCTTTCTCTAAGGTTTGTTGATATATTCTACAAATATACCGTATTTTTCAGAGTATAAGACACACCTTTTTCCCCAAAAAAAGAGGGTGAAAATCTGGGTGCGTCCTATACTCTGAATATAGCCCCGCCCAGCTTCTCAAATGGAGATTTCAGAGGCTGAAAAAAGCATCAGAAAAGAAGCTTCAGAAAAGAAGCCCCCAAACAGAGCTTCAGAGGCTTTTTTCCTGAAGCTCTGTTTCAGAGGCTTCCAGAGGCAGAAAAAGTTTTTTCTGAAACAGTTTCAGAAGTTTCAGAGGCAGAAAAAAAAGCAAAAAAAAAAAAGCAAAAAAAGCAAGGCACAGAGCTCACAACCAAGGAACCTGTTGCTAAAATTCACCTCTAGGAACAGCTGATTGGGGGTATTCTGGGAGTCCGATCCACCTGCCAATAAGCTTTTTTCTTATTTTCCTCCGTGCATCTTATACTCCAGTGTGTTTTATACTCCAAAAAATATGGGTATCCCTCGTTGATATTTTTCACTTTTTCAATGCGATGTTAACAAGTATGATGGTTAAAGTGTTTCATCTTTCAGTAATGATCATGAGGTGTAAAGGATGCCATCCAAACACATGTGAACTTGGAATTCAACATTATGCAAGCACAAGCATTAGAACAAAGTCAAACTAGGGTCTTGTACTTTAAGAGAGCTAATTTCAATAAACATAGAGAGATCTTGGAAAGGATACCACTGATGAGAATCCTCAAGGGGAAAACAACTCAAGAAGCTTGGGAAATTTTGAAAAGTGAGATCATAAAAGCCCAGTCTAGCACAATACCAGTGAAGAAGAAAAATAACAGCTCTCAAAAGAAACCAGCATGGCTTCATAAAGAACTCTCTGACAAATTGGAAGACAAAAAGGACAAGTGTCAGTGCTCCAGAAAACCCCTCCTGCAGAAAAGACTTTGAAGAAAACATCTTTCAAAGTTCTTTTACTAGCATAGGTAAACTGAAATCTGAATCTGGGGATCCGGGTTCCTCCCTCAGTAATACAAACTCCAAAATCCCCACCCTCATGACCCCTCTGCCGATCACATGCTCCAATCTTCAACAGTCCCATGTCGAGACATCACTCCGGCCACTCCTTCTCCAGATGTGAGCTCAGCCTGACCTTGACCGGCAGGAAGAATGTTGTTATGTCTAATAGCCCCTTGTACCACCACCCCCTTCTCCTACTTTCCCACACCGGAGAAAATGGCAACGTGTGGAAGCCTTTGGCCTAGCATGGCTTCCAAACTGACACAACTATAAAAAGTGGAAAGAGGGGCACATAACTAAGGCAGAATATCAGCAAAGAGCCTGAGCCTTCAAAGATGAAGTGAGGAAAGCTAAGGCTCACAATGAACAAAAGCTTGCAACAAAAATAAAAAAATAACAAAAAAAGCTTATTCCAACATGTTTACAAAAAAAAAAAGTCAAGGAAACAATTGATCCATTGCTGGGAGAAAGTGGCAAGAAGATGACAAGAAACAGGGAGAAAAGCAGAACTACTTAACTCGTTTTTTGCATTTGTCTTTACACAAAGGGAAAAAACAGTCCAACCTATCAAAAACAGCACCACAAAAACCAGATTAGGAACACAAGTTAAAATAGGGAAGAAAATGTAAGTGAGCACCTGTCTACCCTAGACAAGTTCAAATCACAAAGACTAGATGGATTATACCCCAAGGTTCTGAAGGAACTGGCAGACGAGATCTCAGAACCACTGATTTTTCAAAGATTTTGGAGCACCAGGGAACTGCCAGAAGATTGGAAAACAGCTGATGTAGTTCCTATCTTCAAAAAAGGAAAAAAAAAAACAGATCCAGGAAACTACAGACCTATCAGCCTGACTTCAATACCGGGAAAGATTCTGGAAAAGATAATCAAGCAACAAATCACTGAACACCTAGAAGCAAACAAAGTAATAACCAAAAGCCAACATAGGTTTGTTAAAAACAGATCATGCCAGACTAATCTAATTGCATGACAAAGTGACAAAATTAGTAGACCAGAGGAATGCTGTCGATACAATTTACTTGGACTTCAGTAAAGCATTTGATAAAGTAGACCATTACCTACTACTAGATAAAGTAGAAAAATGTGTGTTAGACAGCACCACCACCAGATGGATTCGTAACTGGCTGACCAACCGCACTCAACGTGTAGTCCTCAATGGAACTACATCCACATGGAGGGAAGTATGCAGTGGAGTACCCCAAGGCTCTGTTTTAGGCCCAGTACACTTCAACATCTTCATCAATGATTTGGACAAAGGGATAGATGGGGAACTCATAAAATTTGCAGAAGACACCAAGCTGGCAGGAATAGCCAACACTCCAGAAGATAGGCTCAAGATACAGAAGGATCTTGACAGACTTGAACATTGGGTGCTATCACTCTGCTAAACAAATAATTCCTTCAACACTGTCAAACTATTCACTAAATCTACACTACTATTAATCTTCTCATTGTTTTCATCACCAATCTCTTTCCACTTATGACTGTATGACTGTGACTTTTTGTTGCTATCATTAAGGGTTAAATTGCAACCTATGATCATCATTTGTGTTGTAAATGTACTTTTGATGAAGGTATTTTTTTCTTTTTCTTTTATGTACACTGAGAGCATATGCACCAAAACAAATTCCTTGTGTGTCCAATCACACTTGGCCAATAAATTCTATTCTAATTCTAATTCTAATCCAACAAAATGAAATTCAATGGTGAAAAAAGTAAGGTTCTACACTTAGGCAAGAAAAACAAAATGCACAGGTACAGTATATGTGGTACCTTGCTCAATAGTAGTCACTGTGAGAGGGATCCTGGAGTCCTAGAGGACAATCATTTAAATTTGGCAGTGTGCAGCAGCTGCCAAAAAAGCCAACACAGTTCTAGGCTGCGTAAACAGAGGGATAGAATCAAGATTATGTGAAGTGTTAATACCATTTTATAATGCCTTGGTAAGTCCACACTTGGAGTACAGCATCCAGTTTTGGTCACCACGAGGTAAAAAAGATGTTGAGACTCTAGAAAGAGTGCAGAGAAGAGCAACAAAGATGATTAGGGAACTGGAAGCTAAAACATATGAAGAACTGTTGCTGGAATTGGGTATGTCTAGTTTAATGAAAAGGAGGACTGGGGAGACATGATAGCAGTGTTCCAATATCTCAGGGGCTGCCACAAAGAAGAGGGAGTCAAGCTATTCACCAAAACACCGGAGGACAGGACAAGAAGCAACGGGTGGAAACTAATCAAGGGGAGAAGCAACCTAGAACTAAAGAGAACTTTCCTGACAATTAGAACAATTAATCAGTGGAACAACTTGCCTCCAGAAGTTGTAAATGCTCCTGGAAGTTTTTAAGAAGAGATTGGATAACCATTTGTCTGAAGTGGTGTAGGGTTTCCTGCCTAAGCAGGAGGTTGGACTAGAAGACCTCTAAGGTCCCTTCCAACTCTGTTATTTTATTCTATTCTGAACTGCATTCAATATCAACACTATGAGATGCCCACTCCCATGTATACTTCTGTTTCATTTTCTAGGATCTATAAACATAGTGCATACTCTTGTAATAGCAAAATATTTGCTATTTGATAAATTACAGGGCTATTTACACATGCTCAAGTATAGAGCTCCTTCAGAGGACTGCAACTCAGTGACAAAGCCAATATTTTGCATGCCAAAAACCATGAGTCAACCTCTGGAAAAACATCCCAAAGTGCTGGAGCAGCTGTCAGTCAGTAGTGATGATGCTCGAGATGATGTGATTCTGAATTGGGCAGATTCTTATGTTGCTTTGGACAGAAACTACTTCAAATGGATTGGTAATCAGTTTATTTTATTTTCATTTATTCATTTGATTTTTATTCCACCTTTGTTCCTTTGTAAGTGGCAGTTCTAGCACTACCAAACATCATTCTACACGTATTGCTTATTTGCTTATTTGTTCCCTATGACTATCATTAAGTTTTGTACCTTATGATTCTTGACGAACGTACCTTTTCATTTATGTACTCCGAGAGCATATGCACCAAAGACAAATTCCTTGTGTGTCCAATCACACTTGGCCAATAAAGAATTCTATTCTATTATGTTGGTTTTTCGTAGTTAGGAAAGCAGCTTTTCCATGAATCACCTACTCACTAGTCCATATAAGATACTGTAAGAAAGAGACAAATACCTATATACAATTTTTCCTGTGTTTCTAATTATTTTCATATTATCTGCAGAGATGTCATTGTTCTCAACAATGGGATGGGTAGAAAAGAAAAGACTGAACAGAATGCCTGGACTGGCATAAATTCTCTAATAGTTAGTAGCATCTGAATTTCAACCAGGTGTAGTGGTCCGTCAGCAGCCTGCGAAGCTGTCAACCGAGTCGGACAGTGATGAGGCTGAGGAAGAACATGGGCCAGTCCTGGAGGCTGGGGAAAACCCAGATGAGGGCTCTGCGTCAGAGGCAGAGATGGGGCCAGGGCCATCTGGGAGTGATGTGCGGACTCCAGAGCCTCCAGAGACTGATAGTAGTGAGGCAGAGGAACAGGAGGAGCCTGTTCCTAATGCATGCATGAGAAGAGCTGCCAGAAGGCAAGAGCAGCTCAAGCAGAGAGGACAACTCAGGGGTAGGGCCAAGAGATGATTGGCCCCTCCCATAAGGCTTAAAACAGACCAGCACTGGTGTTTCAGCTTTGCCGAAAAACAACGTTGTAGCTGCATCTTCTGCTTTGTCCTCTGCTTCGTATACTTCTTTGTTTTTGTGGCTTCTGGACATTTGCCAGGAAGGGCCTTTGGCAGTTTGCCTAATTGGACTAAGATTTGTTAGATAACTGAGGGATTTGTGTTGGGAGGCATTTGTTTTACTTTGAGTTGAATGAAGTAATTCCCAGCTGTTTGAATAAAGTTTGTTTTTCCACAGACTAAGTTTATTACTACCTACTTGGGTCTGGGTCACAACAGGAGCCTCCAGTGAGGCAGAGGAACAGGAGGAGCCTGTTCCTAATGCACTCATGAGAAGAGCAGCTAAAGCAAAGAGGACGACTCGGGAGTAGGGTCAAGAGATGATTGGCCCCTCCCATAAGGCTTAAAAGACCAGCAACGGTGTTTGGGCTCTTTGCTGGAAAACAATGTTGATAGAATTCCTTGTCTTGCTGCATTTATTTCTTGTTGGCGTCTTCTGCTTTTGAACTTTTGCCAAGAAAAGCCTTTGTCAGTTTGCCTAATTAGACCAAGGTTGGTGATAAGACTGAAGAACTGTTACGAAGAATTTGCTTTGATTTAGTTTGGACTACGCTGAGAATGAGTTAATTCTCAGCTGTTCTAATAAAGTCTGTTTTTGAACTGATTGCGTCTACTACCACCTACTTGGGCCTGGGTCACAACATCAGGGGAGAGAACTAATCACCACCTTATGATTCTTCATGGTATAATTATATGGATTGCAGTACCACACAATGCTATTCCAGATGCGTGGCAAAAGTGTGTTATTGAAGTAGCAAAGTTTCAGGGAACTGGAGGCCCTTTCAGCTTCAGAACAGCAAAAGCAGCTATGTGGATGAGCCCAATAAATAGATTTGTTTTTACAAATCTGTAATGGTCTGATCCTTCATCATGATACTGATCTGACATCTTTTCCTCACTCTGGAACTGAGCTCCATAATTTTCAAGAGATTTACATGAAGGGGAAGGGACTAGAACTAGAATTAAGATACATTATCTTACCCATTAGGTGACAAGGACAACTTTCTTCATTGATCCTTAAGTATCTGTTCTTGTGATTTAGAGATTTCTGACATTTTCCCACCAAATATTATTTTGTGTCCCAGAAAGATCTGCTGTGACATCTTTACATGACACTTCAGGATAAAATCCTACATCTCCATGTCCATGAGTGGTACAGCTGATTCAAGTTTGAATGAGAGGTTTAGTGTTTGGACATGGTGCAGTCCAGTGGTGAGTTTCAAAAATTTTTACTGCCAGTTCTATGGGTATGGCTTGGTGGACTTGGCATGGCTTAGTGGGCGTGGCTTGGTGGGCATGGCAGGGGAAGGATACTGTAAAATCTCCATTCCCTCCCCAATCCAGGGGAAGGTTACTGCAAAATCCCCATTTCCTCCTGATCAGTCGGGATTTGAGAGGCAGAGAATAGATGGGGGCAGGGGCTGTCAGAGGTGGTATTTACCAGTTCTCAGAACTACCCAAAATTTCTGCTGCCGGTTCTCCAGAACTGGTTGAAAACCACCTCTGGTGCAGTCTGTGGGATAGCTCTGAGGACTAAAGACATAAATAGAAAACTATAAATTATTCTTTCAACTATGAGACCTTTCAGCTTCTGCTTTTCATGACCCATTGAATTATCCTGAGGAAACTGAATGCATGAGTCCAAGATATACTGTGCATAAATTTTCAGGAGGAGATGTCTGATGTCTCAAAAAAGAAGGTATCACACCTGCTTCTCAAGGAGGCCATGATAGATCCTATGATCCACTACCAGCAACTTGCCAGCAATTTACTACTACAGATACTTAATTACATGCCAACAAAACATGTTTGATGCTGAGGGATGCTTGGATTTCTAGCAATAAATTGTAGACATTCCAAAGACTTTTCATATATTTTTTTTATTCAATCCATTTCATTTACTTTACCTATTGTCTTCCTCTTCTGCTTCGTTTAACCATACCAAGGGCAGTCAGAATTTCTGATCCATTATTTAGTCACACCCAAAGCATGTGAATTTCTACTTCTGATCTTCTCTTCAAGAGAGCAGTTCAATCTTTACTAGTTCCAAGATTAATGCATGAGTTCTTCTTACAACCCAGTGTACTCTTAGTAACCATTGCCACACCTATAATTCAAAGGCATCTGTCTTCTTTTCTTGTATCTCTCAACTAGCAGCTTTTACAGCTTATATATTAGCTCTGGGGAAAATATGATTTCCCTCTTCTGTTCTTCACTGTCATATAAATATTCTTATCTTAATGATCTTGTCTAAGTTTGTCACTGCCTTCATTCCAAGGATTGGCTTCCTCTTTATTTCTTCATATGCTATCCTTCCAATACTTTCACTTCTTTGCCATCAACTGCCACTTCTGATAGTACTTCTGTCTTGTTAATATTTCATATTCAGCCAGATGTTTCACTTCTATTTTTACTTTCATAATGAACTCTCCCAAGACTTCTTTACTTTCAACTAAAGTAGTATCATCTGCATATTTGTTAGTCTTTGGGCCTCCATTTTTAATTCCAGCTGTCATCTCTTCTAATCTTATTATTCTTATACATCTGCTTCAGAGGTAAGTTTCAGCAGGTTCTGACCAGTTCTGGAGAACCGGTAGCGGAAATTTTGAGTAGTTCGGAGAACCAGTAGTAAAAATTCTGACTGGCCCCGCCCCCATCTATTCTCTGCCTCCCGAGTCCCAGCTGATCGGGAGGAAATGGGGATTTTACAGTATCCTCCCCCTCGAGTGGGGAGGAAATGGGGATTTTATATCTTTCCCGTGCCATGCCCATCAAGCCTCGCCCACAGAACCGGTAGTAAAAAATTTTGAAACCCACCACTGATCTGCTTCCAGGTTTGATAGCAAATTCATTGCTTATTCTAGCTCCCTCTGTATTGTATTCTAGCTCCCTAATAAACTCCTGAATTTATTAGGATGTTAGGCCCAAGGAACCAGCAACAATGCTTGGAGTTACTTCTGAGTACAGGCAGTCCTCACCATACCACCACAATGGAGCTCAAAATTCATGATGCTACTTGCAAAATTTGTTCAGTGAGTTCTTGCCACATTTGTTAAGTGAATCCCTGCAGTTGTTCAATTAGTGACACAGTGGTTAAATTGAATCTGGCTTCCCCATGGACTTTGCTTGTCAGAAGGTTGCAAAAGATGATTGCATGACCCTGGGACATTGCAACAGTCATAAATAGGAGTCAGTTATTACCAAGCATCTGAATTATGATCACATGACCATGGAGAAGTTGCAAAAGTCATATAAAAAATGCAGGGATGAAATCCAAATTTTTTCCCTAGCGGTTCTGTGGCCGTGGCAGGGGAAGGATATTGCAAAATCCCCATTCCCTCCCCACTCCTGGGGGAAGGATATTGCAAAATCTCCATTCCCACCCCAGTCTGGGGCCAGCCAGAGGTGGTATTTGCCAGTTCTCTGAACTACTCAAAATTTCTGCTACTGTTCTCCGAACTGCTCGAAATTTCTGCTACTGGATCTCCAGAACCTGTCAGAACCTGCTGGATTTCACCCCTGAAAAAACGGTCATGTCACTTTTTTCAATGCCGTTATAACTTTGAAAGGTCACTAATTGAATTGTTGTGACTTGAGAACTACCCGTAGTTTCTTTATTTTGTTTGCCTATTGATAGAAAACTTGCCAGACTAAAGCAACTATATGCCTAAGTTTTTTTTATTGTTTTTTTTATTTGCATTTATATCCCGCCCTTCTCCGAAGACTCAGGGCGGCTTACACTATGTCAAGCAATAGTCTTCATCCATTTGTGTATTATATACAAAGTCAACTTATTGCCCCCAACAATCTGGATCCTCATTTTACCTACCTTATAAAGGATGGAAGGCTGAGTCAACCTTGGGCCTGGTGGGACTTGAACTTGCAGTAATTGCAAGCAGTTGTGTTAATAACAGACTGTCTTATCAGTCTGAGCCACAGAGGCTTATATACAACAGTATATAAGTATTAGCTATATTCTATGATTTCCTTTGAAGTGTCCCTCTTTGCTCTTTTCTTGAATACCAAAGATTCCAAACTTTACTGACTTTGCTCTCTGGGAAAGGGCCCCTCCCTCCTGAGACTCTGGACTACACACCACCATATCGAATTACCATAAATAGCCTACAAAAATCCAGATCATCATAGATTTTCGCAGCTCACATTTGATAGCTATCGGATAGTGTTTCTCAAACCTGGCAACTTTAAGAAGTGTGGACTTCAATTTTCAGCCAGCATCCTAGAGCATATTATCAATTTAATAATTAAATAAGTATTGTCCTTCTGCAAGTTTTATGTTATTATAAACATCATTTATAAAGGATTTCAGAATAATATTTTTATTTCCAGTGTTCTTCTTTCTTGCATTAGAGGTTGTTGTCCATCTTGTCTTGGACGGCCAATTTCTTACCAGGTAAGATCCAGCCTGCTGCTATTGTGACACATTAGGAAAACATTTTGTCAATAAACTTAGATTCAGTACAATTTGGGATCCACATGGGTGCAGTGTAGTGCCAGGAGTATTGCATAATCTAGGATTTTTTTTTTCATCCTGTTTTTGGCAAGGAAGTGGATAAGATGGTCTATAAAGAGTAGAGAACCTTTGTCATGATTTGGATGTGGGCGGTCTTTTCTTGCTTGACAAGGTAAGTTCTACATTCTTGTTACTCAAGGTGTTCATTTTCTTTTTTTCAGCTATCACGATTGCTTGTTTTGAAAAACATTTGGATCTTCTCTTTTTGAAATTTTTGAAATGCTTGGGGAATTTTCACTTCATTCTTCTGGAGGTCCATTATCTCTTTCCATTTTTTTTCCCTTCATAAAAGGGAAATATTCTGAATCTCTTCTTTACATTGACCTTATATTTTGACTGTGTATCTTCCAAGTTAAATTTTGCTGGCACTCCTCCCTTGAATTTCCAAGTTTAATCTATGTGTTTAAGGTGAGTAGCTATCTATAATATGTATTATGTGGCCAGTTCCACAACTTGCACCTAGGAGTGTCTTTGGGTTCCTATTATTGTACAGATAGTCCTCAACTTACAACTTACAACAGTATATATAGTGACCATTGAAAGTTATCACTGAAATTTTCACACTTACGATCCTTCTAACAAGCAAAATCAAAGGGGAAACCAGACTCACTTAATAACCGTGTTACTAAGTTAACAGCTATAATGATTCACTTAACAACTGTAGCAAGAAAGGTTGTAAAATGGAGCAAAACTCACTTAACAAATGCCTCACTTAGCAACAGAAATTTTGGGCTTGTAAATCAAGGATTACTTGTAGTTGATGTCGTACTACATATGAAAATATGCCAAGGTGTAGAATATGTGCTTATATTGCTTGAAGCAATAGCAAACACTTTGGTAAATTCTTATAAGCTATTTCCTGGATTATGAAGTTTATTGAGTCGAAAAACCTCCATATCTCTAATTTTTGCATTTCGGTCATTTCTCTTTTCTTAATGTTGTATTTAGCATGTAACTTTTTTTGAGAATTTCTTAGATTTTTCTGACCATTGTATCTATTACATGTTTGTATTACGCTGATGTTCACCAGATATCTACTAATTCTAATAGATACTACGGTACTATTCACTGTCTTACAGTGCGGACGTAATATTCTTTTTGTGTATCTTTTCTACTCCATTCTTCAATATTGCCTCAATGGTACATCATGCAACCTTTTAACTTAAAGTGACCCAGTACATTTAAATTCATGTACAGTATTCCTAAAACTGTCATTTTAGTAATTTTATTCAAGTGATTCTTTTATTGTAAACAATCACTTTGAAAACATGTGCTCATAAAATGGCATTAAATGGAAAGTCAAGGAGCCATAAGGCCCTCCTGCTTTGCAAATTCTGTGCAAATTCACAGATAGACCTAATGCCTCTTTTGGGGAGAATACCAAACGGGAATCTATGCATTCAAATGTTACAAATTGTTCTTTCTTTTTCAAGCAGCTCTCTAAAATCAGATAGAACAATCACCAGAGAAAACAAAAAGGGATAGGTAATGTCTTTTTAAAAAATAACTTTCCAAAATGAAGGAATTAATCAATAAACAAGACATGCCAATTCCAGAATAAGCACCTCACCTGGAAACATGTTGATTTTAAGCTTGGAATTTATTGATATGAATTCATGATCGCCGATATAGTCATGCTGTGCCTGACATGAACATTTAGAAAGATAAATAATGTAGCTTTGGATTTCCATTGTTATTGGCTGACATTATTGAGATATATAACCCCAGGGTTTTAAATGCCTGCAGAACAAAAGCAATTGTATTAACAGCATTTGCTTTGTACCCCCTCTGTATTATTTCCTTTGCACAGTTAGAGGTAGAAGTTCCCATTGTGAATTTGCCAGTTAGTTAGTAGAGCATGAATACCATGCAATATGGCAGGAGTGATAACACATCCTTCGTAGCAGTGGCAAATTTTGGAACAACTATCACTTCCTCCAGCACCTTGTCATGAATGATGGCAGATTGCCATCTGTATAGTGATGGTAATACTTTATTTCAAACAATTTCTTGCTGTAAAATAAAGGATATTTTTCATTGCTAGATACAGCAAAAGCTGATTCAGAGGTTTGGCTAGAACAATAGGCTTGGCTATTATAAATGCAGAAATACTTATTCTACTGATATTATGGTAGCGCTGCTAATTGCCATAATATAAGAAAAACACGAGCAATTATTTATGTTTCTTGAGGCTAGCGCCCAAAATGCAGGTTTTAAAAAAGCATCTATCTATTCATTTGATTTACAATCTGTCATTCATTCAGGAGCTCACAACAGCATATATAGAATTTCCTCCTCATATTTCCCCCCAAAACAATCTACCTTATGAGGTAGGTTGAACTAAGAGAAAGATCGTCTGCCCAAAGTCATTCAGTAATCTGCTTTGCTATGGAGTGGACTAGAAACTGGATTTCCTAGACTGGTGTTTCTCAACTTGGCAACATTAAAATGTATGGACTTCAATTCCCAGACTTCCGCAGCCAGAGTCCTGGCTGGGGAAATTTTAAAATGGAAGTCCTCTCATCTTAATAGGGGCCTCTGTGGCTCAGACTGGTAAGACAGTCTGTTATTAACACAGCTGCCTGCAATTACTGCAGGTTCTAGTCCCACCAGGCCCAAGGTTGACTCAGCCTTCCATCCTTTATAAGGTAGGTAAAATGAGGACCCAGATTGTTGGGGGCAATAAGTTGATTTTGTATATAAATATACAAATAGGATGAAGACTATTGCTAACATAGTGTAAACCGCCCTGAGTCTTCGGAGAAGGGCGGAATATAAATGCAAATAAAATAAAATAAAATAAAAAAATAATATTGCCAAGGTTGAAAAACACTGGACTAGTTCAGCACTCAAACCATACTTACATGCTCGTCTGTGTTTTTACAGAGATTCCATTCCATATTGAAAATCTTGAGTTCCACAGCAAGGGACAATTTCACAAGTAGCATGACAAGGGAATGTACCACAGTTTTCCTCTAGTGATACTTTCTAGAAAGCACTGGCTTTGGATTTAAGATCCTTTTTTTATTCATCTATGACAAGGGTGTCATTTTCGTGGCGTCACGTCATCACATGACGTATCACAACTTTTTCCCCCTTCACTAAAACAGCTGGGCGTGGCCGGTGCTTGACGCATCAGGCCTGCGGGCCGCGAGTTTGACACCCCTGATCTATCAGAATGCAGGATTTTTTTAATGCTAATGGGAATGTTTTGCATTTCAAGCTTCCTGTTCTGAAAGATGTTACCGGGAACATACGCCTCTTTCCTCAATGACTTGCTTGTCTGTATGCACATTGTCACATATGTGTGTCTGGAAGAAGAAGAAAAGTGGGGAAAATCATTATTTAAAAGAATTAAATTCAAGGCAATCTTCTTTTGTTGCTTTAATATTCAAGAAGTCTGGCAGGCTCTCTTGAAGTCAACCCTACATGTAAACATATAGTTAGAACGTTCAGTTAAACTGGAAGTAGCTATTTACCATTTTTGGTAAGATACAGAATTAACGATGATGTCATATATATTTAAACCTTAGGTATTTTTTTTTTTAAAAAAAGACTATCAAACAGCTAAGTATAATCCTGTAGACCAGTGATGGCTAACCTTTTTGTTGTCGTGTGCCAAAACCCATAATGCAATGCATGCACCCCATGCGCACGAGCATTCCTGCATGTGCCTTGTGCATGCACGGCAGAGACCCAAAGACCAACTGGCCAGCGGGAGGCACGCACAGTGGAGCTGGGCTGGGGTGACGGCTGGTGTGCCCGCAGAGAACGCTCTGCGTGCGTGCCATAGGTTCACCATCACAGCTGTAGAGTTTAACTCCCAACTAGAGTGAAGATCCAGCAATTATGTCTTGGGGCAGCTATGGCTTCTGTGTAGTCCTTCTTACAACCCTGTAATCCCTTAATTTGAGGTAGACTGGGACAACTGGATGCCCTTCCTGACACCATGCAATGTTCACAGTAGATATTTTTTCTTTGTGCCCAAGGAAAAAAACATCTGCCGCTACCTCGAATTGAACTCTCAACATTTTTTGCTTTTATTTTTCATCAACATAGTTGAATGTATAGTCTCTTATCCATCATTAATCATTATTCATTCATCTTATCTTTTTACTTTTCATTTGTTAATTGTTTGGGCCTGCTCGTTTACCATTTCCTCTCCTTTATTTTACCACAACCTTTCCTCTTCCTCTTCCCTTCTATTCCTTCTTCTATCTCTTTCTGCTTTCCTCATTCCTCCTCTCCTTCCCTTTTCTACTTCCTCTTCTCTTTCCCACTCCTCTCTTCTTCCTCCCTTTCTAACCGTCTCTCCTACTCTTCTTTCCCCTTCCTTCTTCCTCTCCTTTTCCCTCTCTTCTTTCCTTTTCTCTCCTTACCTCCCTACTCCCCTCCTTCCCTCTCTCTACCCCTCTCACAATTTTATGATCTTACTTCAGCTTTTCCTTTATTTTACAGACCTACAAATGTTGTACATATGAGGATTAATTATAAAGTTGCATTTTATCACTATTATAACTGTCTTTAAATGAAGGAATGAGGGCTAACCTGTTTTTCTATGCCTTGCAGATGATTGTAACTTCAGTGGAAGAAAAATGTATTAGATATTAATTTGGAGAATTAGATAATTTGTATTAGATATTTCTAGTTCCAGGCACTGCATTTCAGAAAGGGTACAAATGAACTGGAGCACATCCAGAGATCAACCAGAATAACAGGAGGCTTAAGGGAGAGAACAAAATAGGGGGAAAAGTTGAAGATGTTCAATATGATTATCCTGGAGAAGAGAAGACTGTGAATAGGCATGACAGTTGTCTTCGAAGTACCTGAAAGGCTGTCATATAGATGAGAGGGCAGAAATATTCAGAGTTGTTTCGAAAGGCAGGATTAGAAACAATAAATTTAAATTACAAGGAAGGAGATGTCAGCCACACATCAAAGGAAAAAATCCAAAAAATAAGAGCTGTGGGACAATAGAACAGCTGTCATCTGTAGATGGTGACTTTTCCTTGGCTGAAGGAGTTAAACAGAGTCTGGGCAGTCATCTGTAAAAGATACTATAGTATGGATTTCTGCACTGAGCAAAGACTTGGTGATCTAGGACGAAGATCTTTCCAAACTTTCCATTCTAGGATTCCATGACAGATGAAATCCACTAAACAATTCAAATAATCATTAGAACAAACTAGAAAGACACTTTCATAGATTCTGTAGAAAGGGGGTTAGCAGTGGTATAGAAATTCTTTCTATAAAAATTGATCACAGATACAGTAAGATAGCTTCAAAGTATTAGACTCAAACATATTAACTTATGCTCATAGATCTTAAAGCTTCAGTAGGGTTGGATGGAGCTGATGTCAAAAAAGAAAAGCTTTCAAGGTAACTATTGGCACATTATTGACTAGAGCAGTGATGGCTAACCTTTTCCAGACCGATTGCCCAAAGCACCCGAACCCCCAAAATGCAATGTTTGGGCAACTCCCGCACATCGCCCTGCCCCCCGGTACATGCGGACATGTCCCCCCACACGCTCCTGTCCCAGGGGTGAAATCCAGCAGGTTCTGGAGAACCGGTAGTGGAAATTTTGAGCAGTTCGGAGAACCAGCAAATACCACCTCTGGCTGGTCCCAGAGTGGGGTGGGAATGGAGATTTTGCAATATCCTTCCCCCAGGAGTGAGGAGGGAATGGGTATTTTGTGAGTCTGTCATTTGCACCTCTATAACTGTCTGGTTCGGTTCTGCAACCCAACAAGAAAAACACAGACTTCAGAGGATAATTAGAACTGCAGAAAAAATAATTGCTACCAACTTGCCTTCCATTGAGGACCTGTATACTGCACGAATCAAGAAGAGGGCCGTGAAAATATTTGCAGATCCCTCGCATCCTGGACATAAACTGTTTCAACTCCTACCCTCAAAACGACGCTATAGAGCACTGCACACCAGAACAACTAGACACAAGAACAGTTTTTTCCCGAAGGCCATCACTCTGCTAAACAAATAATTCCCTCAACACTGTCAGACTATTTACTGAATCTGCACTACTATTAATTGTTTCATAGTTCCCATCACCAATCTCTTTCCACTTATGACTGTATGACTATAACTTGTTGCTGGCAATCCTTATGATTTATATTGATATATTGATCATCAATTGTGTTGTAAATGTTGTACCTTGATGAATGTATCTTTTCTTTTATGTACACTGAGAGCATATGCACCAAGACAAATTCCTTGTGTGTCCAATCACACTTGGCCAATAAAATTCTATTCTATTCTATTCTATTCTGCCACGCCCACCAAGGCACGCCCACAGAACCGTTAGTAAAAAAAATTGGATTTCACCACTGCCCTGTCCCCTGTGCATGCACATGCACCCCGCACCCCTGTGCATGTGCACGCCCCCCCTTCACGTACCCCACCCCCTGCACATATTCAGCAGAGACCAAAGACCAGCTGGCCAGTGGGAGGAGCGCACACATATGCGGCAGAGCCGAACTGGGACGACCGCTCCCATGCCCACAGAGAGGGCACTGCATGCCACCTCTGGCACAGATGCCATAGGTCCGCCATCACAGGACTAGAGTAAAGGGCAAGGAGCCTACAGCGCAATCATTGCTCTTGTTCAGGATCATTTGGATGCCTGAATAGAAGGATGGAATCATTCTAGTCAGTCACTGTTGCTGAAAAGTACATTGCAGCCATTAGTAGCACTTATATCAATAAAGTTATTTGTGGGCTTTGATTGGTATGACTAGCACACCTGGGAAATGGAGAGAATATAAACCTGAACTACTGAAAGAGATAGCCTTTCCTTGGGAACAACAATCATGATGAATTTTTAAATAAATATAGATCAAATAAAAATTTAAAGTTATCAAATACTGTTAAAGTTAAATTATTGACTATGTAAATATAATGTAAATATATGTAGTTACTATGGTTATAATAGTGGCCAAAGTTGTTATAAAGGATAGAAAGGTACAATAGAAGAGCTAATTATAAAAGCAGAATATGCATGCCGACGTGGAAGACTGTAAAAATATTATATATTGTTATGTTTGTCTTGTTTTTTATCGTTTTTTTTCTTTTTTCTATTTTTAAAGGTGAAAAATGCATAATAAAAACTATTTTAAAAAAACAATCATGATGAAATAAAGAATTACAGTTATCAGTACTCATTGATCCTCAATATAGTAGAGACATCCTGTTTTCATCTCTATTTCTGAACTACTTAATTACTTGTATCTGGATTCTGGATTCTGGAGACTGGTTTTCTCTAAGAGTAGACATATTCTAGGTTTTTGTGTTACTGGGTTTTGGTTTTTTTATTTAGTCTGCTTCTATGGTATCTCAATTGCAGAAATACAGTAATTCTAGTTACAGAATCATAGGATTGCAAAGATCCCTGGCGATCTTCTAAAGCAGGAATCCTCCTACTGGAACAGATTTTTCATACCGGACAAATGGCTGTCTGACCATTAGAGAATTGGCTTGAAAAGATCCAACACACTATTTTATGCTTAATTTGTAATCTACCAAAATGCCCAGATCCTTTTTGCAGAAGTATTACATACCATCTATGCTAATCTTTCTTTTCATACCAGAACCTTCCATTTCTTACCATCCAATTGTACTTTATTGGATAATGCCTAATGTTCACTTTATCAAGATTCTTTTGAGCTGTGAGCAATTCTCTCAGTTTTGGATCATCAGCAAATCTGATGAGCTTCCCTTCTACCCTGATCTAAATCCATTTATAAACACGTTGAAGAGCAGTTGGCCTATGACAGAACCCAGAAGTACCCCTCTGATTACCTCCTCCATGTTGAATCATTAAATACAACAAGTTGGCTATGACGGTTCAATCAATTGCACAGTTTGGTATAACAGGTGCACCATTGACCCATATTATTCAATTTCATCAAGAAGGAGGCTATGGTCAACTTTATCAAATGTTTTGTCAGAATATTCATGACAGGGAAGACACGGTAACAAGCTCAGCCAATTAATAGGCATAGCAACTAAGTCAGCCAATTAGGAGCTGAGATAGACTGGAGCCAGGGTGTGTCTTAGTCTGCAGCTTCTGATTCTGTGCAGAGAATTGAAATTGAAACCAAGCAGAGTGTGTGTTAAGCTCTGAGCTGTAAAGCTGTGTGTGTGTGAACTTGTCTGCTGATCTGATCTGAACTGAAACTATAAATCTGCTGTTAGTATCGTAAACTTACTTCATGTATTATTGTGTATGTAAAGAAGTTAATGAATCCTGCTGCATCAGTTTATCTCTATGTGCTTCTGGATTTATTTATTTTTTGCAACAAACTCTGATATGTTTAGAATAGAATAGAATAGAATATTTTAATTTGTATACTGCCCTTCTCCCGAAGGACTCAGGGCGGTGAACAGGCAGATAAAATACAAACATACACAATAGTAAAAACAACCCTTAAAAAACTGATTTAAATTTGCCCAAATATTAAAATAACATATACCCCCATAAAATTACAAAAAATTAAATTTTAAAAACCCATCAAAAATCAATTAAAATTAGAACATTCTCAAAAAAAAACCGTTAAAAAAATTTAACTGAAGGCAAGCATGCTATAGCATTTCCTTGGCCCATTAATATAATCACTTTGTTGAAACAGGCAATAAGGTCTGTCCAGCATGTCCTGTTTTTAACAAACCCATGCTGGCTTCTACCAATCATATTGTTATTTTCTATGTGCTTGAAAATCCACTACTTGATGAATTTAGGATTTTTTGAGGCTGATTTCAAGCTGCCTGGAAAGCAGTTTTCCAGGTCCATTTCATACACATACACACACACACACACACACACACACACTTTTTTTTTTTAAAAAGGAACAGAGTTTTAGTTATTTTTCTCCAGTCTTCCGGTACTTATGCTATATTCCAGGGGTTCTCAAAGATTACAGCTAGTGTTCCAAAGGTGCTTTTTTTCAAATGGCAAACGTTTCGCTTCTCATCCTTCTCATTCTCATCAAAGAGGGGCCAGAAAGTCCAGTTGCCATTTGAAAAAAAAGCACCTTTGGCACAACCATGACCTGGATGACTGAGAATCCCCATAGACATTACAGCCAGTGATTCTAAGTTTACATCTTCCCATTTCTTAGGGTCCTGGGATGTAATCCATCCAATCCCCAACCCTTAAATTCATTGGTGCTGAGTGTTCAAGGATCTAGGTGCTCTTTCACTAGTTCTTTACCTATTTTGACCTACATTTCTTTCCTACCCCCTCCCAAATCCACCCCACCTAAATTGGTTTTCACTTTTCACTTTTCTGACAAGAAAAGTGAGAACTAGTAGACTATCCTTTTGTAAAAATATAGATAGATAAAATAGGAAGAAAGCAGATCAGTTTATTTTCTCCAACCATTAGGCTAACCACTTCGTTACTTTCCTTTTGTTCCACACATATTCAAAAGAACAAAAGAATCCTTGTTATTTTGGTGTTTACTATATGACTGATACTGAATGGAAGTGCATATATCTGAAGGTCGTATGGATTAAACCAGTGGTGGGATTCAGCCAGTTCGCACCTATTCGTGAGAACCGGTTGTTAATTTTCTAAGCAGTTCAGAGAACCAGTTGTTGGAAGAAATCTTATTTTGTTTTTTTCCACTTTTCAGGGCTAATCCTGTAAGGAAGGCAGGAAGGAAATATTCTGGTGTTATTTCTAGCCTAATCTTTATTGCCCTGCTTACAGAAACTGCCTCTCTGGTTAACTCTTATTACTTTGTAGCAGCTAAGGCGAAGCGCCCATCGACATGAGTGACGTTGAGTTTGGCCACGCCCACACGGTCACATGACCACCAAGCCATGCCTACCCAGCTTGTCATTAGCGCAGAGAACCGGTTGTTAAATTATTTGAATCCCACCACTGGATTAAAGCTAATTTAGGTGAATCACATACAAGAACAATATTCAAAGCAACAACCCTGTGTCTTGTTCTCCTCCTGCTCCTATTAATGCTGGCTTTCTCAATCTGGTGCTCTCTAGATGTGTTGGAGAACAACTCCCCAAATTCTCAAATAGCAGAATCATTCTGGTTGGGATAATGGAGTGTCATCCAAGAGATCTGAACTGTGCTAGATGGGAGGCTGGTACAAAAAAAAAAGAGCTTGAATACAGCTCATCTGTCTGGAACCCGCACTGCATATCGGACATTAATACAATTGAACAAGTCCAGAGATATTTCTACTAACAACAGAATACCTTATGCCACCAGACTCGAAATTTTGGGCTTAGACAACTTAGAACTTTGCCATCTTCAGTCTAACCTAAGCATAGTACATAAAATCATCTACTACATTATCCTACCAGCCAATGAATACTTCAACTTCAACCAAAACAATACAAGAGCATAACTCTTATATTGATACAAACTCATGGTAAACTGATCCAAACTGGACTGCAGAAAATACAACTTCAGTAACAGAGTTCTCAATGCCTGGAATACACTACTTGACTCTGTGGTTTCTTTCCCAAATCCCCAAAACTTTAATCTTAGACTGTCTACTGTAGACCTCACCCCATTCCTAAGAGGCCTGTAAGGGGCATGCATAAGTGCACCAGCGTGCCTACCATCCCTGTCCTAATGTTCTCTTTTATTCGTATCCTTTTCATGTATTTATAATTATGTTTACACTTGTATCTGTCATAAAGTACATGCTTGACAAAATAAATAAAAATAAATACGTAAAACAACCAGGTACAATAATGATATCATTTTCTTGAAAAGATAGTAGAGATACACTGGAAGGACTTTGGAACGTTGTGGTGACCCATCATGATTTTGTCCCTGATGTAATACTCAACTTTTGAATCACTTATTTCTAGTTTAAGATAATGGAGTTCACCTAATTTTATCATGTACTCCATTTCTTTCTAACCCCCATGATCAGTTTCAAAAATGAACACTGGGATGTGTCAATCTAGGCACCATCAAAGCTCATGAATAATAAAAAAAAAACTAACAATTAATTCCTGCACCTGTGAGTCTTACTCATCATAAATACAGCATTGCAGATGGTCTTTGGGGAGTTAATTCATCAATTGACAACATCAACATCAATTGGAGAAGTAAGAGCATCCACTGACATCCCAAACACTAATAGAACTGCTTCCAGATGGCTAATTTTGAAAATTTCAATGGTTGGCAAATGTGCCTAAGTTCCACAAGCTGCTGAGCCACTACTTTCCTACAAGTGCACACACCCCTTAAATTTAGGAAAATGGTAGCACAACAACTGTTGCCTTTAAAGAAAAGGCAAAGATGCCCTCCGGGCAAACTAAACTTGGCTATAAAAGAAACCTGCAAGGAAAGCATTGTTTAGCTTTGCTAACTATCCTGTGTTTGTATACTTCTTCCTGGGGCTGAAAATGCCAGTAATTGAGGCTGAAGCACAGCTCCTTTGAGGAGGCAGCAAAATAGGGCAAAGTGTGGTACACACGTGCCTGTAGTGTATGAAGCTGATGGAAGAAGATCTCAGAGAGGTCACTGCAAATTTGTAGACTATTTTGAGCCAGCAAGACCAGAGGTAGGTTTCAGCAGGTTCTGACCAGTTCTGGAGAACCGGCAGCAGAAATTTTGAGTAGTTCAGAGAACCGGTAAATACCACCTCTGACTGGCCCCACCCCCATCTATTCTCTGCCTCCCAGGTCCCAGCTGATCGGGAGGAAATGGGGATTTTGCAGTAACCTTCCCCTAGAGTGGGGTGAGAATGGAGATTTTACAATATCCTTCCCCTGCCATGCCCACCAAGCCATGCCCACCAAGCCACACCACGCCCACCAAGCCATGTCCACAGAACTGGTAGTAAAAAAAATTAAATCTCACCACTGAGCTAGACCCTTTGCATGTTCAAGCTGGATTATTGCCTGCAGTAGATTTCTCCAATTTTGCAGTAATTGGGTAATGCAACTGCATGTAAAACCACAGACTGGGTCTCTCTGAATATTCTAGATTATTTTACAGCATGTTTACTTCTTAAACAGTGAATCTTCCTTGATGCTTTATTAGTAGATGCAGTACATTTTGTAGTACATTAGTACATTTATTAGTACATGGAGCTCTCCACTTACAATCATTTGCAAATGTTCAAAGTTACAATGCAATGGGGAAAAAAAACTTATAACCAGTCCTCACACTTTTGACCATTACAGCACTCCCATTGATCACATAACCCAAATTTATATGTTTGTCAACTGGCATGGCTGCAGCATCCTGGGTTTATGTGATCATCGTATGTGACCTTCCCTGCCAGCTTCCAATAAGAAAAGCAATGGGGGAAGCTGGATTCACTTAATAACTGCAGTGATTTGCTTAACAACCATGGCAAAGAAGGTTGTGAAATCAGGGGTGACTTGCTTAACAACTGCCTTGCTTAGCAGTGGAAATTCCCGTCCCAATTTTGCTCATAAGTCAAGGACAATCTGCATTAGTGGATACAGAATGGACTGTGGGAAAAGAAAACTATTTTCAAAAGCCCCCTGTTATCCTGCTGGCTCACCAGTAGCCAAGTAAAGCCCAATAATGTGTGATTTTGAAGGCATCGAGATTCTAAGAAACCATTCATTTAAAGAATCAAGAGTCTCTACAATATTTCAATAAGCACACGAGGCCATCTAGAGGCACATCTCAGAACAATCAAAGCCAAGAGTAAAATCATCCTCCAAAATTAGGATGCTATTATCCAATATGCTTTAAATAAAGTGCTTCTGAATAAAGTGCTTCTGAAGCATTAAAGACTTCCTTCCTTTCTTAAGAATATGTCTATGTATGTATTGTATATGTGTATGTACGTATATATATATAATCACACCATACAAGATAATTGTACAGTAAACTGTCTTCTGCAGAGTATAAATTATTTATTATATAATTTGATAAATTGTTTATCTGGATAGACAAAAATATGCTAGATAGTTTTAGTGTATCTGCTAATTTTCAAATTATAATAGCCAATCACAATACCCGCTCCACCCCCACCACCACCACCCCAAAAAAATAGGACTCTTTTTAATTCTAGAAATTATACGGGAAACAATGTGCCATTTCAGATTTATGGACCCCTATAAATTTCCTAGATGATGCTGACAATTGAGACCTATGTATTTCTTTTAAAATATGATGCAGATTTGTGGGTGCTAGTTTAATTTTATAAAATTAGGGATGTAAGCCAAATCGAAATTCAGTATATCTCATCACAATGGGTCTGAAATGCCAGCAGCTGACTCTGGGTGACTCTGCTATCCAGATGCTCCCTTGCAACTTAAAACCTCTACCAGGTTTTAAAAATATGAAGAACGGCTGCAGGAACTGGGTATGTCTAGTTTAACGAAAAGAAGGACTAGGGGGTGACATGATAGCAGTGTTCCAATATCTCAGGGGCTGCCACAAAGAAGAGGGAAGTACCTGAAGGCAGGACAAGAAGTAATGGGTGAAAACTAATCAAGGAGAGAAGCAACTTAGAACTAAGGAGAAATTTCCTGACAGTTAGAACAATTAATCAGTGCCTCCAGAAGTTGTAAATGCTCCAGCACTGGAAGTTTTTAAGAAAATGTTGGATAACCATTTGTCTGAAATGGTGTAGGGTTTCCTGCCTTCCAATTCTGTTATTATGTTATGTTATGTTCCACCTTTCCTTCTTGCAGCTCTTAATCTTTAAATTGACTTGATAAAGTGAAACTTTCAGAGAGAGGAGTTCCGTACAGGACTGTGTGTTTTGTATAAGAGAACCTACAACCACTTCAGAGGATAATTAGAACTGCAGAAAAAATAATTGCTACCAACCTGCCTTCCATTGAGGACCTGTATACTGCACGAATCAAGAAGAGGGCCGTGAAAATATTTGCAGATCCCTCACATCCTGGACATAAACTGTTTCAACTCCTACCCTCAAAACGACGCTATAGAGCACTGCACACCAGAACAACTAGACACAAGAACAGTTTTTTCCCGAAGGCCATCACTCTGCTAAACAAATAATTCCCTCAACACTGTCAGACTATTTACTAAATCTGCACTACTATTAATCGTTTCATAGTTCCCATCACCAATCTCTTTCCACTTATGACTGTATGACTATAACTTGTTGCTGGCAATCCTTATGATTTATATTGATATATTGACCATCAATTGTGTTGTAAATGTTGTACCTTGATGAACGTATCTTTTCTTTTATGTACACTGAGAGCATATGCACCAAGACAAATTCGTTGTGTGTCCAATCACACTTGGCCAATAAAATTCTATTCTATATGTTTTTACCAGTTTATTGAATACAGTGGACCAGTACAGGGGGGAAAGGGCATTAAAGCAATTCTAATAAGCCTGCCTTAAGGTTCTGCAACTCCTGGGCTACACCATCTGATGACTAGGTGGCTCAAGTGGCTAAGACACTGAGCTTGTCGATCAGAAAGGTTGGCAGTTCGGTGGTTCAAATCCCTAGTACAGGTCTCCTGCGTGAGCAGGGGGTTGGACTAGATGACCTCCAAGGTCCCTTCCAACTCTGTTACTGTAAATCACCTGATCTATTTCACCTAATGAAATGGGTATGTGAGATGAGACACCTATACTTTGGAGGTGCACAGGTCACTTTG
Source organism: Ahaetulla prasina (assembly GCF_028640845.1). Lineage (NCBI taxonomy): Eukaryota > Metazoa > Chordata > Lepidosauria > Squamata > Colubridae > Ahaetulla > Ahaetulla prasina. The sequence goes on along the minus strand of NC_080539.1, from coordinate 88,565,992 downwards.
CAAAGGTTTCCACCTCCCAAAGTTGCTTACATTTTGAGCTTTTTCTTTTCAAATATCCATAACTCATGGATGGACATTATGGCAAAGCAAGGGAACTAAATGGCTTAGAGTCAGCCTCATGGACTCCACATGGCATAGGAAATAGTCTAATGGAATATGATTTCAGACTGAAATAACATCCCTATAAAACAAAAATGTGGATATGTGTACATCGGAAAGATATTGGAGGTTAAGCAATGCATATATCACTTTCACAAACTAGTTTTTTGAGGTAAAAAATGATTTTTGCTTCAGCTTCTGTGATGGTATATTAACGCTTCGTACCTTTGAATGGTTTTTATTGAGCAAGAAGATTAATGAACATGTAGCCGTCAGTGCGTACAGTATGTACATGGAGGGGGGTGTCACATGAGTTCTATTCCATTTTAGTGTTAAATAAAGTGATGAAAGTGATAAATAAGAGATAAACAGTGCTATCACACACACCTATAAGCTATAGTCAAGCTGCAATAAAATTAAAAGAATTGAAAACTTGAATGGACATTTTTTTAAAGTTCAAGACAATGTCCTAGGAGCCACTGTCAGAGGAACTGGGAGGCCAAATCACACCAGATATCTTTAATGAAAAATTGGGGTATAGAGGAAGAGAGTGTCATAGTACAGCAATAGAAAACTGCAATATTGCTCTTCAGCCACATTATTGCGGTAGTATTTACTCAAGCCCATTGAACAAGCACCTCTGCACATTCGTCAAAATCCATACATGAATACAAAGCATTCATGTCAGACTGTTTCAAAAAGTATCTTATTATATTCATCAAATGCTTAAGGCGTGCATCATAAACCTCCTCCTCCCTTTCATTCGGGCATGTTTGAATGAAACGGAATGTGATTTCCACAAGGTGGAGCACACAGACCAGGTATCCAAGCATCAAAACTCAGCATTTCCTCTTATCCATTTTCTCTTATGATGATAATGATGACTGCTTTTATTTTATTTGCTGTTTTAATGGAAGAAAGAGAATATGAGTGTGCATAAGGTGTGCCCATGCACATATATATGCATAGAAATATATATGTGTGCTACATACAGACATTCCCTGGGTTGGGTGCTTTTAGGATTTGTTTCAGCTGAAGTTGGAAACCTGAAGTTGACTTGTGATAGGAAAAGGTGGGGATATATGGATACTGTATAGAATTTTTGCCTTTTTTAATCATTGTTTTGAATATACTCTCCCTTTTGTAGGTGGATTTCAACAAATTCAGGGATTTTCTTTCCTTCACTAAATATGATAGCTTTTCAAGGCTCAACCTACAGGCCTGAATTACTCTCAGCCACCATAAATATTTATGATGTCAACAACAAAGTTAAGAATTTAAGAAGGTTTCTTAGAACTAGGCTGCAAAAACCTGGATAAACCAATAGACAGCAGCAAATGGGAGGAGGGGATTACAACCATTTGCTATCATATAGTAACTGTGTCAATTTTTTTCAGCTCAGATCTGAATGTTCAAATTAGATCTCAGCAAGAATCTTGATCTCCCCAGTTCTTCTACATCCCATATGTGGGTTTTTCATGTACTGTCTGAAGCAGTCATATTTACCTAGGTACAACTATGCGCTCTTATACAGGTAGTCCTCGACTTACAACCACAATTAAGCCCAAAATTTATGCTACTAAGTGAGACATTTGTTAAATGAATTCTGCCCCATTTAATGACCTTTCTTGCCATAGTTCTTGATTTAATCACTACAGATGTTAAGTTAGCAACATGCTTGTTAAGTGAATCTGGTTTCCCTATTGACTTTGCTTGTCAGAAGGTTGCAAAAGGTGACCACAATGACCCTGGATCACTGCAACCGTCATAAATACATGCCAGTTGCCAAGCATCCAAATTTTGATTATGTGACCATGAGGATGTTGCAACTGTCGTTATCTGTGAAAAACGGTCATAAGTCACTTTTTTCAGGGACGTTGAATGGTCATTAAATGAACTGTCATATGTCAAGGTCTACCTTCAATGTCCTGTACTAAACCATCATGCCAGCAACAATATTAAATTCCCTCCATTTCATGTCCTGAAATTGCTTCATGTCACATACAATTATCTATTTAAAATGTCTCACTATTTAGCTTTTGTTTTGGTTTTAGGAAGAAAACTGTCTTGGGAGAAGGTCAAACATGTAAATGATTAATGTGAAACATTTTATCCTTCCTTCTAGTGAATTCAAAATACCTGTATTGACCTATATTTGGACTGTGTAGGAAATATGTGGCAACTATTTCCTCATCAATAACGCCCTTCCACTGTTTTCCTTTTTTTTTTTCTCCTTTTAGGATCAAAATTACTTTTTTTTCTACATTTCCTTAATTTATTGTATTGACTTGCCAAATTGGTTAAGCGAAACCAAAGGTTAAACAGGAAATTTCCATTTAAATTTCCATATCTCAGATTGCCAGCAAGCCAAACAACACTGAAAAAGTGACTCATTATGAATTACTCTTTTAACTAATTTGGACGTGCCAGTTTGCTTTTCATAGTGTATTGACATCTGCTTTCTGAAGCCTTTTCAAGAATTCATCATTTTTCCTCTCTGTTTTTTTTTTCCCCCCTAAATCAACCTGAAACCAGACAAACATCTGTTTGACTTTCTGACAGGCCATTTTTCTAAGGGTGTTTAATTGCAGCTTCTTCCTGACAGCCAAAGGCTGAAGAGGCCACTTGTTGGCAATCCCTGACTGCTTGTGTTCTCAGAAGCTGGCAGTTAAATATGACTCCCATTTCTCACCTATGTTGGAAGAATTTGCTCATAAGGAAAAATACATAAGAGAAGTGCTTGCAGAAATCAGATTACTCAGCCTGAAGGCCTCATTGCCGGTGCCTATGGTACCCCAAAGGTTCTGTTTAGGTTACCTTCCTTGACTTATATTCTGTTTTTGTGATTTGTAAATAATGAATCCTCTAATAATACAATTAATGTATTTAAGTTTTTTTTTTCACTGCACAATTGGTTTATTTTTTCTTTGTTGATGCTGTAAGTTTTTTAAATTGTTTATATTTGTATTTCTCTATTAAATAAAAAGGGTGTATGGATAAAGGTCATTTGAAGATTAAATTGGGGGTGAATATGTAAGTTTAGTAATATTCTTTGATTTAGGTTCTCTTGAGATTCCCTACTTGTCAACTTTTAAAGCAGTGTTTGGAGCAGTCACTGGTTGCATTTGCATAACACCAGAGGTTGCTGGGAGAAAAAGAAATTGCTCACAGAGATTCAGAGAACTGGGACGTTGTCCATTGCAGCAAACTACTGGTCCATATTAATTAAAAATAAATTTATTTATTTATTTATTTTATTCGATTTTTATACCGCCCTTCTCCCGAAGGACTCAGGGCGGTGTACAGCCAAGTAAAAATCACTATATACACATTAAAAGAAATTAAAACAAAACATATTATAAGGTGGCCGAAAATTTAAGACAATTTAAAAAACCTTAAAATATAAATAACCCCAATAAAAATTTCAAGCCAGTCCCGCTTGAATAAATAGGTGCGTTTTCAGCTCACGGCGAAAAGTCCGAAGATCAGACACTTGGCGTAAACTTAGATTAGATTAAAAAGACTAAAATAAATTTAAAAGAATAGTGTTGCAGTCCCCACATTTTAAAAGTTACCAAGTTTGAAAAACACCATTTAGAAGTAAAAAGAAAAATGTATAGGCATTAAGGAAGAAATAAGGTTAGGTAATAGTTCTAAACATTCTGCAGTTAGATTTAATGGGGCAGCTATTTTTTGCTTGGGTTTTTATTAAATATGGTAGCCACATCTCAGTGCTTTGGCACATATTGCTAGGCATGGAAACTTCTGATGGGGAAACTATTTTGTCAATAAGTAATTAGCTTTAGGATAAATTTTTAAATTTAATAATACTAATCTCAGATAGATGCTTCATGGTATTTCCTTTCTTGGCTAACTTTTAGGTGAAAATGTTCTATTTGTGTACTTTGCAATATTGACTTTTCCCACAATGGAGGAATGGATAGTGAACATGATGGAATTTGCTGAAATGGCCAAAACGGACTGCTTTAATTAGAGATGATTGTCAACATGTAATGATGAGTGGAAGCCCTATGTTGACTTTTTTAGGGAAACAGAAATAAATGACACATGGTTTTGAGCAGCGCTGGGATTCAGAAATTTTACCAATTGGCTCTCTGCCCGGTTGCTGGGTAGGCATGGCCCAGACTGTGGAGGCTTTCCTTGAGGGGGGGGTGAAAACAGCCTCTCCCGGGCTCTGGAGGCCCTCCGGAGGCCAGAAACGGGACCATTTTCAGACTTCTGGTACTTCTTGTAAGCCCGTTCTTTGCCCTCTCCAGGCTCTGGAGGCTTTTCTGGAGCCTCTGGGAGGGTGAAAACGACCTCCCCTGGGCTCCAGAAGCCTTCCGGAGGCCAGAAATGGGCCCATTTTTGGACTTCCAGAACTTCTGGTAGGCCTGTTTTTCACTCTCCCAGAGCATCCGGGCATCCAAAATGGGCTGCCTGAGGACTCCTGGGAGGGGTGGGCAGGGTCGGCCAGTCCTTGCGACAACCAATTCGGGAAACCAGTTAACATCCGGTTCGCCGGAACCAATCCAAACCGGCTGAATCCCACTGTAAACTGTAACTGTAGAGTAAGAGGTTATTTTATATTTATACATATAGCTGCTATAAAAAAAATTGGAAGTCACTCCTTTATAATTCTTTATTACCTTTTCTTTGGTTTCTGCTCCTTTGTTTTTGCTCTTCTTTCTTTCATTTTTCTTCTTTTTGTCATTGTATTTATTGGTTCTTGTTAATTTTTATTCTGTATTAATAACATTAATCGAATATAATATAATATTTCAACTAGTTAATGCTTAGACTTACAAGAGGAAGTTCTATGGAAGCAGTAGCAGAATTATTTTTCCAATATTTCTTCAATAACACCTGTGTTCACATATCAATTTGATTAAAGAAAATACTATATTACTGTACTATATTTTTAGCATTTGGAAGTGTGTTCCTTCAGGCTATTTCTGGATTTGTAAATATATATGATCAGGGTTAGAAAATAAGAGCATCCAAAGAAACTGTGTGTGGAAAAACTTTGTGAAATTTGCTGGTCACCTTTCCAGAGTTATGGAAAGTTGTTTTGGATGACTTGTGAAAAGGCCAAGAACAATAGATGAGGTTAGATTCTGTGGTAGAATGAAAAATGCAGCAACAAGTGAAGTAAAACAATTAGAATTACATTTATTTACAGTCAGAGGTCACAAAAGATACCTTCCCTTAAAATCAAAATGGTATGTATGTTGCTAGCCCTTATTTGCTATCTTGTTTATTGTTTACTTTATTTATATATTGATGTTTGTTTTTACACTATGAGCCTCCCACAGTCAATTAGGTAGTGGGTAGTGTTCGGGTTGAATAAGAGAAGGCATAATATATCTTTAAAATTTCTTCACACTGTATAACTTAGCAGAATTTATCATGTTGAATTTACTTGATGGAAATAAAATTATTTTGCTGAATTTTTCTTTTGGCTGAGTGTGATTTCCATGGTTTCTATGCAATTTATGATAAAAGCCATGGGTGAAAGGCTTTAATAACATTTTTCCAAATTACTTTCAATCATCCATGTTTTCTTATCTTGTAATAAAATTTTCTTTAGTTTTTTGCTATTAATTTCAAATTTAATCATAGCTCTAAACTGTTGTGATTCCAACAATTGGGATTACAATAAAATCAGATTTTGATGTATCTGAAACCACAAAACATTTTTTTAGAATTTAATTGTTCTGTTATTTTTGGAATATTGCAAACTTATAAAAATAAAGTCCTTTCATTTTCCACCCATTTCATTCATATTTTATTCTAAAAAATAATAATATAAATGGTTGAATGGGTAATGGATTTGCAGTTAATTTATGGATCCATCTTTCCCAAATTTTCATTCAGAAATGGATTCCAAGTATGTTTCAGTATGTTATTACTGTTTTTCATGAAGTGCCCTAATTTTCACTAATGATATATCTCTATCATTTTTATCTAAGGTTAAATCTTTTAAATCTTCATTTTATCAAACAAAATGTTTTAATATGGCTAGCATCAAAATAGCAATTTCATATTTGGGATTCCAAGACCTCATTTACCTCTTGAACTTTTATACAGAATCTTTTTATTTATTCTTCTTCCTGGACAAATTTATTATTCAAACATATTTAATGGAGCCAGTTATTGCCTACTGTTAGATCAGAGAGAAGGAATTAAACTTTACTTTGTTGCTTGAATTCATCTCGTTTTCTTTAAGCGCTTTCATTTTCTTTTTCACAATTTATTGCAGATGTACTTATTTAACGGAGCCCTTCTTATATATTTCAAAATGCTAATGAGTTAGGTAGGAAAATGATGAAGATTCAGAATATAAATTCATTCATTCATTTAACAAAAGTATATAGTTACTCTGGTCAGTTATATAAATTTATAAAGCTAGCTAAATGTATTATATAGCTACTCTGGGGAGCAAGGCATAACACACAATCAGATGAATGAAAAATAACTAAATTGAGACCATTATTTAAAAAAAACACCTTACTGTAATGTCCCCTCACCCCACATACATGCTAAGCTATGTTAATATACCAGCCAAAGTGCCTGAGGTTATAGTCTTCACAGGTCTTCATAACACTCTGGAAGGCCAAGAAGATTGGTGTCACCTGAATCTCTGGGGGGAGGGAAGAGATGTCCCTTAAGGCAGAAGCCATATTCAGGTAGAGAGGCTTTCTAGGACGTATCAGAAGGTAGTGTTCACTGAGGAGACCCAGAGCCTGCATAATATGCTAAATCTACTAGGTAGGCAGAAAACACTGGAGATGGGTAGTCCAAATAACCTGGCCCTGTACCATTAAGGGGTTTAAAACTGACACTACACACCTTGTACTTACAAGCTTACAGGGTGCCAGTTTAGTTCATGCAGAAATGGTGATATATAAGCATATCATAATGTATCCAATACCGCAGTCAAAACGTTTGAATTTTGATCTGTCAAAACATTTGAATTTTGATCTGTCAAAACGTTTGAATTTTCTTCAAGGACAGCTCCATGTAGACTACATTACAATGGTCCAATCAAGAGGCGATTAGGGAATACATGATTGTAAGCAGTGCCCCCCTGATGTAGGCACGGGTGCAACTAGATGCATTTATCACACCTTCCTAATCAAAAAAAGCTGCCATCTATCTGCTCCTCAAGAAATCACAAGGAGCGGGTAGCAATTGTAATCTGGAGGAGCATTTGCACAAATATACCTTTGTGCCGGTTGCATTAATTCCTCTTACTAGCATCATAAAAAGAACTCTTTGAGTTAAAAAAAAAGTTGGCTTAAAAACGTTAAAACACTGGTTGGAAGGTCTTACCTTGATTTTCATCTGAAATAGTCTGTACACATCCTGCCCAATGAGATGATCCTCAATTTATAACCACAATTGGGACCAGAATTTCTGTTGCTAAGCAAGGTGGTGGTGAAGTGAGTTGAGTCAAATTTTATAACTTTTTTGCCCAAGTTGTTAAGCGAATCACTGCAGTTGTTAAATTAATCATGTGATCTGTTGTCTTCCCCAATGACTATGTTTGTCAGAAGCCAGCTGGGAAGGTCACAAATGGTGATCAAATGACCCAGGGATGTTACAATTACTATAAATACATCCCAATAGCCAAGCACCTGAATTATAATAACTTGTCCCTTGTGATGTTACAACAGTCCAAAGTCCGAGGACCAGTCATAAGTTATATTTTTCAGTGTCGTTGTAACTTCAAACTGTCACTAAACCAACAGTTGTGAATTGAGGACTACTTGTATACAAATCATCAGATTTATGCAATAGAAACTAACCTAAAAATTGGGATTAATATTCTTGGAATCTCAGTTACATTGTGCTTTTCTGATAAACTAGTTAAAGAACACCAGTTATCAAGTCTCTGCCATGATTCATTACGTGTATGATATTTGACTATTCCATCTAAAAGTCACCATGCTGTAATGTAATCTATTTAATGCAGTCTTATTTAAATATTGTCATCAAGTAACAACTAAATTGTTGATTTACAAAAGAAACAGTACCATTTACTTTACAATTGAACTGAGCATAGTTAAAATGGAAACATGCAAGCAAAAGTACATTTTTGTTAATGCCCAACAGAAAGCACAATGTAATGCATATAATTTACAAGATTCAACTTGCACAATAAAACAGAAGAGTTTATTTACATATTGAAAAGGGACATATCAAGGAAAGGCAATAATTTTGGTAATGGTTTTGCTACTACTGGTTTGTAAGTACTAAACTCTTTCATCATGATCACCTCAGCCTAATCTGCAGCTTGATCTTAGACTTCTGAGGATGCCAACCTTAAAATATCATTCTGACAGTCAAGAATGCTGTTCCTACAAACAGGCCCCCTAGATGATAATCTTACATTCTACAGTAAATAGAGCATATACACATATGTAAAGGCATTTGCTAACAAATAAATACAATGTTGAAGGTCACTGCTAAAATAAATTAGGGGGGAAAAACAAATGTGCACTTCCTACTTATGACTAGGCTTCAAGCTTATTAAAATCAAATGTCTTTAAAAATATATTTTATTATGTAACAGTCCTTTGAGTGACAGTATTTACAAACCACTAATTAAAGAAGGCTTCACACATGACAGCTTCCTACACACAGGAAACCACAAGCTCCATGTGGTTCTGTGCATAACAGCAAGGAAATAAATGCATCTTTGATAGTTTCGCCATTTGCTTATAGAAAGAAATAATATTACTTCAAACTGGCTTGTTTGCAAAGGCTTCTACAATATGTAAATATGGCAAAAGAGTTATCTATACAAGCACACTGAATTAGTAATAAGGCTACAATCCTTACCTGGGAGTAAGTCCCACAAAACACAATCAAACTTATTTTCACTCAACGCACAATTGCACTGTACAAGAATAAAACTTTATATAGACACACATTAAGAAAAAAAATAGTTAATATTTTGAAAACTTCATTTGTTTTACAGAAAAGAATTTTTTAGATTGTCATGACAAGTTAGCACAATGAAATAAGCACAGAGTTGTGCCTAAATCTGTAAACTGCGAAGTTTAAGGCACATATTTTATTAGTGCATAATTTTTAACTGTTCTTTAAGGCTAATTATACAGAAATATTTTAAAACAATTGGCATTTAGGTCAATATACAGCACACCATGTGGGAAAGCCAATTTTCGACCTTCCAAGTTAAAAAAATACACAACTTTGTTTTAAAAAATGTGTACTCTTAGAGCAGTGATGGTATTCAATATTTTTTACTACCGGTTCTGTGGCCGTGGCTTGGTGGGCATGGCAGGGGAAGGATACTACAAAATCTCCATTCCCACCCCCCTTCAGGGGAAAGGATATTGCAAAATCTCCAATCCCACCACAATATAGGCCAGCCAGAGGTGGTATTTGCCGGTTCTCCAAACTACTCAAAATTTCCACTACCAATTCTCCTGAACCTGTCAGAACCTGCTAAATAGCACCTCTGTTTTAGAGGGAAGGAAAGGATGTATCAGTGATGTCACAGCCAGTAACTCTGCTATAGCAGAGTTTGGAGCAGAAATTCATGGCTTTATGTATTCGCTTTTCCCATGACAATCCCTAAAAGAGAAAACAACAAAACCAAGCTCTGATAATTAGGATTATTCATTTTTTTTAAGAATGAAGTGATTGCTTCAATTTCTGAGGCATACCGCACTCATTTTGTTCTTTAATTCTCTAGTTCAGGGGTGAAATACTACCGGTTCGGGCCAGTTTGCCTGAACCGGTAGTAAAAATGCTACTGGTTCGCCCAAACCGATAGTAAAAAAACGTTTTAAAAAGTAAAGAAAAAGTTGACTGTCAGAACTTTTTTTTTATTTTTTTTAGCATTTTTTTACTACCGGTTCAGGCAAATAGGTAGTTAAAAATGCTTTTTAAAAGTAAAAAAAAAGGTTCCAATGATCAGCTGTGACAATCAGCTGTGCCACACGATTCTCAGAACGTGTTTTTTTTTACTTTTTAAAGCTTTTTTTACTATGTATTGCCCGAACTGGTATTTTTGTGTGAAGTGCGATTGTTTTTGAGCTCTCTGTGACTCTGTGAGAGTTCCTGATTGTTGCAGGGGCCATTTTGTGTGAAGTCCAGCTGCTTTTGCATTGTGTATCAGCAGTTGTGTAGCTTTTGTGTTATTTTTTTGTAAAGTGTGATAGTTGGTTTTCCTGGTCACATGACCAAGCCACGCCTACCCGGTCACATGACCACCAAGCCACACCCACAGAACCGGTAAGGAAATTTTTTGAATTTCACCACTGCCCTAGCCCAAAGACCATCACAAAAACATGAGCTGTTACCCACTTGGAGAGTCTCTGGAAAAATGTTGTTCAAGCTGTGATGAGTTTCCACAAGAGACTACAGAAAGGGCAAAAAAACCCCACAAACCAATAAATACCCCAATACAGTCAATTTTCTATCAAGAAAATGATAACTCTTAATCAGGAGCTCCAAGTGTTTTTGGTACGTAACAAGTTTCATGACCTGTTAAAGTTTGAAGGCCCCCGTTTTAGAAGCTCCTATACTGCTGGATCCATTGTATGCATCTTCTAAGCATTATGGAATGATCAAAGAAGAGGTAATGAATTGCCCCAGCTGAGGCATTCATAAGCAAGTGGCCGAGAGGAAATTGCTGGAAGATATTGAATGATTGCCTTTGGTTGTTAAACTAGGTTAGGCATATTATGGGGCTAAAATTTCAATTTGAGTGTGTTTTCTTAACTCAGAATCCTAGTAAACCATGCTGTTGATTTTTTAGCAACACTGATGAAAACAAACTTTGGGGCCACAAAACCAGGCTTGGAGCCATTGATTGTCCATTCCTTTAATTGGGAAAATAATAAAAGTATTGCTTAGGGAAAATCTCAGCCTTCAAGGAATAAAACTGCAAGTCACAGTTATATTTCTGAAACTGCCAGCAAAAATCAAATAAAACAAAAATATGCACATCATATTTTTCAACGGAAGCAATTTATACATTCATCAATGAAAACCTGTCCAGTATGATGCGTGGTAGAAATCAGCCCTTAATACTGCCCTTTTTTAAAAGAAGAAAAAAGAAAAAGAAAACTGAACAGAACAAAAAAAAAATCATGAGATCCCTAATATGATGTTGGCAAAGCTGACTACTACCAAAGTTTGAATTTAAAAAAAAAAAATAGTCAAGAACGGCTCATTAGAGGATCTGTTTGTGATGCTTTGAACACTCATTAACAGAGGCTTGGTAAGAATTCTAGCCCCTAAGGCTGCAGAGGTAGAAAAGAAGGTGGTAACCATGTCCTTTTGGGTCTGGACCACCAGACAAATTCCTACAGCTTTCATAAGGTGTCTGTACCATTTACTAATACATTCTAATACTGAAAGGAGCATCAAGCGATTAGTGCAGTTACTTTACCGTTAATATACGTCAAGACTTATTCCTCTAGCTCCTGGAACTTTCTCAGCGGATTCCCAGTTTATAGCAACTAGAAAGTCTTTGGCCATCAGAAAAGGAGAAGGTGTCTCCTACATAGAAGGAGTCGTGACGGGAGTCCATGTGGAGGCAAGTCTAGCATGCACTGAGGCATCATACTGACTGTCAGCAATATCTGTGGATGCCCCGTTGTCATAGAGGGGAGAGCCCGAAGAGGTCGTAGCGACGGAATGAGGAAGTGTGGGGTAGTGAGTTGTAGAGCCTCGCAAAAACTGGGATCCTATCCCACTGGACATCCCGCCTGACTGTGAAACAGGTGAGATGGTGCTGTTGCTCACAGACCACAAGTTGGGATATTGGCTACAAAGAGAAAGAAAGAAAAAAACAGGTTTTCCATTTGTAGAAAGGCAGCCTCGTTAGAAAAAGGCTAAGTAATTTAACATATCATATACGTCTGCAAACTATGACTCACTTCACTAGATACACTATTCTAAATATCGAATTTATTAACATCAACATGTTTGGGGAAGAAGGGGAGGAAGAAAACTATGCATTTGAGTGAGGCACTGAGAGGATGCAAACAAGAGGCATAGGCCTCCTTAATTCAAGTGAGTATTTTGCTGGATCACACAGTTAGTATATAGCAGTGATGGCTAACCAGACTGAGTGCCTAAAGCGCACGTGTGCACGCCTAAACTCCCAAAATGCAGTTCACAAGCGCCCCCCAGTCACGTGCCCCCCATGCATGCACACAGGGCCCCCGCATGCATCCCACCCATGCATGCATGGGCACGCCCCTGCACACACCCCACACCCCACGCATATGCGGCAGACACCTGACGACCAGCTGACTGGCGGGAGGCATGTGCACATGCGCAGTGCAGCTAAATTGGGGTGACGGCTCACGTGCCCATAGAGAGGGCACTGCATGCCATCTGTGGCACATGTGCCATAGGTTTGCCATCATGGGTATATAGCAATAGCATTAGACTTCATAGAGATTTACAGCACACTCTGAGCAGTTTACAACGTCAGCATATCTGGGTTCTGGGGACTTTATCGATCCCCGGAAAGATGGTAGCCTGAATCAATCTTCAAACATGCAAATTTATGATGCACGTAGATGTTGCCACCCCATTCCAAATCATCTTTTTGGCTTCAGAGGGAAAGTGTTGCAAATCCCTCAATAGCAGAAGTACTAAAGATTTTTGGAAAGCATTTTACAATTTGGTATTTAGTACTGCCTGGTGTCAATATAAGTTCATGAGTCTCTCTCCAGTCCCAGATGCATAAGATGCATTTAAGCAGCTTATTTACTTAATTTCCATTCAACAGCTACTAAAATGGAACTATCTGTAAAGCTAGGCACAAAACTCAGCAGGATTTTCTTTTCTGAAAAACCTCATCAGTATAGGAATCGGGAGATTATATCAAATCAAAAATTTTATTGTGGTCATAAACTATCAAATTATGAATACTGTATATATTGTTAATGATTCCTCACTTTAATTACTAGCGTGAAGCAGTGTTCTTACACAATAAAGAAATGTTAGTTTGTAAAAGGAAGAAAGTATTTTAGGGAACTTTGCACTTGGTGATTTCCTGCAGATTAAAGATGTGTTACAGTATAGGTCAGGTTTGTTTACATACAATTCCTTTAAAATCTTGTGAATTGCCATATCACACAAATGCCTGCTGTTGTTAGATGGAGTCTTTCCCTAGTCACATTTTTTACTACCCGACAGAGCAATGTATTTATTTATTTTGCAAATTTACATGGCCACCTATCTCATGAACTCCATAATAAAAGGCATTTCATAAACTCCATAATAAAAGACCTATTACATCCAAGCTCCTTAAGCAATTTTTTTAAAATGGCCATCAGCATCAGAGGAGAGAAGGGAAGGGGAAAAGGCAAGAAAAGGCAACCTTATTCCCTTGGACTTACAAGAAGTAGGATTGGCATTGGGGTGTTACATCCAGCATCTTGTCTTTATTGGCCTCTTCCATGGATGCTGCTAAGGAGGGGTACATTTGCATCTTACTAACCTTTTTATATAGTCACTTTAAAGGCTGTGGATGGAACCAGTGATATTGTCTTACACTATTTTTTAACTGGAAAGTGTATTAGCTCACACTCACCAAAGGGATTCAAAGTTTGGGTTTTCAATAATATTAAGTCACTGATCTCCTCCTACGCATATAAAAGGATATAAGTGAGGAAGTGAAAAATAATTTTCACCTATGGCAATAAAGAGTGGAGGCACGGTGGCTCAGTGGTTAAGACACTGAGCTTGTTGGCCAGAAAGCCAGCAGCCCAGGTTCAAGACCCAAACTCAATGCAATGGGGTAAGCCCTTGTCCTCGGCCCAGCTCCTGCCAACCTAGCAGTTTGAAAGCATATAAATGCAAGTGATAAATAGATATCACGTTGGTGGGAAGCTAACAGCATTCAGTGATGTCATGCTGGCCACATGACCATGGAAATGTCTTCAGGCAACACTAGCTCAATGGCCTTGAAACTGAGATGAGCACTACCCCCTATAATTGGCAATGACTAGTGGAGTAAATTCCACAGGGACTTCTTTACCTTTATAGCAGTGGTGGGTTTCAAAAAATTTTACTACCAGTTCTGTGGGCGTGGTGTGGTTTGGTGAGTGTGGCTTGGTGCGTGTGGCAGGGGAAGGATACTGTAAAATCTCCATTTCCTCCCCATTCCAGGGGAAAGTTACTGCAAAATCCCTTTCCTCCCAATCAGCTGGGACCTGGGAAGCAGAGAATAGATGGGGGTGGGGCCAATCAGACTTTTTACTACCGGTTCTCCGGACTACTCAAAATTTCCGTTACCAGTTCTCCAGAACTGGTCAGAATCTGCTGAAACCCACCTCTGCTTTATAGCCATGTAGCTAGCATATCACAGACTATCCGCTACCTTAACCTTGCAGATAAAGAACACAACCACTCCACTCCTGCATAAATCATACTATACAAACAGTATTTGTGTACAAACTATAGCTATATGGGGGGAGGGATCACCTCCATGGGACTCATACAGAAATGAATCTGTTTTTTCACAGAAGTTTCATGGTCATGGAAGAGGGCTTACCTGGAACTGGTTGGAGGACCACTACTGTGATTCATAGGCAACATACTTGTTGGAGCTGGGACGCCTAAGCTGGACCAATTGTCATGGCTTTGGAGCATAGAAAGGCACGCTGAAGAACTGTCTCCATAGGCTGCTGCAAAAGCAAGTATTTTGTGTAAGAACATTCCATACTTTCAAGTACAATACCTGAATATGACCTTCATCAGTATAATTGAACTCATTAGGAATTCTTAGAATATAGTTGCTTTTCTAGCGATGATATAAGGACATTTAAAAATATTGCATTTGGTTCTATATAAATATCAAATCATTTTGCAACTGTATTAGTATAGACCCAAAGCAGAGATCAATTCTGTATATTTAGCTCACAAAGTTTCAACGGACCAGGGACTATCAACTTTTCAAAAGTAATATGCAAACTTCTTAGCCTTTTTTTGAGTCATTACTCTATAATCAGGTTTGAACGAAATGAGCAAAACATAATTTTCATACCAACAAAATCCAAGTCCTTTCTATAAATAGAAATAGATCATAAGATAAAAATATTTTTAAAAAATAAACAAGCTGTTGCAGGCATCTGAAATAAGAAGAAATGCTCTCTTAGAGCTCTCTTCAGAGAGCTGTGATGGCAAAGTGGTTAGAATGCAGTATTGCAGGCTAACTCTGCTGACTGCCTGCAGTTTGATCCTGACTGGCTCAAGGTTGACTCAGTCTTCCATCTTTCCAAGGTCGGTAAAATGAGGACACATATTGTTGGGGTCAATATGTTGACTCTGTAAACCACTTAGAGAAGGCTGTAAAGCACTACGAAGCGGTATTTAAGTGCTAGTGCTAAATGGCTCAAAACCAAGTATATAGTTTAGATTTACCTCAGACTCACCTTTCTTACAATCACCTAGCTGGAAATTCTGGGACTTATTAGGCACCTAGACTCTTTAAAACATCTAATGAAACTGACTGCATATTGTAATTGAAAATATTATCTAGACTTTATGGAATGATGAATTGTGTCTGAAAATCAAAAGCCTTGCAATTTCCTATATGTGTCTCTTACCCTGATTGTTTCCATTTTGGAAAGCAGAATCAGTGCCTCTTTTTATTAAATCCCAGTACCTTAAAGGTGAAAATAACACTACCATCATAGCGGGCCACATTCTCACAAAACTCCAATTTTAAATAAGATAGAAGTCTTTTTACTGCAAACCAAAGATTTAATAAAACGATCTATCTGCTATTAATAGTGCACTCTTTTGTAGACCATTCAAAACATTTAACAATTATTTGAAAAACATATTTTTAAAAAACAAAACTTTACTTTTATTTTTCTGATACAAACTACCATGACTCAGATGGTTAGTGAAATCTCATTTCTGTCATTCTCAAGAGATGTTACAATTCCTACAACTGATTAAGATGGATAATCTATCTAGCTTTATCTATCCATCCATCCATCCATCCATCCATCCATCCATCCATCCATTCCTATATCTCTATATAGGTAGCACTGATGATATTACCTAGCTAGGATAATGAAATGTCTTCAAGAAAACAAGCAAGCTCAAAGAGCATCAAGACCCCACATATATCTATATCTATATCTATATCTATATCTATATCTATATCTATATCTATATCTATCTATCTATCTATCTATCTATCTATCTATCTATCTATCTTTCATCCTCATCCTCATCAATCATCTATCTACCTCATCTTGAATTAATCCATTGCAGGATTGAAGATTGCATATGCACCATAATCTATAGCTGGTCAAAAGCAGTTTGTATAAATGTTTTCCAACCTCTCAATCTAAAACTAAAAGAGGATGACTGGCCCAAAGTAGCCAGGCAGCTTTCATCAGTGTTAGAACCTGACTCCTCTGCTGCTAATCTAGCATTTTAACTGCTGCACCATATTAAATCAGAATTTGATCTAGCCTTTACCACCCAGGACTAAACTAATAGTCCTACAGATGTTGCTGAATTACAACTTCCATGGCTCCAAATATAATAGTCTACAATGGGGGACAGTGAGATTTGTAGTTTAAGATGTTGGAGGGTCACAGATTCCACACCTCGGCTGTATATTCACACTGAGATCTGTTAGTATCTTATGACATCAAAAAACTGGAGGACACTATAAAGTACTTACTTGGAGAATTGGTTCTATGGGTGTATGGATTTGGATAAGGGGCAGGACGGTGATTTCTTAACGATGAATACCTTTCACAACTGTGAGCAGGAGAGAGTGAGAGAGACGTGCCAAATTGGGAATGAGGGCTGGCAGGAGGACAAAGAGTCCCTGTTCCAGGAATTAGCCAACCACCTACTGTAAAAATATGAATAATATCATTTCACCAATATATAGCAGGATTATTTGTCCATATGACAGCAGCTTGTCTGCACACATCAATCCTGGAATGTCAAACCTATTTTTAACTCACATTGAAACAATAAAAATGGATTTCAAGCGCTTCTTGTCTCCCACAGTAACTTGTGGCTATAAATATCTTTGTTGTGGTGCCATTATGGTGTGTTTCCCCATCTCTGCTGATCAATGGTATGCCATAAGTGAAACATTGCGACAACAGCATTCCTACTCATTAAAGCAAGAAAACTCAAAACTAAAGTACCATCAGGAATAATTTCAAGTCATGAACATAAGATTATTATAACTTCACATCTCTTATTGCTATATCCTAATCTGGGAGGTAGTCAGAAGAAATGGTTAAAACTGTAATCTTTTATATCTAATAGCTTTGAAGAAGCAATGGGAGAACAGCAAAACATCCTAGTAAACAAACGTTTGAATAAATGGTAGTCATGGGTCTCTATGGAGAGAAAGGTGGGAAGAATGACACAAACCGTGTCACGGTGGAAACTAACTTCGTTACATTCTGTGTGGAACTTTACTATATTGGTATGAAAGAACAGAAATTAAGCCTGTAATGTCATACTATATCTTCGGTCATTTATTACATCACTGTGATTACAAGGGAGATATTCAGAAAGCAGCATGGTAATTCTGGATATTCAGAGTGTGAAACTTCGATAAAGGGAAGGGTTCTGCTAATATTTCTAATTAACCTAATCAAACTTCTGATCTTTTTAAAACTTTGTGCTGTTGTCAACAATCAGACTCAAAAATTATTGAACTCTGTCTGAAAAACATCAGTGAGATTTCAGTGGGGATATTCCAGACTTTGCATAGATGGAGACATTTGACCAGTTGATCGATACATTTGAACAAATGAAAAAGATTGTAAATACCCAATTAAACTAGCTTATTTTCTTATCTCACTTAATTTCAATAAGAGAGATATAGAAAACGATCATATTTTAGGGTTAATATTTTAGGTGCTTTAAGAGATAGCTTTTCTACATTTTTAAGTATAAAATCCTATTTTTTTGAAATGCACATGAGGAAAACAGCAGAGGTCGAGTTTCTACAATTCCAAGTCACATTTTTAGTCCATATCACATGGCATTTTCAACACTGGTTAAGGGTGGTTTTCCCAAGTTAGCAGAAATTTATCCAATTCTATTTGGAAATAACAGTAATTGAACCAGGGACTTGCAGCATGCAAAGCATATATTCAACTATTGTGCTATGAATCCATTCAAAATCAAAATACATTTCACTGCTTAATCATCTGATACCCTAAAACAGTGCTTCTCAACCTTGGCAACTTCAAGCTATGTGCTGACTGGGGAATTCTGGGAATTGAAGTCCCCGCAGCTTAACGTTGCCAAGGTTCAGAAGCACTGCCGTAAAATATCTCAAGATCCAGGAATGCGGAATCTCCCAAAGTAAAGCACATTCCTTCATCTCTGATAATTTTTTCTTGGTTCTCAATGTTCAGTAAGAAAAACAGGTCAAGGACATTACAGTATTTACCGTCTTTGGCATCAGGAATGTAAAATTATAATGCCACTTCTCAGGCTAAAGCATATTGCAGTAAATATTTTTTTTTTTAAAAAGAAAGCCTTCTAAAAGATACAAACTGTTGGCGAAGATTATATTTTATGAAATATATATTCATGCATTTTATATTCATGAATAATGTTCTTAACTACATAACAAAATACAACAGATACTGGAACAAAACTGCTTTGAGAGTTTTCCATATGGCAATGGTATAACAAAAATATAACTTTCAGAAGAGAGTTTAGACATACATTGTGAATATTGTGATTGCTGACTGTCTCCCATTTCATCCATCATGTCTTTGTGATCACTTCTGTCAAAGAAATACAATTTGTTAGCAAAAGTATTAAACAGTCTAATGAAATGCAGTCTGTAAACGCTATTAAAAGCAAACAACGGTTCTCACCTTTCTTTTGCATCGAGGAAAGCTTTTGCAAAGGGGTTATATTTTATTTTTAATGCTGTTATCTACAAAAAATGAAGAAAATATTTCAAATTCAAATGTAATTTTAATTATTTTATTGTTAATTGAAAAGATAATTCAGCAGCATTACTGTTAATTCCACTAAGGTTTTTGCAATTAATTCTGGTGGGAAAAAGCCCAGAATGAAATTATTAAAACTACTAAGACTGCAAGAGGAGGCTTTGAAATCCTCTACAATGTCCCCTCTTTGCCTTACTAAGATGCCTGGTTTTATTATCCTATTAAGGAAGTACATAAAAGGGACGTAGAGTAGAGGGAGGATACACTAAAAACAGTTATAAAAAGTGTCAGGTTCCGGGTAAAAAAAGGGATAATATATTGGAAGAACAAATGATTATTTTATTAAGAAATGAGCTATTGTTTCAGCATGGAGCATTTAAAGGCAAAGGATTTATATCAGTTCTACCCATTTTTCAATGAAATACAGACCCACCCTCCCTAAAAACTTTGAAACTATTATGTATGAACAATTAACAGAAGATTGATTAACTACTTGATCTTGCTAGACTTTAGCTTGCTATACATTAATATGATTTTTTAAAATTAGTTGGTAATCATTAGCACTTAACTAATTTAGAATAAGGGCTTAACCTCATTATAATTCATCATGTAGGCTTCAACATGGAAGTTGTGTTTATAGACAGGAACTTTATTTCTCTGGAGGACCTAAACATTTATTCAGAATCTATTAAAGCATAATGAGTTACTGTATAATCAATGCTGAACCCGCTATGTGTTTTGACGGAATCAAAGTGGGCAGTAATAAATATTAGAAGCTAATGCAGGCACAAATCAGCAGATAGAAAAAGAAGTGTTTTACAAAAAAATTAATGGTTATTAGTTTTATAGGAGATTCACAACATGGCAAAGTATAAGAGTTCAATAAGTGTATTTATGTTTGTATATTATGATAAATTGCTTAGTGCTGTCAATAATCAAGGCTGTTTGGATTCAAAGTACTTCTTAAAAAATGATTTGCATAATACAGCTATTTTCTACATTAAATAATAATAATATATATTGAGAATCAGTACACCTTTATTATCTTTTCATCAGACTCATTGAATAAGCCCGTTATGTCTCAGATCCCAGTCCTGTATAAATCTTCTTGGAAATCAATTCCATATAATTGAGTGGTGTTAAGTTGCAATTAAATTGTGCTTAGTAATATAAACAAAATAAGGCGGTGATTACTGATAAAGTCTTGAGGTTAACTGAAACATTTTCCTCTTTTTTTTTTTTTTTACTCAAAGAGCAGAATGCTTCTAGTTGAAAAGATCACTTGATATTCTCCTGAAAGTATAAGAGTAGTTTTTTTTTAATGGTCAAAATAAACCAGTATCATAGAATTGTATCTACCTTACTTCATTCATTGCTAAGATCTTTTTATGCTTAAGACATTTCTCCTACTTTCTAGCAATTCCATTTCTTTAAGTACTCACTGGAAGTGAACAATTACTGCATCTCCTTTGTAGCATCTTTTAAAATTCTTGTAAACAGTCAGCATCCCCCTAATTTTAACATCCCCTTTCTCAATCCATGCCCCTTTACTACTTTGAAGGAGTGCAATCCATGCAGGCTCTTCCACGCTTTATGCCTAGCTTTATGCCTACCTCTTCATTCTGGTAAGCGGTCACAGCTATAAACTGTGTCTCTGGGAAGGAATGGCTGGTGATCATTCGCTGAGGGCCACCAACTCTCACTATGTGAATCCTAGGCTCATACTTGTGCAAGGAGTTCAACATGATCTGTTGGTGTAAAGAACAACAGAAACAAGCACTGAAAGAGTGATAAACAACACTATTCTGAGACAGCAACATCAACTATAGCCAATGGTTTTGGCTTTTTAATAAGAGAACAAATTTGCTGACTTAAATCTAAAAAAAAAAGTAAGCGTCCAGACCTCAGTGGCTATTTTACCTTATGTCTTTCCAGGTGAACAGTCAAAACCGGAACATTATATCTACACTTACTTTACAACTTTATCCAAGGTAGGAAAGCAACATTAATAGTTTTGAAATAAATGAGGATATTAAATAATTTAAAATTGATTTATTATCTTGGATTATTTCAAAACTGATAACTACATTTTGTCAAACTCTAATTAAATGTTTATAATTCGATTTTCATCTTTCATTATTGAGGGAGGAATGAAAGAGTTCCATGCACAGAGCTTTTATTCATTTCTCAAAAAACAAATTATGATCTACACATAACCAATATTACAATAAAAGCTACCACTACATTATTTTATAAATTAACCATAGTACAAAATACCCATAAAACTGATCTGTTTTGGGGTTGTTGTTGTTTTTTTTGGTATGCAGACAACTTAAGTAATATATTTTCCTAGCAAAGTAAGGGAAAACTTCTTTTTTAACTGAGTTCCTTAATGAATTATGACTGTCATAGCATAACTGCAAAAACATTCACTCAATAAAGAAAATATTAGCTTTGGAATCTCATCAGAACCAAAGACTTTTTAATAACAACAAAATATAACCAACCAAGGCCCTTTGGGATTATGTTTGGTGCCTATCACACCCTTATAGGATTCTTTTTAAAGATTTTTTTTATCCTGCATCTATTATTTTTATAAGTAACTGAAGGCAGCAAACACACCTCTTTCCTTTTCCTATTTCCCCCTATAACAACCCTGTGAAGTGAATTGGGCTGAGAGAAAGTGAGTGGCCCAAAGTCACCCAGTCGGCTTTCATGCCTAAGGCAGAATTAGAACTCAGTCTCCTGGTTAGTAGCCTGGTGCCTTAACATATCTCATTTTTTTTCTTTTATAAGAAACTTAAACTACTAAAATGCATAGTTAACTGGTGCTAATAATAATAATATTTGAGAACAATAATAATGTGTAGTCTTGGTTAAAGAGAAGGAAATGGTTCCTCTGTAATTAAAACTATAACTTTTAACTTTGTTTTTTAACTAGCACAGTACATGGCATTTTCATGCCCACTACTGAAACAAACATCATACAAACTACACAGGTTACTAGTTAGGCATCTCATTTTACTATCAGATTTAACAATTTCACTAATATATATATTGATATCAGACATACTGTTGAGAACCAAGCTGAAAATGTACATTTGTACTACAATATACAACTAAACCTTTCTAATATCAGTGATCAGCATGCTACTGTAAGTGACTTGAAAAATGTATCTAAAAATTGATTGAAACTTTCTTGTTGCCAGATTGGATGCTAACCTGTCATCTTTTCTCTTAAAAAAATACAGGTATTAGCCTCTGAAATATTTACATAACTAACTCACATGACTAACTTTCCAAGCCTGAAACATCTTTATAAAGAAAGGACAATGAACAGAAAAATAGCTATTAACATGCCCTATGATCACAGCAATAAGTGAATGTGAATTGTCAATGAAAATATGCTTAGACATTTCCAAAATTTTACTAGCTGTTGGTCCTACGACTAGTTTTTTTCTGTTCACAAAGAGAAACTTATTAATAAAATTATCATTAAGATTTTCTCAGCAATCATATATTCTGTTGCTGCCATTATTACATATTGTTTTTGTTTGTTTGTTTTTGTTTTTTTTACATTTATACCCCGCCCTTCTCCGAAGACTCAGGGCGGCTTACAGTGTATAAGGCAATAGTCTCATTCTATTTGTATATTTTTACAAAGTCAACTTATTGCCCCCCCCCCCAACAATCTGGGTCCTCATTTTACCTACCTTATAAAGGATGGAAGGCTGAGTCAATTGCCATATTACCCCCAAACTCTTAGTAAACTGGCCTTGGATTATTACTTTGGTTACTTTATGTGGCTTGCAAATATGCTGAGAAAGGTGCATGTCACACATCACTTCCCCCAAATTGTCTTTATGCTTATCTCGGGATAACACCCTAGGTCTAAGCATGTTGACCCTTCCAGAATGTTAACAGAAATATGCAGCACCAGATTTTGGCACCCAACCATTGCATCCATTTTCTGCATTAATATTAAAACTCTGTAGGAAAACACTACAGAAGTTTCCTCTGCGGCTAATTTTGTCCTATAAAAAATACAAGTTAAATAGAGCATCCCTCCAGCCCAGAACAGGAGACAATTTTGTTAAAATATTTTAAAGCCATGCCTTTTGTTCTTATGGAATTCCCAATAAAATTTGTGTTATATGATCTTGTTTTGCATTATACTGCCTCACAAACCCACAAGACTCTAGTTCAAAGTTTAATTTGGTAGCAATTAGGGTGAGACATTAACAGTTCCAGGATTCAGGGCTGGTGCAAGATATTTGGTTGCTCAAAAAGAAATATTCTAAATGTCCATGAAAAATAACAAACAATTACAAATCACTGGTTTTAAATAAAATTAATTGCTGAGGGCAGGCTATTTCACTTTTCTTAATTATAGGACTAGAATAACAAGTAGTTTCTAGGTACCTGCCTCCAAATTGGTTAAATCAGGTCTCCTTACAAATCACTTTTCCTGTTGTTTTAGGCTAAAATGATAAGATTTTTAAATATATATAAAAGTGCATTTACAAAAGTGAGTTTTGTAGATGCCAGTTCTCTGGGTCTCAAACATACAAATAGCTGAGACTGTGTTTCATTCTAAGAGATAAATACAAGCACACATTGCCAGTACATTATCTTTTGAAACACACCCTTCCAAATTTTTATTATGTCATTGTTACTGCATGCTGTTTAAGTTGCTAAGACACCTGAATTCAGGTTTTAAATGATCTTAAATTTATACATTATCTCAAAAATTGAGCAACACAGTTTAAGTAACACATACAGAAGCTTAAGAACATTGAAAGCTTTCTCGGATGACAGTCCATTTCAACAGTCAATGCAATATCCTACAGTAGGATATTGCAACTTAACACCTCTGATGGGCATACTTGTTTTCTTTTTCTCATTTTTTTCAAGCTTGTAATACTAGTTTTGGATTTCTTATTCTGCTCAACAGACAACATCACCCTGTTGCAAATTGTGCAATTATTTGTAAGCAGGAATCTATCTTGGAGCACCAATTGAAAAGAGAGCAATCTATTTCATATCCTTAGGACTGTGTGCAAAGCACTGGCCTTTCAAGGCAAGTACCCAGATATGACAAATTTACAAGAGAGCCTATAAATCCGGCTACAGAACCCAGGACACCAGAACAAAACACATTTCTCCGAATCTCCTTTAAGTCACACATCACCTTACAGAGAATAAAAGAAGCTAAAGTTGGTTTCCTAGGATGTTTTCCCCAGGGACGGGGATGCTCAGAAAGCGGCCAAAAGGGTTAAAGACGACCACAACGAGGGACCCTCCGTAAAATATTTTCCAGATTACTAAACTGAAAAATAAAAGGCGGCTGAAGCCTTAAGAACAGCTATTTAAAAGGCAACTCTCCCAAACCCTCAGGATTGGCATCAAAGTGTTTTCAGAAGGCGCTTTACAAGCGCTACCCATTCGGCCTGCGTTTCTTCTGCAGCAACCTGACCCTCTACGGAGTGAACTGGACCTGCGGCTCTCTCCCCAAACCACCTTGCACCTTCTTCTGCCCCCAGCCCGTGATTTTTTTAGGGTGCCCACTCGCGCCCGCAGGAATACTTCTCTTCCATTTCCACGCGCGCCTTCCTTACCTGGCCTCCCCCGTTGAGCTTATTGGTGAGCTTGACCTTGCTGAAGGACACGGGCGCCTTCATCCAGTGGGCGCCAAAGTTGGGCGAATCCGGGTGGATGTAGACGCAGCTCGGGGCCTGCGGCTCAGGCTTGCCGCCCGGCACCCATTCCCCGTTGACGTATTTCCAGCGGTGATTGTCTGCAGCCACAAAATCCAGCAGGAAGGAGTACATGGCGTTGGGGTCGAGCCCGGACACGCTGGCCTTCAACACGGGGAACATTCGCCTGCAGGGAGGAGACGCAAGGAGCGAGGAGAGGCGGGAGAAGACGCCGGCGGCGCGGCCTCTCGGGCCAGGCCTAGGCGGCTGATGTTGAAAGGCCTTTTCTGCCCAAAAAACAGACCCTCTTCCGCCCCAAGTCGAGGAGGCCTCGCCGTGCCTTTGATAGTCTCTGGAATCCAACGTAAAGGGAAACCCGCTTCGGTTTGCAGCCCCCTTTGCGGCTGCTTTCAAGTTACCATGACATAGGAGCGCAGGGGATTGAACTCCTTGGGTTGCATTCCCAAATGAACACTAATCGGGAGGACCCGGTTATATTAGTTATATTTATAAACGGAGAGGGGATTCTCATCTCACCCTTTAGAAAAGAGGCCTTTGAAATCATGGGACATAACTAGTGAACAGCAATAATTTGGAAGGAGGCTCCTCCCTGGCCAGATGACAAGCGAGGGTATCTTACTGTACATGGCTTCTATCTTTTTGTCTCTTTAGGAATAAGCAGTTTTAGAGATGAGATGCAAATGCTGAAAAATGTATCCCTGTAAGGATATGGCCACCAAAGCCACTCTTTGTTCTCAGGTTGTGGAAGTAAATTCCGATTGAGTCATTTTGAAGGATGCACTTTGATCCTCCCTTTGATTTGGGAGTTTCGGGGGGGGGGGGGGGGGAATTCACTTGCATATTAGAGGCACAGGTTCGAAGATTTATACTTTGGATTACAAAAAGGGAGAATTTGGGTTATAACTTCCTTTTTTTTAGTAGTCTTCCAATGCAAGCTTTCATAAACAGGCTAAAAGGCTCACAGAAATTTTTTAAATGGAGACATCATTGCAGTTCAAATTAGTCATGGAATGGAAGGTAATCTTCAAAAAAAAAGACTGATGGGAAAGATGTGTATTAGAGCAGAAATTCTATTGACACCACAATAAAATCCTGTACCTCACTAGGAAAACTAGTGTTGCTGCCTTCGCATGAGGGAAGGTCTCATATCTTGAATGGAAACTCAGGCTGCGGTCTTTCTGCTTTACAAATTGACTGGATAGGATTGCATAGGTTAAGGGCTACAAGAGGAGAGGAAGGGGAAGGGAATAAAGAAGACTGAGAAGCTGCAGGATGACTGGTGGACAGAATGTAGAAGAGACTGAGAAGGGGTGCCAATGGTCAGAGGACAAAAGGGAAACATTAAGAGGGTACATCCCAAGAAAAGAATGGGACTTGGGAAAGATCACTGAGGGGATTTTCTCTATTACCTACTATAAGCAATGGGGAGCATAAGGCTTCTGATGCCTTTGAGTGATTTCCTGAAGTCCAGGGCAACAACTGAATGAACACAGGAGAAAGCAAAGCGGGAAGGGGAAAAGTGTCCCCCAGAAGCAACAGGAGAAAGCAAAGCGGGAAGGGGAAAAGTGTCCCCCAGAAGCAACCTGAAAGTGTCCCCCAGAAGCAACAGGAGAAAGCAAAGCGGGAAGGGGAAAAGTGTCCCCCAGAAGCAACCTGAAAGCATCAATGTCTTTCTCTTTCCTCCTACCTGCCATTTTTGGTGACAATCATCTCATTGGTGAGTTCTTTGAAGCGCAACCACAGTTCGCTGTCCTCCAGTGTGACTCGCAGCTCCCTCTCGGTAGGATCCCCTTTTTCTCTGCCAGCCTGTAGCTCATTCTCCACAGCGCTCAGCAGATGATCCACTTGATACTGCAGACTCTTTCCAGAGCTGTCCGTGGTTGGAGAACCCATCTTACTGACCACCCACCAAGCCTCCTTTAATACCAAGATCCTTCTCCAGTCTTTTGGTACCCAGCTCTCCGCCTTGGAAAAATTGTCAGAGGAAGCCCCCACAACAAGTTGTAGTGAGGGAGGTCAAAAGCACCCTTAAAGTAGACGGTGGTGCGTGGGACAGGTCTGCAGTATGGGGGCAGAAGGGTTAATTCCACTTGACCTCTCTGGTCCACGCCACTTGAAACGAAACTAGTTAAACGGGGGAGCAATTAAGCCCCTGGTATAAATATCCTTGTGACATCACAATGCCAGTAGGGGGCTCACCTGATTGGAGGACAGTCTCTTTGATGTGTCTGTCCCGCCCACCTGATTGGCTCCCTGCGGCCATATCAGAACGGAGCCCAGGGAAAGCCTGTGATGTTAATTGCAGCCAGTGGGATTAAACACAACTATTTTATGTAAATCTGCCTCCAAATGTTTGCACCTCTATCAAAGCCACTGGGCTGTAGTTTCAGTAGCCAAAGAAGGAAATGGCCCAGGTCAGTAAGAGAACCATAACCGGTAGGTGCTCCGCATTCCCTTTGCTTATTCCAGTAGCACCATTTACCCATCCAAAGATGTGTCTTACTACTACTGCAAAGAGCAGAATGGTTTGGATCAAATCCTTGTGGGTAGGGGTATACCATGAGAACGTTAATAGCCATGGATCCATCACCCCAAACTTTGGTCTCCAGTGACCGGATCTTATAAGCTCACCTCTTTGCATATCAAGGTTGTTCAGATCAGTGGGACTTTTATGTAAAAGAGCTGCAACTGTGGCATGAGGAAAAATGGTTATTTACTGCCAAGAATCTGTTTTAAACATGCTGTCCATTTACCAAAGGAGACTAAATCAGGAATACTTTATGTCCAGTTTTTGAGACTCTTTCAATGATGTATTAATGGGAATCCTCACATATTTTAAATGTGTAAGAATGATGGTTTTTGGTCCCTTTAGTGCTAAAACCCTAATGAAATTAAAACAAACTGCAACAGTGAAAGATTCTTCTCTTTCCATAATACAAAAACAACTCCCTCTTCCAAAGAATTGTGATTATAAATAAAAACAATTAAAAGTTGGTTTTAAAAACCAAGTACAAATATATGGAGAGAGAAAGAGATGATACAGTAGACTCCAATTTTGAAAGAAAAACTAATATCAATCTCTTAAAATATATGGTTGAGTGATATGTTCCAGCTAAGCAGTGTTTTGCAGCTTTATGGATGTGGATATTGGATAGGATAGGCCTATTTGAGTTTTTATGGGGGACTTAGTCAGTATTAAGATTACTTCCGCCAACATTCTTTGTTGTTTTATACTCTGAAACAGATTGGGAAACAACTAAGATATGTGCGTTCACCACAACTGGAATAAATAATTGCTGTAAGTTGAATAACTTAAAAGTGTGCTCTGAACTTCAAGCCTGTATGACAAGCAACAGGGCAAGAAAGTTGACAGAGCCTTGGGATTAAAGAGATATAACAATACCTTTTTAATTATTTCAACAAGTAGCATATAAATATGCTCTTACTCCATATAACTTAACTTATGCTGGAAAAAGTAAAGAATCCAACATAAATCTGAAGTCAAGGATGGAAGGTTGTGGAGCTGGTGCTACTATCTGAAATCCAAGCTGTTTACATAGAGACATTTCAGTCAGCTAACTCAGATATAGGATAGGGGCAGTCTTACAAACATGATATATGACTTTATTCTAATGGCCTGGAGGATATAATCTTATGGTAATTCCAGTCCTTTTCAGGGAAAATGGAATCAGTAGGGTTTGGGAACTCTCTTTTGAGGTATCATATGGTTCTGTCTCATTTCATATGCTTTTAACAACTATATAAGGCACAGGAGAAGATAGCTATTACAATCTATTTAATCACAATCTATTTAAAAACATAAAAAGCGAATTGGTAATCTAGCCAACATTTTATGTCTTACTGTTTTAAACAAGATGCTTTAAGGAAACACACAGACTTGGGGAAAAGAGTAATATTTCTCCTCCACTTTTGCTCTTTAGCAGCTGGTGTTCAAGGTTGTCGGCCTGTGAATCCAAGGGCTAGAAAACAAACATCAATACTTCCTTTGCAGTTGTCCAGTTCCTTTTTAAAACTCTCCTAATTGGTGGCCATCACCACATCTGATGACAGCAAATTCCACGGGGTCATTTATGCTTTGCGTAATCCCAGGGAAGCTGTGGGCTTTCTGAACAGATGTCCAGAAGCAAATTGGGGATGGATGAGAGCAAACAAGTTGCAGTTTCATCCAAGTAAAATGGAGATGCCCGGGTGTGAAAATGGAGTAATCAGAATGGGTGCCTTTGAAGATGATTCAGAAACTTCAGGTAGTGCTAAGTGTGGTTGCCCAAATGTTTATGGATGCTAAGCATCAAAACATGCCACTTTGGTATTATATCAATTGTGCAACCTACATATTTGTTTCCATGCCTATTTCACACAATTTTTTTGTCTTTTTAATGCTAATCACAATTTAAAATTTCATAACTTCTCGCACTCATTTAAGCTTTCTTGGGACTGATCAGTAGGTACATTCAAGCTGGTGGGTTGTGAAAGAAGGATTTATTAGAGATGGGCCACTTTTTGGAACTTTTGGAACACTTTTTGGAACTTCCTCCCGAGAATTATGTCTAGACATTGCTGTTAGTGCTGCAGTTTAGAAATGCCTCTGGCAATATTTGATTGGATGTTATTTTTATTTTCCCTTTTTCATTTCAGAATGTTTTCAGCTCTTAGGCTTATGTAAATAATAGTATCTTTTATGTGGTTCTCTAAGTTATCAGAATTTTAAATGTCTGGTTTTTCCATTGGACTTACGTATTAACATATATCTTAATATTCCTTATTACTGAGTTATTTTGCAAAAACTCAAACAATGGCATAAAGGACCTTTTCTGTAAAACTGATCATCCCAGAAAGAACTGAGCTTTTGTATATAATTTTTTAAAGAGTTCACCCCAAAAGAAGAGTGAGCTATATAGGATAGGAGATCAAGGGGCCCGGGCATTTATTTACTGCAAAAATCCTGTCCTCAGTGGAACTTAGCTTCAGAATGAATTTAGATGGGAGAATTAGCAAGGTTACAATCCTAAACAGGTCTCCTCTCTGGAATGAAGCGGACTTTGTGCCAGAATGCTGGCCGCATAATAAGAACGGCCGATGGCTTTTAGGATTACCATTTTCGAAGATGCTGAGAAGGCCAGCCTATTGCATGGCGTTTGAACTGGGAGTCGCTTCTGTTTTGATCCGACGCTGCTCCCGTTTAACGAGATCTTTATTGTTCTTCCAGAAGCCCAAGCAAACCATTTCCTGTCCATTGTCACCTCTTGCTTCCCCCCACCGCCCGGCCTCATCCTCCTTCTGGTCAGAGGTTCCCACCGCAAGGTAATAAAGTCGCCCCTACTAAGAACCGAAACGACGGCGGCGGCTTTCCGACAGTTCCTATTTTTGGACTGCCTGCAGCTGAAACTAAGCCTCTGCTTCGGAGGACACCCTCATCGTCCACCGAAGTTGACTTTTATTTCTGAGGGAAAAAACCCCTAGAGTTGCTTTTGTGGTGGTTAAACCCGAGTTCGCGCGACACACAAATCAGCCCACCCTGGTTCCCACGTTCAATTTTTAGCCCCGCTTGTAGGAGCTAAAAGATGAGTGTGAAACAGTTCGTGTTTCAGATCACTGGCTGGAATAAATCACAGTCAGGGAACCTTGGCTTAGGACGTCATGGGGACATCGTTTCAGAGCAGTTTCGTGTTTGTAGCTATTGTTGTAAATATCATATAGGTGCACGTCACGATGTTTACCAAGGGAAGCGCTAAGGAGTTTCTTATCTAGCCTACGCCGGCGAAGAACAGAAGTCTAGACGGGTCTATTCTGACGTAAGCTCTGTTGATTTCAGAGGACCTATTCCTAAGGAAGATAGGTAAATGATTCCCACTTAAATTTATCTTCAAAAAGACTTCGCGATTGTCTGGTAGGGGCCACTGTAAACTGTACTTCACGCTCGATAGCGCTTCTGCATTTCTCTTACAATGCCTGGGACCGATCTCATTTTTCTAGCAAAGGAAAATCAGAGTTAGTGACTGCTAGGAAAAATATGAACCTGTTTAAAATTTAAATTCCCGGGGAGGGAGGGGGGTGTTTCACACTGTAACAGCCCTAGGCATGGTTAACCATCCCCCTCCTTCCGGTGTGTCCCCCCCCCCGCACCAATCACAGTCTTTTCCCAAGAATTCTTTTCACGTAGGATGAAAGAGTGGGAGGTGGGTGTTTCCTCAACAGTTTTGAGGAGGAGAGACTTAACAATCTTCTTAAATAACCCCCGAACAGACTGGTTCCTCATTGTCTTAGCTCAAAGTTCCGCTGAATTCCGTGGCGAATCTCTGCAACACCTTAAGCCAAACCATGTTTTCATTCAGCAGACTGTTCTGCGATTCCAGCCCGAACAGTTTCTAAAACATAACTTTGGGCGGTGTAAGAATCCAGACGCGGGATCTCTGAAGAAGCACATGACAGCCCGACGGCTTTAGCCACTTAATCCGGATTCCTTTGGTTGTGTTTCATGCCATAAGAGTGGCTGATTTAGTTATGACTAAAATCCAGGTTTTAGCCGTGCCTTTAAGACAGTAAATGGGTGCACGCTATCTCTAGGCTCAGATGGGCTTGAGTAGTTTGGGTGGGGGTGCAAAGGTCGCCCACGCTCCTCGGAAGAAAGTAATTTCCTCGTCACTGAGGTTCCATCAGCATTCAAACAGAACTTCCATAATCCACCAGTGCTGCGGATCTCTAGCGGGCTGGGAATGAGGATCCAAAGCTTCTAAAGAGCGCCGCCAGGTTGGGAAAGGTGCTCTCTAGAATCACTGGGGGTTTCATCCAAAACTTTTCGTCCAAAAGGCGACTGTTTTGAGAAAAGTGGGGGGGTAAACGAAAAAGACAGGCACCCCTAACTGGCGTAAATGTCCCCATTTGCCGGCCCCTGTCCCATCTTTCCTAAGCTTCAAGGGAGCACGGGCAACACGGGCGTGCTAGTTTGGAGGGCGCCAGGTTGCCGAACTACGGCTCTGTCCTCACTTGCACCTAGCTCGGCCTTAAGGCCCGGAAAGCCGCAGCGGTGGGTGAAGGGTCGGCGCTGTCAGCCTTTTCTTCTCTTGGGTCCCTTATCGATTCTCAGCCGCCTGAGAGATGCTATGCCTGAAGCCTCCTTGCTCTGAACCAAAATGAAAACATCAACAATTGCCTCCATACTATTTTACCTTTGTCAAAGTCTCTTCCATCAAATGGTTTCCGAATGAAGTCTTTCATTCAGAGACTATTTGATGGAAAGAGGCATCGACAAGAGTTAAAACACGCCACTCATCTCTTCCTCCACTGCGTGGTCGTTCTCTACCCGCAATTTCTTTTCCTTTTTTTGAAGATAGGAATCACAACAGTTCTTTTCCAGTCCTCCGGTAGTTCCCCGGTGCTCCAGGATTTTTGAAAGATATGCTCCAGTGGTTCTGAGTTGACATCTGCCAGCTCCTTTAGAACTCTGGGATGTAATCCGTCAGGTCCCGGTGATTTATATTCATCAAGATCAGACAGGTGTCCTCTAACTTTTTGTTGTTGTTGTTGTTGCTTACTTTAACTTTTATTTCTAGTCTATATTTTTTTTGGTAGGTTGGGCTTCTCCAAGAGTCCAGGACACGGATCAGGCCTCGGGAAGGACTCCGGAAGATCGTAGGGCAGAAATCCAGTTCCCCACACCCAAAATATACTACTGGTAACTGGTAACCCAATTCAGCACTCATTGTGAGTGGGTCCTTCCTCAAGGTCTTCTCCACTGGGATCAAATACACCGAATTTAAAGTTCGGAGTGTGTGCTGGGGAAGGGGAGAATATATATAAATTATACCATATATATATTCTTTTGCTCAGAGAAGCACGAAGCCGAAAGCACCAGCCTGAAGATAATGAGTGAAAGGTCGCCAAGATACTCTCAATCTTACACGGGAAAAGACCCGAATATGCCAAGACCTACATACCTATACCCGTGAAAACTTACGAAAACACACATACACACACACTGTAGAAGGTCAATTTCTCAGCAGAGCAATACTTAGCGCTGCTAACTATGGGAATTTGTACGTAAGGACTCCGATTCTGCCTACGCTGACTCTTGAAAGTCGAGGGCTGAAATGCAACGGGCGCCTTTCTTCTGAATAAAGAAGATCCGGCAGTAAAATCCCTGCCGGGCGCAGATTCTTCCCGCCGTTGTCTCTGACGTCCATCTTTGCTACCGCGGTCTTAACTGCTTGAGAAAGCAGGGACGAGACTAGTGTCTCCATTGCCTTAATTTAGATTTCCAGGGGATTAGCGTCGCGGATCTCCAGATCCTCTTTAACTCAAGCTAGAGAAATGGCTATTGCTAAAAAAGGGTGGAAAGTGAATGGGAATAAATTGAGGTTTAGTCCCAGGAGAACTACCGTGCTGGTTGAAACTGAAATAAACCGTCCAAATTAATCTTCTATGAAATGGGCTCAGGACTCCGTGAGCTTTAACTAGCTTCTTCAGCTTCGGAGGTCCAGCTACAGTTTACTGTCATCCCCACCCATCACCAATACACCTGCGCGCAGATGCACCCTTGAAGGACATCAGAGTTGGGGAAGGTGGTTTAAATATTTAGCTCAGTGATTTTTAACCTTAGTAACTTTAAGATGTGTGGATGCTGGTTGGGGAATTCTGGAAGTTGAAGTCCACACATTTTTAAAATTGCCAAGATTGAGAAATACTAATTTAGCTCTTTCTAGAATTAGGTGTAAAGTTTTTTCCCCCTCCATCAGCAGTAAGTTCAGTATAGTCCATTGATATTGCTTCCCCTTTTTTTTTCTGACCGCACCGCTCACTACGGTTGAGGTGGTGTTTTATGTTTTACATGGTAATTTCTCTTCCTAAACCTCGGAGAATTGCTTTGATTGCGATGGACAGAAATAAGTTTAACAATCCAATAAACATATAATACCGAACCAACATAGCTGAAAATGTAAATCAAATAGGGGAGAACGCGCCATTATTCTATTCAGAATAACAGAGTTGGAAGGGACCTCTTCTAACCCAACCCCCTGCTTAGGCAGGAAACCCTACATCACTTCAGACAAATGGTTATCCACCCTCTTCTTAAAAACTTCCAGTGTTGGAGCATCCACAACTTCTGGAGGCAAGTTGTTCTACTGATTAGTTGTTCTAACTATCTGGAAATTTCTCCTTAGTTCTAAATTGCTTCTCTCTTTTTTCTCTATTGGGTAGATATGATCCTCACTCATCCTAGAATGGACCGAAAATTATACCAGCGTCAGCTCTGCTAACCCATTGCCTCTATTGCCTTACTTGGCAGACGGTGTCCGGCTCTTAGTTTCTCTTCCACCAACAATGGAGAAGAACAGGTGTGAGACACCTTGAGGGTCTCCTTAGATGGTTCTGAATAAGGGAGGAAGGAACAAGACGACTTAAAAAGAGCCCTGCAGAAATTGTTCTGTCTCACTCGTGGATTGGAGACAATACGCAAACTACTTTATGGAGACGCTGCAATAACCACCATAACAAGGAAGTTTGCGCCTACAAAACCTGATCACATCTCGCCCCAACAGTCAGTCAGATAAACGTTTCTGTTTATTGTAATTGAATCGTCTTCCCGGTTTGCATAGAAATGCAGCTTCCCGCAGGAGTCATTCGCCGTGCCGTAAACAGCCCCATCAATCTGGAAGGTGTCATTGGCGAGTCTTAACAGCATTATTTATTAACCCTTTTGATTTATTTATCGAATGTATTGAGCTTCCTATAGCACCAGAAGTAACTCTGAGCGCCTGGTTCTATGCAAAAAAAAATGAAATAAATAAATGGGAAACGGCGGTAGATTACCCCCCCCTTCCTTATGCCCTCTTTTGAATCGGAGTTTTCCCCAGTTGCCAAATAAACATATTAAAACATATTTATTCATCTGCGCAGGACTGGACTAGGTTTTAAATTTATATTGGATTTAACTGGGTTTTACTATTTATATCGTTCTTTTAATTAATGGGCTGGGTAGAATAAGTTTTTTAATTGGTATTTTATTCTGTATTTATATGTACTTTTTATCTGCCTGTGAACCGCCCTGAGTCCCTCGGGAGATAGGGCGGTATATAAATATGATAAATAAATAATAAAAATAAATAAAATAAATTTATTAAATTGCTGTTCTCGGATTTGAGGGCAAGGAAAAGACTAAACGCCAGTGCAAACTTAATAGAAATGTTTTCAGGGCAAACTTAACAGAAATGTTGCCAATAGTCACAACCGGGCACATTTCATGATATTATATATGACATATGAGATCAACATCTCATGATTATTGTACTTTTCCAGCACACTAGCAAGATATGTAATTCGTACTATCGTACTATCCGGATATGTAATTGCCCAGCAAGGCTGGCTGGGGAATTCTAGGAGTTGAAGTTCACACGTCTTAAAGTTGCCAAGACTGGCCTGGAATGAATATTGAAGGTTTCCATAGCGTTGGCAAAACAAAAAAACCAAAAAAAACCACCATTCGATCCAGCACGGTTTTGGCTTTCCAATATTTGCCTCTGCACTCCCCCGCCCCCCGCCCTACGCCGATTAATGTTCAACGGCAGACCAGAGACCCAAACTTTCCTTCCTTTTGCCCGCCGTCGTAGAATACAGCGCTCGCTTTGTTAAATAGCGCCCGCCAAGAGCTTCCCTCCATAGTTCTCAGCGCATCGGAGTCTGCGCCTGCGCATTTGGGTTCAGCCTGATTGAAGGGGACAAGAATTGCAGAAGCTACGTGGGAAGAGAAGTGAAAAAATTCCGGGGTTTTTTCATCCCCCCCCCCCCCACACAGTTACATCAGTTTTTAGGAGGAGATTCCCTGCACTTTTCTGACCCTTTTCTCGGCGATCTTAAATGTACTTCAGGAAAACACAAGCAAAGTTTCTCCATCTTTTAACGGGAGCTGCTGTGCAATGGCAGTTTTTAGCCAAAACGTCCCTTCAAGCCAGAGCTATAAAACTTTCTGACTTAGAGCAAAGCTCCTTTGAAGGACCAGGGATCAGGTTTTTTTTTCACCTTCCAGGTCAGGGTTTACCCAAGATGCTTAAACCATCATGGGGATTGTTTGATTTTTGTCTTAGCTCTATCTACCACTAAGCAGACCCTGGCTTCTCTTGGTGGGTGGTTGTATCTGCATAGGAGCCCTTGCTCCCCCCAAAAATTGTGAATTGACGTTATGTTTTCCGTCCTGATATTTAGGGAAAATTTTTGCAAAGAATCTCTGCATCCCAAGAGGGACTGGTCCACCAAGCATCCACTAAACTTGTTTGATCTTCAAGGTAGTAGTAGGATTCCCTAAGATTTTTCGATCCCGGACAATACAGACAAGGATGAATAAAGATAGATCAGATGATTTTTTTAAAAGATACTTTTTAGAAAGATAGTTTTTAAGAAAAGACTGGGCAGCCACTTGTCTGAAATGCTATAGGGCAAACTTGGTCCCCACACTTGGCAGCTTTAAGACTTGTGGACTTCAAATCCCAGAATTCTCCAGTCAGCTATGGAATTTTCCATAGGTGGCTGGAGAATTCTGGGAGTTGAAGTCCACAAGTCTTAAAGCTGCCAAATTTGAAGACCTCTGCTATTGGGTATCCTGCTTGAGCAGGGTGTTGGACTAGAAGACCTCCAAGGTCCCTTCCGCTTCTGTTATTCTAGGACTTGTTTGACATTACTAATCTCCCCATGGATAAAATATGTACTAAAGGACAATCCATAAATATGTAAGGCAAGGGTGAAATCCGAAATTTTTCCCTACCGGTACTGTGGGTGTGGCTTAGTGGGCGTGCCAGCGGAAGGATATTGCAAAATCTCCATTCCCACCCCACTCCAGTGGATACTGCAAAATCTCCATTCCCAACTCGCTCTGGGGCCAGCCAGAGGTGATATTTTCTGGTTCTCCGAACTACTCAAAATTTCTGCTACCGGTTCTCCAGAACCTGTTAGAACCTGCTGGGTTTCACCT
The DNA here is from genome assembly GCF_028640845.1 of Ahaetulla prasina. Classification (NCBI taxonomy): domain Eukaryota; kingdom Metazoa; phylum Chordata; class Lepidosauria; order Squamata; family Colubridae; genus Ahaetulla; species Ahaetulla prasina. The sequence continues at coordinate 88,529,231 of NC_080539.1, read as the reverse complement.
CTGATGTAAGGGTTATGTGTGTAGGCCAATAGGCACAGCTTTCTTTGGAATAAGTGAAAGTGGGGGGTTGCTGTAATGACAAGAATTATGCCCCCCCCAAATCATTGCAGTAAGTATTAGGGATGAAAAGTAGAGAAGTTGGGGTAAAAATGGGGAAAGCATCATTACTCAGACTCTTAAAGTGGTTGTCAAGATGATGTAGGAAGGGGAAACCATTTTGCATGTTATTATGTAGAAATGCATGCTGTATGTTAAAACTTGGAGGTATCCTGGGGAGGAATTTAATATATATATATGTTTTCTGAGGTTTTCGCGGGTGTTTGTATGTAGATCTTTGGTTATTCGGGTTTTCTCCCACGTAAAATTGGAAGTGTCTTGGCGACGTTTCGACGAAGTCTCATTTGTCATCTTCAGGCTTCAGCTTCGTGCTTCTGGGAGCAATGTGTGACTGCAGCTGTTTCTTCCCTTTTAACTGCTAGTGGGCGTTTGAACTGATTGGGTGGGAGCTTGGCTGTGCTCTGATTGGATGGGGTTTTTTTGGTGCTCTGATTGGATGGGAGTGTGTCCTCTTTGGGTGGGGGCTTGGTTGTGCTCAGATTAGTCTGTGTTGCAGAGAGATTTGAGCTGGTGAGCTGCATAGCTGTTGTTTGGCTTTGTGGTTGTGCCACATCTTCACAGTGTGTGTCAGTCTGCTGCATGTATGGATTGGAGGGGTTTGAAATGGCCAATGTTGCAGCTGCGGTCTGGCTTCTGGTCCTTAATCGTGCTTCATGATCAGTGTGGGTTTGGGTCTGCTTTCTGGGTGGATGTGTGGTGGTGACATCCTGTGTGGACCTCGTGAGTGTGGGTCTGGTGTCGTTCCTCGTGTTAGGGACACGTTTGTCAATAAGGGCAGGTTTCCAAATGGCTGGTAGGCGGGAGGTATCATCTCGTTTGTTCATGCTGTGTGGGCGTTTTTCTATCTCGATGGCTTCTTTGATTATTCTGTTGTTAAAGTGTTCAGTTTTGGCGATAGTTCTGGTCTTTTTAAAGTCAATTGCAGGCTCTGTGTTCTAATAACAGGCTTCTCTACTGCCTGAGCTATCCCGGCTCAGTCTCGGCTAGTCTCTTCTTGAACTTTGCACACTATGCAATGATAGTGCTTATGAGCTGTAGATATAATTGTTTATTTTATTATAACTTTTATAAATGTTTATTTATTTATCAAATTTGCATAGCTGCCCATCTCACAGAAAATAGCTTTGGGTGACATACAACAATTACCTGGAACCTGAATTTTATTTCCTCCTATTAAAAAGGTTGAGAAAGGCTAATCTAAGTTGAACACATGGATGTGTTGATAAATATATATATGCAGCAGATTACTGTATTTTGTGCAAGTGTACTTGGCAAAACAGCAAGCCTCTTCAAGAACTTGAAACAGTAACATTAAATCTTATTGAAGCTGGTTGAATGGCCTTGGTTCGAAATCCAACTCCTTCTGTTTAGTTTTCTGATGGCTCTTGGTTATTTTCCTTAGTCCCACCCCTTTTCATCAAATCAGCTGGGACATAACTTTTTTTTTTTTTTTGCAAAATTTATATTTGCAACCCAACAAGACAGACCCAGACTTCAGAGGATAATTAGAACTGCAGAAAAAACAATTGCTCCCTAAAGTGTATGCTAACCACCTACCAGGTCTATTTGCGTTACAAAAAGTATTATGTTTGGCATATTGTATATTTGTTGCCACCTGATCAGCCATTATCATATTAAATTGATTCTGTAGTAACTTTATTGCATCTTTAAGTTTTTGATCATGTGGGTTATGTATTAATAATTGTTGTTTCTTATAAATTTCCTCTTCTAAATACCTACGCTGTCTTTGTTGCTTATTTCTCTGTCTATTATTAAGATATATTAATACACCTCTCATAAAAGCTTTACTGCAGTCCCAAACCATTTCTATCGATGTTTCATTATTCAAATTATAATCAAAAAATTCTTTCATCTGCTTTTACATTGATTTACATTATCCTGATATCTAAACAAATTTTCATTTAATCTCCAAGTTCTTCTACCCTCTTTTCCATATTGCAATTCCATCCAAACAGGACTATGATCAGACAAACATCTTGGAAATATCTTAGTTTTCTTCACCCTAAAAAGCAAATCATTAGAAATTAAAATAAAATCAATACGTGAGAAGGATTGATGCCTATCAGAGAAAAAAGTATAGTCTCTTTCCTCCAAATTCCAGTCTCCATACATCTCTTAACTCAAAATCTTCTATCATATCAAAAAAGGATTTAGGCAGCTTTGCATGTGCAGGTATCTTCTTGGAAGAAGTTCTCTTGTCCTTTCGTGTATCTATTACTCCATTCCAATCTCCCAATATAATACACGATTTATAATCCCATTGAGTCAACTTATCATATAACATTCTATAAAATTTTTCTTGTTGCTGGTTGGGTGCATATATACCAAGCAAGAGAGTCCTTTTTGTTTCTATTGTAAGTTCAATAGCAATATATCTTCCATAAATATCTGCCTCTATTAACTTGGCTGGTATATCTTTTCTCAAATAAACCACTATGCCATGTTTTTCTCCAAAGCTGAAGCAACAAAATGTTTACCTAACTTTGAGTTTATTAGGTACTTTTGATCTGATAATTTAATATCGTTTCTTGTAAGCAAATAACATCATTTTAAATTGTTTCAAATAATGAAATATTTTCTTCTCTTCTGAGCTGAGTTCAAACCATTGACATTCCAAGTCAAGATTTTATTTGCCATTACTGGGCTGCTGAAGCCTTTGGGCAATCAACTGAAGATCGTCCTCCGTATCTTGGCCGTGCTCCTCCCACCGCTTCTGTAGCAGAGTCCTGAACTTTACTTTGAGTTTGTTGCTCCTTTTCTTTACGCTTAAGGGCTCCCCTCGTCAGTCTTTGTTCTTGTGGTTGTTCCTCTGATGGTAACATCACTGGAATCACCTCAGCTTCCACACCCATTTGAGTCTCTTGAATTCTTTTTTCTATTATTTCTATTTCAAATTTCAGCACTGTAGAAAGAAAATCTTTGGCCTTAAGCACTGTGTCAATACGATATCTTCTTCCCTGATAATACACTGTCAAGCCAACTGGAACCTCCCATCTAAATTGAATCTGGTATTTCTTAAGTTCTTGTGTAAAAAATGTAAAGTCTTTTCTATCCCTTAACATCTTGGGAGGGATCTCTTTCAAAACCTTCAACTCCTGTTCCCCTATTTTCAAATTTTCTGAAAAGCAACTTGCAAAATTTGATTCCTCACTGTTCTTTTCAAAAAATAAACCACGATGTCTCTAGGAAGTTTCTTTTGCCTAGCAATCCAAGAATTAACTCTATAAATTTTGTCAATTTGATAAACAACCTCTTGTGGATCAAGTTCAATAAATTCAGCCAGAGCTTCTGATAAAGTTTTTTTTAAATCTTCCCCTTTTTCCTCATTCAAACCCCTAATTCTCAGAGCTCCTTCCATCATTCTATACTGCATCACCACCACTTGATCTTCATTTTTATCCAATTTGATTTGCATTCCCCCCATTCTATTTTCTATTTACTTTAAGGAAAAGACAAAAACAACGTACTATAGAAAAAATAGAATACAAAGGTAAAGAGAGATATCAACAGGATAAAATTAAAAAAGCTTTTTTAGAATATTATACAAATTTATATCTTAAAGATAATATATTGAATAGGGATATTGATAAATATTTGAAGGAATATAAGGTTAAAAATTTAACTTTAGAACAAACGGATGAATTGAATCGGCCTATAACCTCGGAAGAAATTATTTTGGTAATTAAACAATTAAAAATGGGGAAAACTCCTGGTACGGATGGGCTTACAGTTAGTTATTATAGGAATTTACAGGATGAGATGTTAGGTCCACTTAAGGAATTATTTAATCAGATACAACTAGGAGAATTCCCCTCATGGAGAACCTCTTTTATTTCATTGATACCAAAGAGGAACAGGATTGTTCTAAACCTGGGAATTATAGGCCAATCTCACTTTTAAATAATGATTATAAGATTTTTGTTAAAATAATAGCTAATAGATTAATGTTGATTCTGCAGCGAAGAATTCATAATGATCAATCTGGATTTATAAACAGGAGACAGATGAGGAGTAATGTTAGGCAGATTGTTAATTTACTGGAGTACTTAGAAAAGAAAATTTTATTCCAGCAGCATTTATTTTTCTCGATGCAGAAAGCTTTTGATCGATTGCATTGGGATTTTTTATTTAAATTAATAGAAAAGATGCAATTTGGAGATGGTTTTTTAAGAATAATTAGGGCAATTTATGGAGAGCAAACAGCACAGATTATAATCAATGGTAGTTTAACAGAACCTTTTAAGATTGCGAAAGGAACAAGACAGGGATGTCCTTTATCACCATTATTGTTTATTTTAACTCTAGAACCATTATTGGATAAAATACGAAGTCAAGGAGATAGAGGGAATTAGAGTTAGACAGTATGAATATAAGTTAAGAGCTTTTGCAGATGATTTGGTGATTACTTTAACAAACCCTATAAATTCTAGTAAATCTTTGTTGGAAATAATTGATCAATATGGGAATGTCTCAGGGTTTAAGGTAAATCAGAAAAAGACAAAAGTGATAATAAAAAATATGGCCAGACAACAGAAAGAAAAACTAGAGGAACTAACAGGATTTGAAATTGTAAAGAAGGTTAAGTACTTAGGGGTCTATATTACGTCATCAAATGTGAAATTGTATAAGAATAACTATGAGGTTTTATGGCAAAAAGTTCAGAAGGAGTTGATTGTTTGGAAAAAATTGCAATTATCTTTGCTGGGGAGAATTGCTGCTATTAAAATGAATGTTTTACCTAGATTTTTATTCCTCTTTCAGATGATACCAATAATTAAGAAAGATAAGAATCTTGAGGAATGGCAGAAGGGAATTAACAAATTTATATGGGAAGGTAAAAAAGCTAGGGTTAAAATGAAAATAATTCAAGATTCTCGGGAAAGGGGAGGGTTAAAATCCCTATTTTTAATTTATATTTGGAAGCAGCTGCCCCGTCTGCAATAAGTGATTGGTTTAATTTAACAGAGGACAGAATTTTGAATATAGAAGGTTATGATTTGTTATATGGATGGCATGCATATTTAATTTATGACAAAAAGTGGATAAGGCCTTTAAAATCATGTGCTAAGAAATGCCCTTCTGCGTGTTTGGAAAAAATACTCTTATAAACTAAATTATAAGGTTCCTATATGGGCATGTCCTAGACATACAGTAGAAAATATAAACATAGAACAGAAGCAGGAAATGATTACATATAAAGATCTTTTGTATACTGAAAGAGGTAATTTGCAGTTAAAATCTCTGCAAGTATTAAGAGAGGAAGGGAAAAATTATACTTGGTTTCAATATGAGCAATTACGTGCTAGATGGAAGGGAGATCAGAAAATTGGTATAGAGCAGAACGAGGGAAATTTGGTAAAGCAAATTAGAAATCAAAAAACAATTGCTCCCAACCTGCCTTCCATTGAGGACCTGTATACTGCACGAGTCAAAAAGAGGGTTGGGAAAATATTTACAGACCCCTCACATCCTGGACATAAACTGTTTCAACTCCTACCTTCAAAATGCACTACACACAGCACTACACACCAGAACAACTAGACACAAGAACAGTTTTTTCCCAAATGCCATCACTCTGCTAAACAAATAATTCCCTCAACACTGTCAGACTATTTACTAAATCTGGACTACTATTAATCTTCTCATTGTTCCCATCACCCATCTCCTTCCACTTATGACTTTATCTTTGTTGCTTGTATCCTTACGATTTATATTGATATTGTTTCCTGATTGCTTATTTGTACCCTATGACTATCATTAAGTGTTGTACCTTAGAATTCTTGATGAACGTATCTTTTCTTTTATGTACACTGAGAGCATATGCACCAAGACAAATTCCTTGTGTGTCCAATCACACTTGGCCAATAAAAAAAAAATTCTATTCTATTCTATTGAATTTCTGAGAGAGAATTTTAAAACACTGGGCTTTCTATTTTTGATACTTTCTCCCAGGGCTTTGGGTCACCAGTGCTTTGCAAAACATTTGAAAGAGGAGAGAAAGAATGGGGGGCGGTGATTAAGGAGAATCTCTGAATCTTCACCTTTTGGCTGTCTCAAGTACTTGTCTGCCTTAAAGCTTAATACAATGCAATTAATGAACAACCATCCTCTACCCTTCCTGGCTTGTCTTGTAACAAATGTGCTGATAGAATGGCACTTTAAAAAAAAAAGAATTGTGTTTATGGAAGATGAAGAATTTAAAGAAAGTAGAAAGGCAAAATACACATGAAATTATCTGAAAAATTGTTAGCCTCCACTGCAAATGTCTACAAAGGTTCATAAGTAGCAGATATGGCCAAACATCTGACAAAATCTAGAGAAGCTAATGATGCTGTTATTTTTTTTTTAATATTTGCAATTATTGCTACTGCTGGAACAGAAACAATAATATATAGGAACATATAAGTATTCTGAAGTATAGATTACTTTTTAACAACCTCCAATAACATTAAGTATGTTGCTATCTTATTTTTTTCAGCTAAAATGCACACTGTAACCTGAAAAGTAACTACAGATGCTTTTATGTCACATTTTTTTTGTTTCCATTCTTTTAGAAGCCACATATTTATGATATGTGCAGAATGATTATTAATTTTAGATCATACTATACATTTTGTAACAGAATAGACCAATACAAACTATTTTCTATAACATCAGAATGTTTTCAGACATATCAAGATGGTAGAATACTTCTCCCTCTCTAAATACTAATACTACATACTAAAATATTTTTTTAAAAAAACCCAAATAAATGAAGCTATAGTGATTCACTAAAATAATTATATAAAAAGATTGAGGGAAAAGTGGATAACAATAAAAGTTGGCAATGGCTTAACAACTGAACAAAAAGAAACTGCAGGCTTGATTTTGGCTGGTCACAAACTATTTGAATTATTACAATCAAATCCAGAATTAAAAAATCAAATGATTCAGAGGAAAGTTTGTGCAAAGAAGCAGAAGAAACAATAGATCATATATACTCATTACATGCAAGAAGATCACATAAGTTAATTATAAACAACAGAACACAGTCGCCAAAATGATTCACTAGAATTTCTGTAAGAAATTGTATGTGCCAGTAATGAAAAATTGATGGAATATACAGTTGGAAAAGTAATTGAAATGAGCAACATGTTGTAGCTTTCCAAAGGCAAACTGATAAAGTTTGGATATCATACTAATAACTGATACACCAGATCTAATAGTAGAATAGAAGATAAAGAATCGGAGAAGATCACAAAGTATCAAGAACTGAAAATTGAAGTTAAAAAGTTTATGACATAAATTAGTTGTGGGGGTCCCAGTGGTTATTGGTGCAGTGGGTGTCATATCAAAAAATGTTGGATGGCGCTTAGAAAACATGCATATCGACATTTCCATCTGCGAATTACAAAAGGTTATATTGTTTAGATCTGCACATATCCAAGCCAATACATTATGAAATTCTAGGTTCTTGGGAGGAACTTGAAGTGTGAAGACCAACACCAGCTAAAGAACTGGCGGCTATGATTTCAGGTTGTTATGTATATAATAATAATCATAATAGGTTACAGAATCAATGGCTAAATAGCACATAAAGATCAGCGTAAGTGGCACAAAGAAGTACATTAACTTGCCATTCTCAGGGCTAAGATTTACATGCTGTATTAAGCCAGAGCATGATTTATTTGCAGCATAGCCCATTGTGTGATTTGTTAACTACAATTGACAGCTTAGCATTATGCATGAATCTTGATTATCACCACTCAGCAAGCTGTGGATAAAGTCTGGTTAAAATGACCTAAGTTTAAAAACTTAGTTTTTAAACTTAAAAACTGGTTAAAAAAGACCTAAGTTTAACTCACAGAATCATCTATTGTAATGTCCTTCCTGTCAAAGACTACTGCAGCTTTAACTGCAATAATACTAGAGCAACTAATAGATTTAAACTTAATGTCAACCGCTTTAAACTAGATTGCAGAAAATATGACTTCTGTAACAGAATCATCAGTGCTTGGAATACTTTACCTGACTCTGTGGTCTCTTCTCATAATCCTAAAAGCTTTAATCAAAAACTTTCTACTATTGACCTCATCCCATTCCTAAGAGGACCATAAGGGGCGTGCATAAGCGCACAAACATGCCTACCGTTCCTGTCCTATTGTTTTTCTTTTCTTCTTCCTATATATATATATGCTTATACCTCCTATATTTACTCATATATGTGTTTATATATATATAATCTTTTTGTATGATACCTACATATATTGTTGTGACAAAATAAATAAATAAAATAAATAAAATAAAATAAAATAGACATCTAAATCCAGATACTAGGAATTTTAGCTCCATCACTGCTGTTGAATACATCCTTAAAAGTTTCTTCCTTCCATAAGCACTGTATATCCTAAGGTTCCAGGAGAGAAGGGAGAATTATAGCACAGTGATTACTATTCATTGTTTAAACATGCCTGATTTTTATGAGGAGGGTGTTCCTTCAAATTGGTTTTGATTCCTGGCAACTGCCTGCCCTAGCTCCTTTCAGCGTTTTTTTTTTTTGGGGTGGGGGGCAAGAATTCAGAAATGGTTTGTCCTTGCCTTTTTCTCTAAGCTGAGAGTGACTGGCCCAGGTCATCCAACTGGCTTTGTATCTACGGTGAGATTAGAATTCACATTCTCCAGGTTTGTAGCCTGCTAACCTAACCACTACACCAAACTGGCTCTTTTGGTGTACCTCACTGGTACAGCATACCAAAATAAAAATGCAACGAGCCTACTACAAAATATTAAAAAAATAAAATAAGCTAAGAATTTTAATATATTTTGCTTGTCCTATACACCTATGTTGCTTGCTATCTGTTCCTGGCTTGGCTACGTAAGGTTTGGCTAATCCAAGTGTCTATGGAGATTCTCAGTCATCCAGGTCATGGTTCAGAAAAAGATTTTTGAATGAGAAGCAAAACATTTTTCGGGGGGAAACCAAAAAAGGCCAGTTTTCTTTTGGAAAAGCACCTTTGGATAATCCAAGGCAGATGGTTTTGCAATGAATGAAACAATACAAATTCTTTGCTACTTTATCGCTTTGCCTGCCCAAAGCATTATCGTCTTGTCCCCACTATAGATATATCACATAGCTTCAGGTAGCCATTCTCATCCTAGTCACCACAAGATTCTATTACTGCAAGGCTGTCCTTGAAAATGACTCACAAACTTCAATTAATTAGAACGCAGCAGTGTTGGCAGTGATAGTTATGCCTCACTATGCCAATATGACCAGAGGTGGGTTTCAGCAGGTTCTGACCAGTTCTGGAGAACCGGTAGCGGAAATTTTGAGTAGTTTGGAGAATTGATAGTAAAAATTCTGACTGGCTCCGCCTCCATCTATTCTTCACCTCCCAGGTCCCAACTGATCGTGAGGGAATGGAGATTTTACAGTATCCTTCCCCTGCCAAACCCACCAAGCCACGCCCACCAAGCCACGCCCTCAGAACCGGTAGTAACAAAATTTGAAACCCACCACTGAATATGACACCCTTGCTTCATGGGCTGTACTGATTGCCACTAAGTTTCTGGGTGCAACTAAAGGTGCTGGTCATCTCACATAAAGCTACATGGCATTAGGCCAAGTATTTGAGGGACCTGCTGGTATGTGCTGGCAGAGTTGGTACGTTCAGGGTTCCTTTATCAAATAGGAGCATGCATCAAGAATCACGTAGCACCCGCCCTTTTGGCATAAGATTCTCCCTGAAATCCACATGGATGCCATCCTGATGTATTTCTGTACGGTTTTGAAGATCTCCAGCCTTCGGACTGAGAAGTATGGGGCACCTTGTTGGATATGTTTTCTCTGTGATTTTGTATAAAGCAGTCAGATCCTGTTGTGTTTCATTTTCTATTGTGTCCTTAAGGTTCATTCTAGGTCAGCCACCCAGAGTCAGTTTGCAGTGCAACAGTGTCCAAACTGAATTAAATAAATAGGTTTGGCAGCAGGATTAAATGTCTGGATTTGCACTGAAAGCTACAGCATGCACTCTATAGAATGAATTCTCTCAGGTATAACAGTTACATTACAGTATTGCTAGCAATTTTTAATGCTGAACTATAACTTCATCTTGGATATTAAGGAGGTAGATCTGAAGCACAGGAAAGTGGGAGTAAATCAGGTTTCTCTGTAATGCAGAAAAAAGGGATTGATTTACACCTTGCTAAATTTTCTACAGGATTGTAGGACAAGAACTTCCAAAGCACTCAAATATCCACATTTTATCCTAGTGGGAGTTCCTCTACCTTTCCCAGTTATTTCCCTATTTTGCAGTGCAGAACACACACCCAAGGAGAAAGCCATTGTTCTCAGAGAATCCTAGATTTACCTTCAAATAGCCTTGTAAAATTTCAAAGGTTACACTTCCATGCTTGTCTGAAAAGTGTACTGATTCAAGTTCTATTGATTAATAGAAAGTATTGCACAAAGTATTGTCATTTCTGAGCTGAAGAAGACTGAATATTATGACACACATACACCCACACATCTGCCTTGTACATTTCATTATTTTATGAAGATAGTATTTTCAAAGGAAAAGTGCATACACATGCAAAGAATAGAATATTTTTGCTGTGGGTAAGGCAAGTCCAGCTGTCCTCTCCTCTTCTTTCTAACAAAATATCCACCGTTTACCACCATGATGCATGCAGCTGGCTCTAAGGAACTGTTGCTTTAAATACTTCGGACTTTATTAAGTATGCTGTTCTCAGTGATTTCAATGATGTTGACACAGGGACTGTACTGCTCCTGTACCACAGGTTTAAGCATTTTTATTTGCAAGCAGGTCATGGAAAAGCCCAAGAACTTTGAATCAAGAGAACAACTTGGTTGCTCTTGGTTCTAAGTTCTCCCAGTTACAGATGATTTGTGAATATGCAAGTTGCATATTCCTTCTGCAAGACCTACATGGTGTGAAGAAGCTTAAGTCTAACTCTGATCTATGTCACACAACATTTCTCACTTCTTTCGTATCTGAACTCCAGCCATTTACACCCTTCTCTGCTTTTCAACAATCTGAGCTTAATCTTTATAAATGTTGCTGCAAGCATTTAATCATGTACTCCAAAACATTTCTAACAACTTTAATATCGCCTTTATTCTTCCAGATGTTGTGACTCAATTGTGCATATATTCTTTTTGAATTACGCTTTGTTAGTTTTGATAAATGCCTTAGGGTTATAGGAACCATTTTTAATCAGCATTCCAAAAATGACTTCTCACTTGCTTTCCAAAGGGTGCCTCATTAATGTTAAGAACTTGAATAGCACCCAGGAGGAAGTTGTCAGTTAAATTCTCTTATAATACTCTAAATCTCTCACATAAATAATTCATTATCATAGTGGGTAGTTGAAAGATTTCACTTCTAAGAACTTTTTCAAAGTGTGAGAATCCCAGAAGTCCATTCTCCCCGCCCCCACCCCAATGTTTAACAACTTGCTGCAGTTGAATGCAACCTTGGTGTGATAAAAGAGGAAAAGAATATATGCTGCTTCTAGAAATAAACACATTTTATCTTTGAAAATTTTAAAATTAGTGATATGCATTCGAGAGCTGGAAAATAGCTCACAGCTTTCAAAGTACTGAATGATGATGATGATGATGCTTATTAGCTTGATGCAATTTATCTACATGTGCTCTTTGCTAAATTTTTGTTTGGTGTATTGTTGATCTATCAGGGATGTTTGCATTAGATTCTTAGTTAAATCATTCATGCTCCTTCAACCAATGTAAAGCAGAAGGTTGAAAAAAGTTTGCCTTTTGTTACTGTCTATGAAAATCACGTGATTTTACACCCATGCCTTTTGGGTTATACTTTCGTGTCTTTGTCTACCAACATATTTCCATTGTCCTGCTCCAAATGAAGCCAAAATGAACTTGGCTTCCGATTACTGGGTGGTAGAGAGGGAGGGGTGAGCGAAGTTTGGTAATCTTGGAACAGTGGCAACCTACCAAATTCGATGATGTGGAAACAGGAAAGTCAGGGAGCAAAACAGGGAAAGTGAGGCTTTAATTACAGGAAACAGCCAGGAAGTTTTAAAGTACTTAACATACCTGGAGGGCAATATACTGCCAAACCTTCACACATCTCTAGGATCTAGGGATGGTTTCAGATGTATTCTTGGGAAGGACTTCTTTTTCAAGGGCTACTTAAGATTTAAGAAATATTCATAAAGGACAGTTCAAGAAAAGTAGGGATCTTTTCCTGCATTTATCAGTGCCTAGTGCAAACAGATGGCACCAGTGTTGCTGCTGTTTTGGAAAAATAGACTCCCAAACTCTGCTGTGTAATAGTTAAAAGGCTTATTTGATGGAAAGATTATGCAAACGTAGATTTGGGGGGGGGTTGGGGGGGAGAGAAAAGCCAACGGTCTGAAATAGCTTTCTGGGAGAAGCTTTTCTTTCACAAGGGTTTTAATCTTTAACAAATTTGTTATGTTATATTGCATGTTGTTTTATTGGTACTCGTACCTAGTAAACACCGTTTGATGTGAGTCAAAAAATGGAAGAGTTGTACAAAAAGTTTATTATTCAAGATTTTCACGGAGAGAACCATTGAGTCAAAACTTCAGATTATTTTAATCACTGGCACATCATCCTGGGAGATTTGCATACATATTTTGATTATACAGTTTGAATTAATATTCTGCAATACATCTGACCATCTTGGGTAAGATATCCAAGACTCAGTATGAAGATGAAATTGTTACATAATCCAAAAACAAAAACAAAAACCAACTCCATGATACTGCCCTCCTACAGCAGCAATTATGATAGTTATAGCTGGAAAGGCAGTAATTCAATTGAACCAGAACAGCAGCTTGCTGTCTACAAATTTTAGCCTGGATTTTAATTTTGCCAAGAAGTGTAAGGAATGATACACACAATTATACTCAAATATAGCCATGTAGCTATATAAAACAACATTTTCCCTTTATTGAAAAATTGGGGTAGTAGCATTAATTAGCCCTAAAGCGGGGAAAAAGTATTTAAATAGAATACTCAACTGAATATTAGCAAGAAAGGGATGATAGTAGGTGAACAATAGTGGAGTAGATTATAAGTAATAAATGATGGAACCACAGTCCCAAAAGCAGCGGTTAAGACTCTTAAGTTAAAATATGTAATCTCTAATGCTTTCTATTTTTTAAAAAAATATAATTTAACAAATGTGTAATACTTTTCTAGGTTGAATTGCAGGCAGTGGGAATGAGGTCTCTTAGCCAAATGAATAATTGTTCATTACGTAATTTTAAATTGATTAATTTTGTTAAATAAGAAAAATAATTTCTCTTTATTGTGTTCTTTTATAATACAGAAACCACAGAAGACTGTAAAGGGGGAAATAATTCCCAGAGAGTAGATATTTCTTCCGCCCCAATCATCAGACTTCATTCCCATCAATTAATCAAAAAAGCTTAGCTGGTTTCTTTGTAGCTGGGAGTTGATCTATTTATCTATAAAGTTTACGATGAACAAATTGTGGTGGCAAAAGGAATTTAGATAATGATGTGGAATGTACATATTAATACAAGTTCCAAGACATTGCAATACAAAGTCCGATATTGCCATGGTTAGATCTGTATGCGATGGGGATTATAGTATGCATGGCATCACACTGAAGAAGACTGGTATATGCCAGCATCGGAATATTGTAGTTCTCTGGGAAGCTGGACTAAAGTTAATTTAGAATCTTAAAACAGTAGCCAGGCAAGAAGAGGCAATTAGTTGCAGGAAGGATATGTGCCAAAGAAGTCTAATCCATGATCCAGACCCCCTCCTCCTATGTTTATGAATCATAGAAAGGAAAAGTCGAGAGTTTGTAAACTGTAAAGTCCTTTTCAGCTCAAATCAGCTTTCAAAAATCCAGGGATAGGGATAGGAGCAAAGAGCTGGCCCCCATCCAACCTCCCACATGCTATAGCTACCTAGAAGACCTGAGAACAAGAGCAGATAATCTGGATGGTACTTTTGACCAGTTTGCTGAGTACTAACAACTCTCTGTTCAAAAACTATCAATTTCTGTGAAAAAGACCACATGGTAGTTATGGACCATGAATTCAAGCCAACCTGTTAAGTTTTTCATCACCTCTCGCAAAGATGTGGAGAAGACAATAACATCAGAGCTAAAAAAATATCTGAGAGATAATCCTTAGCATATCCTTAGCACCCTGGCCAGAAAGCATGTTTAAAAGCAGAGAGTCAGAGAGAGAGAAAAGCAGAGCATCAATGAAGAACATTCAGTCAAGGGTCTTCCTCTTCATTCATGAAAATGTGAATTAGGGTATCAGCTTGCACAAAATGGAATTTATTTGAAAAATGTTTACTGAAAATACAAAGAACTACTGGTGTTCTCAGAGACTTGAGCAATACCGTGAGAGCAACAGAACAATTAAAAATGTGAAACTGTTCAGAGTTAGTAAGAATGAATGTGTATCAAAAAGTCGTATTTAGAGAATTACAATGAAAGAGTGGCAGGAGAAGGATACAGTACACATATAATTATAAATCATATAAAGTATTCATAGCATGTTTTCACAGTACCAAATATTTCGTTAATATTTTTCATGGTTGAAGGAATTTTTGCCAGCGTAGTTTGTCCAACATTTGCCTATTTGCTTGGGTTCCTAAAAAATATTAAAAATATTTTAACATTTAAACAACAGTGAATACATCAGAATATACATAAATAGTATTGCCAGCAATTTAATAAGGCAGTTTTCCAATAAAAAATAAATTAAGATTAATCTGATGAACCCCTATTCTTGGTATAGCCATGCAGATTTCTGGTCATTGCTACCTTGTTTTCAAGGTGCTTGCCAATCAATCCTTTTGTGAAGGATTTAGAATCTTTCCAAATATCAATATCAGACTGATTGGGTTTTTACAGTTTTATTTAATTGTTTAAGAGACATCCATTATGGCTGCTTTCTTCGTTCCTGCTCTAGAGTAGTAATCCTTACCATTTTTTATTTCCAATCCCGCTCTCTCAGTTCACCACAGTTCCTGAACCGATATCTGCCTTTCTGTAATGTCTTATTCTTCTGTAATATTATTATTATTTCTCTTTCATACCTCCTCCATTGACTGGATAGATGTATGGAGGAGAATGCCGACTAGGTTAATGTAGAAGCAGAGGGCTTTTTCCAGCATCTTGGCTCCTTGTCTGGCTAGCTGTCGTGTCCCACTCCTCCGCTGACGGCTGGGTCCGGGAAATCCGAATCAGGCGTGCCTCTGCAGCTCTGCCCAAAGTCCTAGCAAAGTCCTCAGAGCAGGCAGGAGACCAGTAAGTGACTTCAGCAAGATAAGTTTGACTTTTGCCTGACTCAGAGACTGCCAGAAAGTAGATCCTTTATATAGGCCATGGGGTGTGGCTCCATGACTCAGCACTCATTAAGGCCTGCCTCCTTCCCTCTGTAGCCTCCGCCTCTCCAATCTTCTGATGCGAGGGTCACACCAATCAGCTGTTGGTAATAAACCCTCCTCAGGCTCACCTGCTGTGGAGGAGGGGGAGGGGTCTAGCTGCTCCGTTTGCCTGGGCATGGAGTCAGGGCTGGGGCAGGGAGATTCTCCTTCTGCAGTTTGTGTGGGCATGGAGCCAGGACTGGGACCGGGAGGCATACATTCCTCAGTGTGCGGGAGCAGGTAAGAAGGCCCCGGCTGCTCTGAGGGCGGGCAAGACACAACACTAGCTATGGCCAGAGAGCAGACAGTGAATATTTACTTATTTAATTATTGCTACATTTATCTCTTGTCTTTACCCCAAGGGCAAAAGAGCATTTCCCCCTCTAATCCCCCACCCAGCAGTAATATGGTTGGGGCTAAGTTTGGGCTGAGAGAGAGTAAGAGATTCTAAGTCATCCAGTGAAGTTTCCAGGAATGAAGCGGAAGTTGTAAGTGGGTTTCTCCATTTGTATTCCAACCTCTTAACCATTATACAACTCTGGGCTCTCACAGATGTTAGTTCAGCTGCCAGTGGATGGTGTTTGTTTATTTACCCTCAATTATTATGTCCCCTACTCTAATACCTGTAGACAGCAGGTACACCTGAAGGTATTTTCTTTGGTATCTATCAATCCCCTTGCTCCTTTTAGTCTTAGAAAAAAGAACTTTCAAATGGAATCAAATTTAAAATATTGCCTTTGGGCATTCTTTAAAAAGTTTTTTTTTAAAAGGAAGATGGCTGGCTATCACTCACTATCAGTTCGAAAATGTGCCCCCTTGTCAGGAACAACCCCACTCCCCCGCCGCCCCAAATAAGATGAGATGATAGGAAACATTTCAAGAATGATAATACTAACGCAGGAAGCCACTTTGCCTGTTTCCTATCTTCTAAATGGGTGTTATTTGATTAATGTCCAGCAGGGCAGCTCTGACTTGACAAGGAGTAACTTGGAGTAACTATGAGAAGATCCAGTGCAGGTAGTCCTTGACTTACGACCACAATTGAGCCCAAAATTTCTGTTGCTAAGTGAGGCATTTGTTAAGTGAATTTTGCCCCATTTTATGACCTTTCTTGTCATGATTGTTAAGTGAATCACTGCCGTTGATAGGTTTGTGACATAGTCGCAAAGTGAATCTGGCTTCCCCACTGATTTTGTTTGTCAGAAGGTTGCAAAAGGGGATCACATGACCTTGGGAAACAGCCACGGTGATAAGTATCAGAATTCTGGGAGTTGAAGTCCTCCAGGCTTAAAATTGCCAAGGTTGGAGACCCCTGATAAGTATGAACCAGTTGCCAAGCATCTGAATTTTGATCACATGACCATGGCAATGCTACAAGGGTTGTAAGTATGAAAAATGGTCATAAGTCACTTTTTTCAGTCCCGCTGTAACTGAACGGTCACTAAATGAACTGTTGTAACTCGAGGACTACTTGTATATGCTTTCAAAATATCTATGTGGCCACCAATCTAGAAACGTCGTCTCACTGGGAGCACATAGGTGCCCCTGGTAAGCTTGTGAAATCATTATTAAATAATGAAAACCGAAAAGAAATTAAAAAAAGAAAAAAACCTACTATTACAGGATGGTAAAGAGCTACATCTTCCAGAGCTAAAGGCATAGCAATAATGTCCTTCTCACCAACAGCAGATGATTTCTCATCTTCAATCCTGTTGGGCAAAATAAACCAATAGCAATATTAGTAATTATATCTTCAGTTATCATCCATTTATCATGGCGTCATGGTATAAAACAGCTGATAGAAGCACTGAGATATTGTGTTCTAGACATCCTGTATTTAAGTAATAGATAGTTCTCAATTCACGAACACAACTAAGACCAGAATTTCTATTGCTATGTATTGTGTGTCATACAGTGTGTTCAGTGGTGGGCTGCCACCGGTTTAACAACCGGTTCTGTGAGCGTGCATGCGCGCGCACCTAATGTAGTTGTGCACAGCAT
Source organism: Ahaetulla prasina (assembly GCF_028640845.1). Classification (NCBI taxonomy): domain Eukaryota; kingdom Metazoa; phylum Chordata; class Lepidosauria; order Squamata; family Colubridae; genus Ahaetulla; species Ahaetulla prasina. The sequence goes on along the minus strand of NC_080539.1, from coordinate 88,511,668 downwards.
TCAAAATACAGCAATTTGAAGCTCAGCTGCTTACCTTTTAAGGCAGCTCTGGTAAGTAGAACTGTAGAGGCATGGAAGTGAGTTGTGCCATGTGAATCAGCTGAGCCAGAAAGGAGGAAATATAGGACAGGATAGGGCAGGGGCGGGGCCAGCTGATCGTCGGAACTACCGGTTCGCCCAAACTGGTCCGAACTGACAGCAGCCCACCACTGAGTGTGATGTCACATGACCGCATCGCTTAGCAATGGCAGTCTTGGCACATCCCACTGCCATTGTTTAAAAAGTTCCACCAGTCATTTGCTGAGTACCCATCCCAATTGAAGCCATTCCGGGCTTGGTTCCTTCTCCAACTCCCCCCACTAACCTATCTCCTTTCCTACCTCTGCCCTTTGGGCCATTCTGCACCTTGCCCTGCAGGATGGCGAGCAGCCTCTGAACCACACGGACTTAGCGCTGCTTGCCATGTTGTGGGCTCAGAGGCATGTTGGCATGCCACAGTTCTGAATCCCAAGCCACAGTACAAAGCCACAGCCAATTCTAGGCGCCTCACCCACCTTAACAGCATGGCAAAAAGCCATAGGGCCCCAGGAAGCCCCTGCAGAGCACTGCAAAGCTGCAGCATCTGAGAACCCTCAGCTATCCTAACCCAGACTCACCCTTGCCATCCTGTACTGTAAGGTCCTTTCTGTCCTGCACTCTACAGACCTAGCTGACCTTTACCATCTTCTTGCTCCCACTCCTAATGACATCTACCTCCCCCTGCCCTTTGCAAGACAGCTATGGAACATGTGAGGCCATCCTTCCCAGGAAGCTATCATGGGTGGCCTAGAAAAGGAAGTCTTGTGTGACCAGCAGTTGCTTCATGAAGGGCCACAGCAGGCTTGTTTGATCAGCAACAGGAGCAAGAAGATGACAAAGGTCAGATGGGCAACAGAGGCCATGGAGTGTAGAGGACTAAAACGGCATAAACAGGAGGAAAATAAGCAGGTAGGGGGAATTGTAGCATTCCTACAGTCATAAGTGAAGGTGGACTGCCAAGTGGGGTGAAATGCTCCCGGTTTGGACCGGATCAGCTGATCCGGTAGCGATGGTGGCGGGTGGTTCAGAGAACCGGTAGCAAAAATCCCTCCGCCTATTCCCACCCAATCGCCCAGTTACTGCTTGCCGCTTCTTTTAAAAAATGCTTTTAAAAGGTAAAAAAAGAGGTTCTGACAATCACAGCTCAGAGCCTCTCTTTTTACTTTTAAAAGCATTCTTTTTACAACCTATTCGGCACACGCAGCCAGCGAACTGGTAGTAAACAGGTTCAGATTTCTCCACTGCTGCCAAGCACCAGAATTTTGATCACCTGTAACTTCAAACGGTTGCCAAATAAATGGTCATAAGTCAAAGACTACCTGTGCGTTGCTTATACATTCAAAAAGTTAAAGTACTGATACTGTTACTGTCAAGCAGCAAACAGTAAATAGATATTGGAGCAAACACAATAGCAAACTTTAGAATTTCCATCCATAAGTAAACAAGAACTATTAGTCTCGGTCTTACCCATAGTGTGGTTTACTCAAACCATTTCTAATTTAGAAATTACAGTAGATAATTTTGTTCAGCTTCATAAACAAATCATTAGTATATGAAATCCAGCATCTTCATCAGCAATGATTCTCTAAAAACAGTAGATGGATATTTTTTGCATTGAGCTTTACAAATAAATTCTATAAAATGATTATTTAATTTTGCCACTCCCAAATTTTATACTGGAGAATAGGAAGCATATTTACTTGGTCCATTAACAGGATGTGACCAATCAGGAGCCTTAAAGCCAAAAAAACTTACGTATTAACATGTTTCTCTTGCTTCAACAACATTTTCTTTTCTTTTGGAATTCCGAGCACCCTGGGAGAGTCTTTCTGATGCATTTCTTGCTTGTTTGCATGAATTAAACATGGAATTGTGTTTTCTTCTATTACCATCTTGCATTTCAGTCTGGAATGTTCGTGACCATTTGGAAACAAATACTCCATCTTGAAATCACAAAAACAAAGGGTTTTTCCCCTCCAAAAAAGTCATTTGAAATAATTTTACCCTATTAAATGTGAACTTGAATATTTAACACAGTTACTGTTTAGTAAGTTTGATACATATTTTAATTCATGTGGTAGCCTTTTTATTGAAAATATTTGTATTTTGATATTCTTTTGTCAATGGGTTTGTGCAATGATGAAAAATATATGAATGCTAAATTTTTATTGCTAGTTTTCATTTTTTATTGCTGTGCTCATCCAAAATATCATCTATAGGAAGATGCAAATCATAAAAAAGTATCATATACAAAAATCAGATAAAGTAGCTTTTAAAACTCATAACAATATGTAAATCATACTAATCATGTTGCTGTTAGAAATATTATGTTTGCAGAAAAAGTGAATTTTTATTTATTTATTTATTTATTTATTTATTTTGTCACAACAATATATGTAACTATCATACAGAAAGGTTATATAGTATATAAAGGTATAAACGGTAGGCACGTTTGTGCGCTTATGCACGCCCCTTATGGTCCTCTTAGGAATGGGGTGAGGTCAATAGTAGAAAGTTTTTGGTTAAAGCTTTTAGGATTATGATAAGAGACCACAGAATCAGGTAAAGTATTCCAAGCACTGATGATTCTGTTACAGAAGTCATATTTTCTGCAATCTAGATTAAAGCGGTTGACATTAAGTTTAAATCTATTGGTTGCTCTTGTATTATTGCAATTAAAGCTGAAGTAGTCTTTGACAGGAAGGACATTACAATAGATGATTCTATGAGTTAAACTTAGGTCTTGTCGAAGGCGACGGAGTTCCAAGTTTTCCAAGCCCAGGATTTCAAGTCTGGTGGGATAAGGTATTTTCTTGTTTACAGAGGAATGGAGAACTCTTCTTGTAAAATATTTCTGGACACGTTCAATTGTATTGATGTCAGAGATATGGTGAGGGTTCCAAACAGGTGAGCTGTATTCTAGAATTGGTCTAGCAAATGTTTTATATGCTCTGGTTAGTAGTGTAGTGTTTTTGGAAAAGAAGCTATGCAAGATTAGGTTTACAACTCTTAGAGCCTTTTTTGCTATGTATTTGCAGTGGGCTTTGGCACTTAGATCATTTGACATGAAAACTCCAAGGTCTTTAACGGGATGGGGGTCATCTGTGAGGTAATGTCCATCAAGCGAGTACTTAGTGTTTGGGTTCTTTTTTCCTATATGTAAGACTGAGCATTTGCTGGTTGAGATTTGGAGTTGCCAAGTTTTAGACCAAGCGGTTAGATGATCAAGGTCTTTTTGAATGATAGATGTATTATCAGTGGTGTTAAATAGTTTGACATCGTCAGCAAAGAGAACACAATTACTTGAGATATGGTGACAAAGATCATTAATGTATAGTATGAAGAGTGTTGGTTCAAGACGCTGCCTTGAGGAACACCACTCTTGACAGGAACAGGATTTGATAGAGCATTGCCAATTTTGACCACTTGTTGTCTGTTAGACAGAAAAGCAGATATCCATTTGTGAAGGGATCCTGAAATGCCATAGGATTTTAGTTTTAGGAGAAGTTTATCGTGTACTACTGAGTCAAAAGCTTTGCAGAAGTCTATGTAGATTGCATCTATTGTTTTGCCTTGATCGAGATTTGTAGTCCATATGTTTTTACAGTGGAGAAGTTGTAAGTTGCATGATAATTTTTTCCTGAAACCAAATTGTTTATTGGAGAGTAGGTTGTTTTCTTCTAAGTGTGAGGTAATGGATTGGTTGATGATTGATTCCATGACTTTGCAGGTGACGCAGCATAGAGATATTGGTCTGTAATTTTCGACTAAGCTGGGGTCTCCTTTTTTGAAGATAGGGATGACTGTGGTCAGTGACCAAAGTTTGGGAAGGGAACTGGTAGTGAAAGCTTTATCAAAGATAATGCTTAGGGGTTCTGCTATATTAGTGGAAAGTTTTTTTAAGAAGTAGGCACATAATCCATCGGGTCCAATAGGGAGGCTTTTAGGGAGGCTTCTATGTCTGTCCAGTTTATTTATCGTTGCTAGTACTTCTCTTTAGGCATCTTCAAGTCATACATTTACACTTTACCAAACTTTCAAAATATTATTGGCACTGAAGACTATAACAGCCCACTATCCTGGAATAATTGATCACATTGTCATGATTGGAAAATATAGAGATAATCTCAAATTTAAAATATACTGACTTCCAAAAAGCATGGCTAAAGACAGAAAATTGTGAAGACCATCTGGAGCTTTAGTCTGATGTCTTCATCAGAAATTAGCATTCTTACCTTTCTCTTGGCGTATAAATGATTGACAGGTGAGCTTTTGAACATTGAAAATCAAATTCTGAATATAAAACATCCCCATTAATACACTGTCATTTTATTTCTGGGAATGCTTTTCTAAATCATATTGTTATATTTGTTATATTTCATTTAACATCAAAAACAACAATAAAAGTTATTGGGGAGCATGTAATATTAATGATAATCTACAACAGGGGTGTCAAACTGGTTGCCGGTGGGCTGGATGCATCGTGCGTAGGTCACACCCACCCTAGGTCCACAAATGGGAAAAACATTGAGAAACATCACATAATGGCAACATGACACGAGTTTGATACCTGTGATCTATAATATGGCTACAGGAAACATGTAAATGTAAATCTTAACACAGACAGAACAAGATTGATACTAACCAGATCATGGACACTTTGCCCTTTTCTGACATCTGAAAACTGACCATTTTGCTTTAGGAGCCTGTTCCAACAGTAACCAAAAACAAAACAAATTAAGAATAGAAATGGCTAGTATCTCCTTAAAGGAAAAGATGCTTCCTAACTTGCTACAATAGGAATTGTTCCAGGAAAATAAGGACATCAAAGATTGCTGTTGGTACATTTGAAACTGGCCAAGAATCTCAGTGTCATCTGTACAAGGTACTTCTATACATTTTTAAAATAGCTCATTGGCATCACCTTTTATATTAAAGAATCCTGAAAATATAATTAATGCAATGCAAAAGAAGTTTTAAATTTTCACCTTTTTAAAAAGAAATCTGATAATGTTCTTGATAAGCCAAAGGGGGAAAATGTATTACAAATGAAACAAATCAGAAGAATTATTGATTCTAGCACTGTTACGCTGCTATTTATAATTATTTTCATCCTTTTTAAAAAGAAATCTGATAATGTTCTTGATAAGCCAAAGGGGGAAAATGTATTACAAATGAAACAAATCAGAAGAATTATTGATTCTAGCACTGTTACGCTGCTATTTATAATTATTTTCATCTGTTCTTATGTTAAGACATTACTCGCTTTCTCCACTGTGAAATATTTTCTTATCTGGGAAGTATGTTTCAAATGGCCCTTTTCATTTCCCGCAGACATAATATTAAATATAGCTGATATGGTTAAACCAATATGTCATGTAATTTTTTCCTTCAGGTTCATCCAAAGAAAACCAAACTCTATAAAATGAGCCTCTCCATAACTATACTAATAAATAAATGTAGAATAAGTCAATTTATAGTATGGCATATAGAAAACACGTATTGATGTGACGTTATATACAAAAATAACTTAATGCTATCAGTCATGTTTCTATTGATTTCAAAGACCACAGTTCTTCTCTAAGCACGATTTGGATACGTCAGATACATTTTTTAAAAACGAAGTTAAATACATTAATACAATCAAATCTTTACTTTCTCCCACTCTCCAAAAGAATGAAATGTATACAAATGCCTCCATTGATAGTCTTGCAATTTGGCTTTCTTAAATTTGTTAGAGACAATTTGTAGGCTGCTATATCCTCATTTATCACAGCCACTGTCTGCTGAACACGATGAGCCCCACATGGACATGACAGGAAACATGTTCCTTTTCCTACCTTTGAAAGTGCAGAAATATATTTCACTGATCGGGTTACAGTTATCAACTTATCTCTGCTTCCAAGGTGGTGCAAAAGTCTGATGTTACTTGGCCAACTCTCAGTGGGACACATTTTAGACCAGGCCAGGACTAACCAGATGTGGTCCCAATGAATGCAATTAAGATATTTTAGTATTTTAATCCTGATTATGTGCCACCAGGTTATTGACTCTTAGTGACCACATAATTTTTTCCAAGATGACCTGTCCACAAGAACCCCTTCAAGTCTTCCAATGAGGCACCCATGGCTACTGTAATTGTGACTATCCACCTCATCATCTTTTAATCTTTCGCTCCAGTAAGCTCTTTCAAAGCTCCAGCTATACTGTTAGAAACTTTGCATTGATTCTAAAAATCAGTAACAAACATTTGCATTAAACAGGGCAAAGTGAAATGAGTGTTGCTCTAATAATTAAAATGCCACATATTATAACTCACCTCTTGGACAGTGCCATTTTAATAAGGGAAAAGTAATATAAATGATGAAGATGATGAAGATGTGTTTCATGCTTCCTTCTTTTCTCTGATTCCTTCTGTCAATAAAAAAAAAAGTCAGATTTGCACTAATCGAACTATTTGTTTCTGGAACCCTGGCTTTGTCAAAATGCCATTTATTAGACAGAAGACAGGGCACTGAGAAGAAGCTGACAATTTCAAACCATTTATGTATTCATTTTATTGTCCTGATGACTGCTCAGCTCCCCCACATACAACTTAGATCTTTTTCCATAATTGGCATGCAGTGCAGAAATTCAAATGAAAGCATCCTAATCCAGCTTCTACTGGAGCATATTTTATGAATGAAAGTCCCCACCTACTCTATTGTCAAACTCACTGTTTAGAAAGCTCTTTCTAACATTCCACTGAAATCTACCTTCCCCTAACTTAAAAAGATGATCCCAGGCACTCTAGAATCAAAGACAGTTTTACTTTTGTTCCAGGTGATGCCCTTTCAGTTACTAGCTCTCTCACATTCCTAACTAGCACCATCATCTTTCCCAAAGACTACACATTTTTAGCTCTGTCAGTCTCTCTCCACAAGACTAGTCCCCTGATGGCTTCCATTGGTCCAATTTCCCTTAATTGCTCTTAAAGTGTTGGGTCAATAACTATACTAAAAATTGGGATCTGACCAGAGAAAAATAAAGTGGAATGATTACTTCCTATTATTTGAATTTATACTTAGAAATATAGAAAACTGACAGCAAAAAAAGACCTAGTGGTCCATCGTCTGTCCTTTGAGGGGTTTTTGTATGTATGTCTATATGAATGTATGTATGTATATGTATGTGTGTATGTGTATAGATATATATACACAGACACACACACACACACACACATAATTATGTTTTTATTTTATTTTTAATTTTTGTCAGATGAGTTGTGTTGATAAAATAAAAAAATACATTTCAGTCATATAATACTGCTAGCTCATCATCCATTTGTAATCAGCCACTATTCCAAGATCTTTCTCACAGTTACAATTATTATTACCAAGCCACTATTTCCCATCTTATATCTGTCCGTTCAATTTTTTTTTTGAAGAAATATGCATATTACTAAGTTCAGTTTCATCCTCGTACTTTCATTCCATTTGTTTAACCTTATCAATATATTTTGAATATTATTTACATGTTCTAGCATAATCAGATTAAGTAACGACTAGTTCAATAAGTTATTTGAGACAGGTTTTTTTGAAATATATAAGGCTAATTCATATGGGTTGTAGTATCTCAATATGTTGCTTAATAGATTATCAAAACTTTCAGGAGTTCAGTTGAAATCTTACCTCAATCATAGATTAAGTGGAGAACCAGAAGGAAGCCAACTTTGGCTTCCATGTGCCCTGTGAGAGTAATAAAATATTGACTCTCCTTAAAGTACTAAAAGGAATATATGATGTAGCAAATATTCTAAAGTAGTGTTTCAAGTACATGTCTTCCTTTTCCCCATTCCTCTTCTTTTCACTATTTTGACATAAAGAAGCGATGACAACCTTGTTCGAAGCATATTTAGATCAGTGACCTACTAGAAAATTATAGTTTAAAACTTTAAATAGATACTAATCAAAATAGATAGGTTTCATGCCACAGCAAACATGTCCTTATGCAACATCTGTTAGGACTATTTCACAGTATTATTGATCAGAACCTTTCTAAAAAATGTGTGTTATATATTTCATTAAGCTAAGTGACAGAGGAAAATACTCCATCTGGTTCCACAACCTTCCAGGTTCTGCTGTGTCCTTGTTAATGTTAATTCTAAGCACTTTACTGAATAAAAATGATCAGACCATCTAATAGAACTTTAAATGAAGAAAAATAAATGTATTTTGCTATTGTCTCTAGCGTCACTAATAAACATAGTGTAAAAATCTATTCCTTCATACACTATGACTGATTCATCCAGACTGTAACGTTTTCAATGATTGGCGCAACAAAACCCTATGACCATGCTTCCATAACATTAAATATGATGGTGGGCTCTTACTTTTGTGGTGGCAAATTTATCTGCTTTTCCTGTTCTATGTGAAAAGTGTTCATTAAAAAAAAAAAGCTTTTAAAATTGATGAAACGGATTTCAAAAGAACAGAAAAAAAGCAGCCAATGTAAGGCAAGGTTTACAGCCCTAACGGGGAGATAACCAACAACCTCACTCTGCTGTGCATAATTGATTGGGAAGCTTGATTGTACCCTCCTGCAGCCTAAGGCCATAGAATAAAATGCAAGTGGGAAATGGCATTTTGAATAAAGACAATGTTGACACAAACCTGGAGCCAGCCTCTGTATGATTAAGGATACCTTCCTAAAAGCACCTTTCTCCAAAATTCAGTGACCTTTGGCCTTCTTTACAAGCAGAGCTTATATTATTCTACTTTAGGTAAGAGCTCAGTAGGATCAATTGCTATATCCTGTTTTCATCAGTCCTGAAAGACCTGGGTTAAAGGTAGGTTTAAGGATGTTTGCAGGACACTATTTTGGGCTGTTCTTAGCAAAGTTTTAATGGTACTATGCCCAACTCAAAGATGGCTTTCTCAGAGGGAACAGCTAGCTTGAAAAAGCAGTTAAGTCTCAAGAGCTTCAGATAAGAGTGTGAAACCTACCCCTCCCCTTGACTTTGTAGTTCTCTAATCACCTTAAGTAAAGAAGACTTGTGAATCTTTGTGGCAGGGAGGAGTGGATGGCCCAGTAGCCTACCCTTCTTGTGTAGACGCCTTCCCCCCAGCCTTCGTTACAAAATTATCATAATAAAAGGCAGTGCTTTTAGTTCTCAGCTTGATCTTGAAACTTCAGAAATCCTTCTTCATATTGTAAAACTTTGGCTTCTCTCCAGGTGAAGAATAAAAATAAATAACCTCGCCCCCACTGCGTACACATGCATATATACAAACATAGCCACTTCCATCCCACAGTTTTCAATTTGGGGATAGAAGGATGGGGGGTGGGGGGAAGGACAATGCAAACCTGGTGAAGAGGAGCTGAAGAACACGCCACCTGCTGAGATTTCAATGGCTCCCCTTGCTTTTTCCCCACATCAGAAAGCAGGAACTACATAGGGGGAGAAGGAGAGGTTTTAAAAATTCCTATGAAATTTCAATCAACCTTAAGACATGTTACTCTGTAACATATAATAAACAAACCATAAAACGGGTTACTCCTTATAACACATAAATATAACTATAGATTTTATTGGCATTAATTTATTGAAGTATAAAAATTAATTACATGATACAATAATGATCAAAGGCGTAAAAAAACACTGCCTGTGATAAATTATCTGGCCTTCTACTATATTGTATTTAATAATACTTTTAGATTTTGCTAACTGTACATTACACTATTGTCTGGTTTGGGAACTGTGTTACTGTACTTCTTTTTGGCCGAAATGAAAATTGGCACTTACAACAAATGACTATTTTATTTGTTGGATATTTATATAGTGAACATTTTATAACTCTTATGTTACTAAGCTTTTTCCTTCTTTGAATATTTTTCTGTTCCAAGATGGAAATATTCATAAAAAACACCAATTAATATAATGTCTTATTTGTCCGGCTGAGACAAATAAGACATTATATTAATTGATGTTTTTTATGAATACAGTATTTCATTCCATCAGTTTAATTCGGAAGAAAAAAGATATTCAGAGTCCTGATCTAGACTCAGTTTCCTGATTCAGACTATAACCTTGGATCCCTAGTTACAATTAGCTCTTGAAAACTTGGTTTATAGAATATAACATGTTGATCTAAATCAGTCTTCTCCAATCAGGCACCTTCCAGACATATTAGGATGCAGCTCCCAAAATTACCACACAAACCAGAGAGGATCAGTGAATGCATAAATTGCTAAATATTATGCTCCTTTGTAAAGATTCAGATAGTCCTTGGTTAATTGGGACAGGAATTTCTGTTGCTAAGCAATGTGGTCATAAAATTCAGTCTCATGCGATCACATCATTTAGCCACAGCAATCCTAGCAGCCCCCATTGCTGTCATTAAGTGGATCACACTCGGTTGTTAGGTGATGATTCATTTCGATCCAAGCCATTCCCAGCTTGGTCCTTGAAGCCTAAAGCCTTAGTAAGCTGCAGTAAGACTACCTCCTCTTGAATTTCTCCCATTCACTTATTACCGCATCTTTCTCTTTATGGCTTCCCTGCATAGCAGCACTCCTCAGTGGGGGAAGGGTCTAAGACTTAGTGCTGAAGTAGAGCTGGTCTAGTAAAAAGTATCCTTGCTTACTGAACATTTGTTCAGCAAATGCTCAAAATTGCAACAGTGCTGAACAAGTGGTACCTACAATCTGTTCTTGAATTTCCAGCTGTTGTCATGCCTTCACAGTCATGGGATCGCAATTCAGGCGCTTGGTAACTGTCTCACACAATGATTGTGGTGCCCTGTGACTCTGACAAGCCAGAGTCACAGGGCTCTGGCTTGTCACTAGTTACTCTTGTACTAGTCACTAGTTACTCTTGTAATTCTACAGCCTTCCTGGGCATTGTGTCGCATCCTCCCTTCCTTGGCTTCCCTACACTCGTACCTTGCCACATCTGTTAGCTCTTCCAGGTAAATTAGACAGGAAACAACTAGATGGGTTAATTTTTCTTTATTATAAGCCTAAATTAATAGAATCTTGCAAGGCTAAATTAATAGAATCTTGCAAGTCTGAGGACCCAAACTTTCCGTCACCTATAAAATAGTCTTTAATTCCCAACCTATACCTCTTCTATCTTCTACATGTTGATGTTCTGATCTTAATCCTACCTATTTTTCTCTGTTCCTGAATTAAAAATGCCATAACATCACTGTGGATTGCAAAAGCTGCTGAGCAAAAAGAAGGAAAGGAACTTTGCCCTATTAAATTCAGTGAGAAATATTTGGAGCTGTTACACTCTCACCCACTGAAATAAAGGAGCATCACAGTTCATAATAAACTGGAATGTGAATAGAATGACAATTTTATTCTTTGCTACTTACACAGACTTGGCATATTTGTTTAAGTGGTGCATAAAGTCATAGATTAATAAATACCCCTGGGTTTACAGTTTGCCTTTCTGCTAGAGGACAGGGCTTGCTAACTTAAAGCCAGAGCAAAGTTTGCGGTAAGCTTTTTCAGTCACAGATTCTGAGTGAGTGTATAGATCCTCACCTTCATGCATTTCTTCCAAAGCAATGGGTGAAGAGAGATCCCCAGAATTGTGGTAAAATTGAAATGTTTAATGAGCAAGCTAATTTATTACATGCATAGGGAATATTTTAAACTGCATTAAGTACAATTAGAATTCAGCTGTCATTTCCCCTCTTTTATTTTTCTATTCGAGGCAAACTTTTTGGAGTGTGGCCCATTGCATGTCACTCAAGGATGTCCATGGAGGAAGAGAGTGTAAAAAAAGTGACAGCTCTGTGATCAAAGTCCTACCCTGTTTTATGGGCTTCATATGATTGTGGCTATCAAAGCAACTTTTTTAACCCTACCTTCTGATGCCATCCCTTGATGCCATTCAACCATTAGTTTTCTTAAACCATTGATCTAAATAGTCAACCAGATCTGTTTTAAATACAATATTTTATTTATTTAGATTTATATGGCTGCCCACTCATTTTCAGTAATTCTGGGCACCTTACAAAGAATAAGTGAAATGTGTTTTGTTCCACCTTAGGAGTGATGTTTTGTATTACAGGAAAGATACTATTGATTAATTTTATTTTTTTCACCATGTTTCGAACTAGTATGCCATTTCTTTTTAAATATCAGAAACCTCTTTTTGAAGAGAACAGGTACAATTCTACCTAAAAGTTTAACTTTTTGCTGTGTTTTTAAATGTGCTCCAAATTGACACTATTGAATTAATTTGCTCTGGTATGAAAGTGGAGCAAATATTTAATTTTCTTTCTCTAGAATCTATACTAAAGTACTTTGCAGTAGCTCAGTTGTGCCCGTTTTATTTGAATGATTAGTGTCATTATAAAATACTTTTCTCCAGTTACATGTTCAAGTAACTGTTATGATATCTGCAAAAGAAGATATGTATGCTTCAGTGTATACTGTTTGTATAGTGTTACATCAATTTTAAAAGAGTCTCTAGAGGGCTTTTGGTTTGCAACTGCATTTCATTTTTAAAAAAGATATTTATTTTTTTAATCTTAAAAAAATTAGACTGTTTTTCTCCTTTTCAACACAAAATGGAATTAGCCCATGGAATTTAAAGAGGTTTTAAAAATTATACAATTTCCCACATCCTCCTGAATAATTCAAACGCTTAAATTTGATAAAAAGTTCATAACATAAGAACTGATAATTTATTGCAAAGGCAAACTATGGAAAGTTATTTTTTTGCCTCAGAAATCCTTAACTCTGGATTTCCTGCCTTCTAGGTGAATCCAACTTTACTTTTAAACATTACATCAATGTTGTCCTTTGCTCACAATTAAATACAGGGTTAGTTTTTAGCTAGGAAAATGCTACTGAAGTTTCCCTCAATTTCATTTTCCCTCCATCTCTACTTATACGGAAAAATATTTCCATGCATGAACGAAAAGAAAGGAGAAGGTGGGACTCTACTGTCATATTATTTTTTTTCCTGCAAAAAGGCTGCCTCTTCGGCAGATATCTTAATGTACCTGAGACAACTAATTAAAGAAGGAAGTGGTCAAAGTCATTCTTCTTTATAGACTTCAAAGGTGATCCCCTCGCCTTCCTCCTCTTTACATTTAACTGTCTGTCTCTCTGCAGCTGTCAGCTTACCCTGAGAGTTTCATGGCGTCAAACCTGCCTCCTCCTGCTCCATAAAGTGACAGCCTTGGGTTGGTGGAATACAGGTGTAGGAAAGGGAAAAGACCAAGATGAGCCTGCTAATGATTTCTCTGACACCCCATGCTGGGTTGCTAAAGAAAGAAATCTATGCCCACTTCTCTTTGTTTGGTCAGATATTCTAGGCTCTGCTGCCTTTCCCCCACTGCAAAGGAGCTGGCTTGTTTGTTTTTTTATAGGGCGAAGGCTCTATGCTAAAATGATGGCATCTTATATCCAGGGTTTGAAAACTCTGAGGCTTTAATTAGATACTGAAGTGGAGACAGGCAGCACCAAAGGCTTCTATTTTCTTGATAACGTCACTCTGCAAATGCTTCATTCAGGGTTAACTCCACTGCAGCTTAGATTGGTTTGAAGAATGGAAGAAGTCAAATGAAAATGTGCTTTCCCGCGGACGTCATATATCTTGCTTCTGGGCTAGCAGAAAATTAGGGTCGAGAGTTTTCATTTCATCACTCTAAATGTTCTAGTATTCAGCTATTGATTTTTCGGTTTACATCCAAGCAAGCACAACAAAGCTAGATATGGGTTGTATGTTGGATAAGAAGATTCAAATTTTCCTCCCTGTCCCCTAGATATGGATTTTTAAAAAGGAAGCAAAACAGCTGTAATTGAAAACCCACTCACTAAGTCACACTACAGACAAAATTATCTTGCAATTAAAAAAACCAGTTACACTGCACCTGTCCCTGAAACCAATGGAATATATTAGCCATGATTAAGTAGAGTCTTTGCTTTTGAGGAAAGGTAACAACCACCATTCTGCTAGGACGATTGTATTTTATTCAGACTGAAAAATCTAATCTCACTGTGGATGGCATACTGAAGTAAACTAAATCAAGAAGAATTAAATTAGCCTGATGTCCCATTGGCAGTACGTTCCTCTAAACCAGGAGTCTCCAACCTTGGCAACTTTATGACTTGTGAACTTCAACTCCCAGAATTCCTCAGCCAGCGCATGCTGGGAGTTGAATTCTGGGAGTTGAATTCTGAGTTGAATTCTGGGAGTTGAATTCTGGGAGTTGAAGTTCACAAGTCATAAAGTTGCCAAGGTTGGAGACCCCTGCTCTAAACTAATAATGAAAAAATCCAGGCATTTAAAATATTTTCAAACATTATTTTAGATCCTATGTTTTTTTTTTAATTTGCATTCATATCCCGCCCTTCTCTGAAGACTCAGGGCGGCTTACACTATGTTAGCAATAGTCTTCATTCTATTTGTATATTTATATACAAAGTCAACTTATTGCCCCCAACAATCTGGGTCCTCATTTTACCTACCTTATAAAGGATGGAAGGCTGAGTCAACCTTGGGCCTGGTGGGACTAGAACCTGCAGTAATTGCAGGCAGCTGTGTTAATAGCAGACTGCATTAGCAGTCTGAGCCACAGAGGCTCAGAGCAAAGAGCACAGAGGCTTTTTATAAAATAGAGTGCAGTTGAGTTTGTTTAAAAAGACTAAAGGGCATATATTGCAAATGGTGAAGATTGCTTAATCTTTGTTTAGATGTCGTATCTAGAAGTGAACATTTTTAATACTATCTCAATGTAATACAATTCAAAACAAGGTTCTAAAGTAGTTCAAGGTGGAAAATGTGTAAAAATTGTAGTGTAAGTCCTACCATAATTTTAATTCCATTAAAAAGAAAAACTATCAGTTTCTTCCCCAACATGGCCCAAAGTGGGTGCAATTTGTATTGTTATCCCACCCACAGTAGTTGTTGCCTTTTCTCAGTGTATTGGATGTGACACCTGGTACCAAAAGTTTTTTTTCACAAAATTCCACAACTTACACAGTGCAGATTTACTAGATTTCAGATCCCATAGTCTCCAGCTAGCATAGCCAAAGGCCATTAGGACTAGGTATTATAGAAACTGATCCAACACATCAGTAAATAGATAGGCTCTATGGAGGAGAAAATAATATACCAAATCCTTTATCAACGGAATAAAATTTTCCTTCACTAAACGTGTCTGCTCTTAATTAAAATACATTTTCCACTAAGACCAACCTGTGAGGATTATCCAATTCCTCCTGGATATTTCTGCTGCTTGTTCTCCATCACTGATCACATGCTCAGTTGTTTGGTGGGCTGCAGAATTTACATGCTCTGAGCAGCTTACAACATCTTGCCAATGACATAATTACAAGACTGGGAATTGGAATTTAGATCACACACATAGCTTCACTGCAGTGCGTAGCCTGCATAATTGTGACATGGAAGAGTTCATTCTAAAAGCTTAAAGGCAAACAGGTAGACCTCAACTTACAACCATTTGTTTAGTGGCCATTACAACGGCACTAAAACAGTGACTTATGACAATTTTTCACACAACTGTTGCAGCATCCCCGTGATCAGGTGTCAAATTACAGACACTCTGAAACTGACATGTATTTATGACAGTTGCAGTGACCTGGGATCATGCGATCACCTTTTGTGACCTTCTGACAAGCAAAGTCAATGGGAAGCCAGATTCACTTAACAACCATATTACTAACTTACCAACTGTCGTGATTCATTTAATAACTGTTGCAAGAAAGTTCATAAAATGGAACAAAACTTGCCTAACAACTGCTTTGCTTGGCAACAGAAATTGTGGTCATAAGTCGAGGATTTCTGTATTTGTATCAGTTCTGATCCTTTTCAGGTTTTGCACTTTGAAACTGATAAATCATCATACTTCCACACTAATTTCTGAATCCTTTTTCACACTTACAACTACTGCATGGCCACATGATCAAAAATTCAGTTGTTGAATTTGGCAACTGGCTCATATCTATGATGGTTGCAGTGTTCCGGGATCATGTGATCTTCTGACAAGCAAAGTCAATGGGAAGCCAGATTCACTTAACAACCGTGTTATTAACTTAACAATTGCAGGGTTCCACTTAACAACTGTGGCAAAAAAGTTCATAAAATAGAACAAAACTCACTTAACAACTGTTTGACTTAACATCAGAAAGTTTGGGCTCAATTGTGATCGTAAATTGAGGATTATAAGTATAGCAAACCAGTGGTTCATTTAATGATCTTTACAACATGCTACTGTGCTGGGCAGGCTCCATTACGTTTATATGTTGAGGATTACCTGTATACATAAAGTGATTGTCAATGATTAGAACCACCTAACGAGGGTGAAGATATTTCTTAATTCATTGTATAAACTGTCTTGTAGGCTGTGTTTTATACTTATGGACTGCTATCTACTCAGCAGACAATATAGTTCATTGCATGCCTATGTGGACTACCATCCTATTTAGGTATAAGTGATTTAACTTCTCCACCATTTCTATTATTAGCTCTTCAGCATAAATGTTTTCAAAGTATCTGGAATGTTTGCTGCATATTTGAAAGAATCACATTCTGAAATTATTTCTTCTCAATTTCTGTTGTTACTCAGTTATTACAAAACATATTGTGTAATTTTGATATATGTCTCACTATTAAGGTATAAACATTCTACCATTTATGTAATAATATGGCTTTATCCTAGCCATTGAAATATTGCAATCTCATATGAATAATCTCAGGCAACAACTATATTAACTTAACTTATTAACTTAAGAGTACCTTGAGGTGAACAAAATCTTGCCCCAGAAATCCTGTCTTTTTATTCTTTATGGCAATCAGTTGGAGGCCAAAAAATAGCAAAATTGAGAAATGAAAGAATTCTTCTTTGAAAGACAAAAAATGCTAAATTTAAAGAGGAATAGAAAATCTATCTAGGTAGCAGAAGAGAAGGTGACAGAATTCTAATCACATGAAAGAAGGGAAGAAACTGGCCCAAATAATAATTTATAAAATATAATAATATAATTATTAGCTGACCTTGTACATATTTTCAGCATTCGAAGTCCTTCATGCAACTCTGAATTTGTGATCACAGCAAAATCTCTTTTTGAATGGTTAAAAAATATTTTATACAGCAGCAAAATGTTAGCTGTCCCATCATCATTCACCAGCATTAAGCCAGTTGTTTCCAATGGTACAAAGAGCCAATTTTTTTTTCCTCTTACCTTGGAAAACATTTGTTCCATTTGCTGTTGGCTTTTCATCTTCATTTTCGTAGGAGTTGATGGGCAGCAAATATCCACAGATTGCAACAAAAGAGCTGTAGTCTGCTGTGAAAATTAGAAGGGGGACAATGAATGATTATTTTTTACTCTTAGAGAAAACTAGAATAAAATTAATTCATCCAGTAGCAAAGCCATCATTCATTATGAAAATTGTTTAAGCCCTTCACTTGAAAAATAATAATTTTAAAAATGAATAATCTGTTCAGGAATACAACTATTGTTAATTTTATAAGCATTAGGATAAAACGTAAGTTTATATAATGCAGTGTACTTCATCAATTTTGTTGGTTCCTACATATTTGTTTCCGTAGTATTAAAAACTCAACGTTAACATAAACTTGATTAGCCCCTCTTAACCAAAGGAACTGAATACTCTGCTAAGTACTGACTTTTTTCTATTAATGGGTTTTGGAAGAGATTTATACACTGGATCTGCACAAATGTAATGTTCAAATATATGAGGAGCAGAGATTTTCAAGCGGAGGGTTTTTTTTGACAGACTGCATCTACTGCCTCTTAAGCAAGAAGACTTCCCTTTTATAATTACAAATCTTTTTAGCAATTACCTCACCTAATTGTCCAGGTTAGATCTGAAATGGATATAGGAGAGTGGCATGGGAAGAAAATCTGTTCCATTGGATATGTTCATTCACCAGCAAATGCAGAACATTGCATACATTCCTCATTTTTAAAATTACTTATAATCATTATTTCATTATAGCCAACACAAATAATTTGTAAAATGCAAAACAAATGGAAGCAAAAATAGGATTGAAATTAACCGTAGCCTTTCTTTTTCACCAATGAAAATTGTTAACAATAATAAAAGTTATACTTAAATACGTTGATTTACTGAAAACAAACTTTCCTAAACAGAAATATTCCAGCTAAGAGGTTTGGGACTCTAAGGCTCCATTCACCCAGTTATTCACAACCCTAAAAAAAAACCACCAACTCTCAAGTGAGAGTAATTGACATTTGTACTACAACCTCTGGGAAGTATCAGATTCCCCACTTTTAGTTTATTGCTATATTACTGCTCCAGTTACTAGGGAATATGCTAAATGGAACTTCCCAAAACAAACAAACAAGAAAATCCCTACACAATTCCATTATTCTGTTTTCAGGATTCTGGAAAGATGAAGAAGGGCATGACAGCCAAACTTGCATGTAGAATGAAACATCATCAGTATTTCAAGAACTGCAGATGTTATGAAGAAGTAGGAACAAGGGAAACAAAAGGGATTCATATACATGTCATACGTTTATGTAAAGAGATAAAATGCATTTCAATTCTCCTCTTAGACCTTATGAATATAACCTGTGAATCAGTGCTTTTATCCTATGATGCCATCGCACATGGGTGTAAATACAGTTCATTCACTGGCCAACTGAATGGATATTTCAGGCCTTTGGAGAATGCATGGCAAACTAACATAATCATAAATTAGAAAGGAAGAATAAACCAAGCAAAGTTTCAGGAGGACTCATTTTTTCAAGAGTGACATCTGTGAACATAAGCATGCTTCTATTTCAGGGAAATGTCATAAAAATTGATATTAAAACAATATATTGGTATCAAACTTGCAGAAAAAGTACAGCTGTGTAACTAATTTACCGGTAATCCAGTCCAATAACACATTTTCATAATTTAAAAAATTATAATTTGGAAGTCCTAGAAGGAAATTACTTTGTTAAAAAAAGCAGCAACATTTGCAACATTTAAATTAATTGTAAATTGTTTTCCAAACACATTAATTAGTTCACAAATCTAAGATTCCTATTAAGTCACAAAGTTGTTGCACCTTGATTTTGCCCAAGTAGAACATCTAGTACTACAAACATCTGTGTTACAACAGGCTGTTTAGTTTAAGCACAACCCAGCTGAACAAAGAGAGAAAAAGCATATTACTCTTCCCGAATCTGTGGCACATGTATTTTACACTTCCATTGTAAACAATACATTTCTGTTCTTTCTTCTCACATAGACACTTGGCTTACAAATAGAACTAAACAAAATGCATGTATTTATTGATTCCAATCCCAAAAAGCACATATCTAGTAACAGCCCAAACTTGACCTCAAGTATCTTAAATGCAGAATAGAACATACTATCTATAGGAAGAATATTACAGTCAAGGCATGAATTGCCCAAGTTCTAAATCCTTTAAATGAGGATTTCAATAACAGAAAATGAAAATTATTTTTGCAGTTTTGAAGGATGTCAATATCTAATAAGGGAAGCAAGACAACCAGAGACAAAGGGTCTCCAAAGTATGTATTTAATGTATTTTCAATGACAACAGATTTTGATAAACCAACAGATGAAAAAGTTGGTAAAGCAAAGAGGAACAGAGATTTTGGGAACACTCAATAGTGGAAAAACAGGTTGGGAAGAAGTGTAAAAAGCTGGCGAGCAAAACTGAGCGTCCAGAATCAAAAGGCAAGATGAAAAGCAAACTGTAAACTATAGGCCGCAAAGAATCCTTTCAAAGAATGGGAGCCGTGAAGCAATAATATTTTCAGTAGGTACAGAAAAGTAGCAGAGATTTGGGGCTTGGATATTTGGGTATTAAGAGGCACAAGAAAAATAAAAGAAATTTGCTCCCCAAGCTTAGAATGTAATTGGACATTTCTCAAACTCAGACTGGACCGAACCACAATCGTGCTTTCTGGAATTCATGAACACATATGAAGCTAAAGCCAAATTTGGAGCTGAAGAAAATCTGAAACGAAGAGTTCAATAAGTTAAAAAACAACAACTTTAGCCAGAATTTTTTAGGGGCAGGAAGGAAGAATTAAAGTTGAAAAAAGAAGATGTAGATAACAGAATTAAGAGATGAAAGCAAGACAGTGAAAGCAAAGTGAACTAGTTCAGAACGGGAGCCTGGGGGAAGAAAGAGAGGATGCTCACGAAATTCATATAAGATTTCACCAGTCTTTTGGTGGAAAATGGAAAAACATTTTTATTATGCTTATATGCATCTTTCCATTGAAGAATGAAGCTTGTTAGCCAAAAGAACAGCAAACATCTGAAAGCTAATTAATAAACTGTTAACATCCCTGTTAAAATATTCTTTTAAAAAATCATGATCTACATCCTTCTAAAAAGTTAAATAAAAAGAGATAGCTAAACAGGTTCCTTTTAAGGAAGGCAATTCCCTGGATAGTCCTACTTCAAGCCATTTGCTATTTTGAAGATTAAAACACCGGAGACTAGGAGACAACTGACCACCAATGCAGTTTCATTACAGGTGTGATTTGATTACCATACTATGCACGAGTGAGCAACCTTACTACTGCAATTTTTACCCAACAAAACTTCTGGATGCTTTTACTTTTCTTTAATAGCACATACTGCAGCATTCTACTATCATGATGGAGCCAAATCATGAATAAATGTTGCAGGATCTGATTGATTCACGAATAAATGCATGTCTCTGGGGTATGACATTGTACTATTGTCTCTCTGATCCTTGGCACCCCATAAAGATCCTGATTGCTCAGGATCAAGAAGCACATCAGCTCAAGATTGAAACTCTGCTTTTTTCAGAAGGAAAAATCCAAATCCAAACCCAATCTCTATCTTATCTGAATTTACCATAGTTGCAAAATGCTTCGCAGCACATTCAAATCAAAATCTGACACTAATCCAACATTCTTTCTTAAAAACATTGAAAGAAATGCCAGTGAGTAGGGCAACAGCAATTGCCAGAATAAACAAATCACACAATATACCTTGAAACATGACTGGATCTTTTTCAAAAACACTTGTTCTCTGAGCACACGTGGATTGCATTTCCACAGTAAGATAAACAACGCTCCTTGGTTTGTCTCTCATCCCTTCAGAATCTTTTTAGTGACAGATTTTTGCACTAAGCAGTCAAAGTGTGCCAGCACTGGAGTGAGCGATACTATTGGTGTTAGCTGCAGCATGCTGATACATCCTTGAGAACTAGCACATCATTAGTAATACCTTCACAACTTAGGTCAGATGGCACACAAAGCAGTATATCCTTAAGGCAAGTGTATAGAAAACATTTAATTTAAGCTCTTTATCATTGATTCCCTTGAATTGTATATACAATATGCACATATGTATGTAAGCATGTATGTGTGTGTATACACATACACGCAAGTCTAGATTTGATGTAGACTAGTCAATTGGAACCATACAACATCTCACAATGTTGCTAGAATCTGTCCATCAATCCAATTAAGAATTGCATTACAATGAAGTTATTAATAGGCACAAGGTAAAACATAACATTTGTCCATAGACGGTTTTTGTTTACATCTATCACTTTGTCATACAAGCACTATAAAATAAATTTTTAAAAGTTGTCAAGATTCTGCACAGAAACCTGAACTAGAGCTAATATCCTCTGTCCACATTAAACTTATAGACTGGGATGATGAATCTCATAATTTAATTCAAATTTACATTTATATTTAATTTTGAAACTTGTAGTCCAATTCAATAATTTTCTTGCATCCCTAAGAAATGCTTCTTACCATACATAGAACTAAATATTCTCTTTTGGGAGTCACATTTATAAACTAAAATTTGAGTGTTTGCACTAATAATTGACTTGTCAACAGAGTCAATTATTGTTATTGCAAAACAGTCCCTCCCCTTAATTTTGGCTAGTTGAATCCTTCCTCACCATCATTATCGAACTGTATATTTCTATAGCATATCCGAGATTACTATTAACAGATTCAGAAACACATCAAAATTGAGAGTTACTGATTTTGCAAAATTTTAACTATGAATATTGACTGGGTGCTCTTGGAAACACACTGTTATACGTACTTCAGGCTCTGATCTATTCTGGTAAATTACCCAATTGTGTTGGAACCAATAGATGAACTAGGTTATTCTGGATTTTTAGTCTCAAAAGCTCTGCAGAAAAATAAGCTGGGAAAAGCTATACCAAGAGACAAGATATAGCAAATTATAATAAAATAATCATTAAACAATCTTTAAAAATTAGGGCTTCTTTTTTAAAAAGAAGTGCCTTAATTCTGAAAAAAAGGTTGTTTCATATGTTTGTTTATCAGGCATATTTTTGTAATTTCCCATTTTATCCCATTTCCTTTCAAAAGTAAAAAAAAAAAAAACCTCTGCTAACTTGGTTCTTTCTACAATTATGAAATATTATTGAAATACTGTATATATGTAACTAATATAGAATATGAAATATGTGGAAGTATGATCTTTAGTTTGCATTTTTATCCATTTTCTATTATTTGCTCTACTATATAAAATTATTTATACAAAAGAAAAGAAATCAACTATGTTCAAACTCTGTAGGTATAGTGGGTTAATTATCATTAGTTCAGAAAAAATCATTAAATCTTGGTAGATGAACATATAAAGATGGATCATTAAAAAATTGCCCCATTTCTCTTAATTATTTCCACCAATGCGTTGATTAGTTTGAAGTGTATCTCTCAGGTGATAACCTGAAATGCATCTGATTTTACTTCCAAAAGACAGTGGCTATTCAAATGTATGAAAAGATGCTTTTTCATTCCTCCATTTTATTTTTCTCACATATATGTGAGCAATTTCCCTTGATTCACTCTGCCTCACAGTAATAAGGATTCAGCCAAGATATATTTATTTTAGGCCAGGCAAACATGGGTCCATGTGGCCTACCTTTGACTGGGGCGGGATGAAAGGCGAGTAGGGCCTCCTAACGGTTTGGTGACATCTCCACTAATCCTCCCTCCTTTGGGGAACAATTACAGATGTCAACTAGAAGGCATCCACAGGAAAATTTCCAAGGCATATTCTGAAAAGATTTTGCTTGCAAACCCGAAGTAAAACATTTTGGTAAAACATTTTGGAGAGTTCATGGAGTCACCTCAGACAGATGTGCCTATATTGTCATAGAAAATGCTTTCCATGTACAGATAGATTAGACACATTTATCAAAAGGATTAGATCAGGATCCCCCAACTTCAGCTCAACAACTCCTTCAAAAAGTTTCAAATTGTTCAGTGACTCCCAAACATGGGGGTTGATATTGACCACTTTGGAAAACCTTGGACTAGACAAAGATTAAGCCTGCGATGCATTACAATGATTGAATAGTAGTTTAACAATCTGTTAACTACTCATATTTCACTACAGGCTACATGCTTATAAACATCAGGTCTGGGGGGGGGATGACATCTTAAGGCTCTGTAGCTATGCTGTCCAAATCATGCAGATAGCATAGCATCAATGATTTTTTTTTCCAATTCAGCCATGAAACTCTTTCATAATAGGTTTAAGACCACTCAAATTGAATGAGTGCATGCAGAATGAAGGTTTCTAATCATTCTCTGGTTCATACTCTTCTTTTGCCCTGATCAAAGGCCAAGGGTAACTTTCTCAAAGCTTACCTTGACCTTTCATACAACTGAATAGCCACAAGGAAGGAAAAGTATTGTTACTGTCTTTCCTTTGTAGCCTAAAACCTATAGCAATCCTCCAAAACTACTGAACCAGGAATGAAGCAGATGATTCAATCCTTTCTTCTTTTATTATTATTACTAAAGTGTTATTAGATTATTAAAATGTTGAAATACAAAGAGTATCTTTAAAAAAAAGCAAATACTGCAATGCGAAGGAGGTAGAAAAAAGAAGAAAAAAGGCAAGATGATAAAAAAATTCTTATATTTAAGATAAGATTTTTAATTTAAATTGTAAAAAACAAAAATACCTTGCAGTATTATGAATCATACATGATATATCCCCCTTTCCTTTCATCTGTATCCCCACTATTGGTCATAGTTACATAGTTACATTTGAACTTTACATCAAATATTAATGGTATTCCAGATATTTAAATTTGCTTTGCTCTGTGATACAGTATATGCATGGGAGCCATCTTTGCCTGAATTTCCTTAAACGTCCATTATGGATATATTCTGCAATTTTAGTCTCCCAGAACGGTATTATAGGCAAGATATATTTTTCCAATATTGTGCTAGGTTTCTTCTTGCTATGATCAATGGGTTTCATAGTAAACTAGTTGTCAGGCCTGGAAACCATACTAGACTTTAGGTTTCCAGATGCTGCCACATTTTTCCCCTGAGGGGAAGAAGGGGGGCTGAGGGGTATGGTAACATTCTTCAAGCGGTCAAGGTCGGATGGTGTTCACATCTGCAGGAAGAGTGGCGAGAAGATATTCAAATGAACTGGGAGAACGTGGGACCACGTGACCATCAAAGGGGTCAGGGGGGTGGGACTCTTGGGGTTTGTATAACTGGGAAAAGAATCCGGAAGTTCAGTTTTGGAATTTCATTCATCGTGTGCCAGTTTCCTCATGCTAGTAAAGAACTCTTAAAGACAATGGCTTCTGAGTTTTCTTTATGCAGAAGAGGTTTTTCTGGAACCTTGACACTAGTATCTTTTACTTAGTTTTTCTGGAATTAGCAGAAATATCTGTGGTTTCAGTTCAAGTTTCATTTTTTTAAAAATTGATTGTTTTGAATCACTTCTTTCTAACACTTTTTAGGTTTTTTGTATGACCACTACTGGTACATGTGGTAGCATGTTCCTTCGTTGTTACGGCATTTCCATTGCTTGTTGTTATGTGCTTTATCTATTTTGGCAACTAGATTGAGTTATATATCATCTATAGAATATTTTATATCTGCATTATGGTTCGTCGCACAGACAGCTAGATGTTCAGACCAGTGGGTGGGTTTCTACTGGTGTGCCCTGGTTTGGGCAAACTGGTAGTGGGAGCGGCGGGAAGCTCCGCCCACCCACCCGGACGTCATCACAGATGCTCTGTGGAAGTGCAAAAGGTTCTGAGCATGTGCAGAAACGCTGCATGTGAATGAAGCAAGTGCGCACACATGCTTACAGTTTCATACCAGCAGCGAAGGTAAGTGAAAACCACTACCGGTTCACACTGAATTTGGCATTTTTGTCCACCTATCAAGCCCTTTTCAAGAACCTGGGATAGGCAATGTTAATGTTTGATGGTATTGTCAGCATATATACCTGTCAGCTATATTATTATTTATACATTTATTGATATATGCTATTGATATATCTATCAAATGTAAAAACTGCCTAACTCGCTTATAGAGTGATCCTGAGTGGTTCTGTTATTATTTTATTAATAATTATTGTTAGTGTAATTAAAATGTATATGTTGCCCAACTTCCAACAACTTTTAAATTGTATCTTGGAGTAAATTTAAATAATTTTTTTCACCATAGTTGTTCCCATTGGATCATTGTAAATTACTTCTCTCAAATTTTGTATCCATTTTATGATACAGTTTTAATATATTAAGTCTCTATGTCATATTCAGCAACAGATTATGTACGTATCTAAGTAACCATTTCAGGCTCTGTCATATTTTTCAAAGTCCCTCATCTTTTTTGAGATCGCTTTTTATTTTTCCAGTTATTTGTAAACACATTAATCATGGTGGTTTGACCTTTTTCATTGTAACCTACTAATTGTGATTGCTGATAATTTTTTTTGCACATAAATCAAATTTATACAAATGTATTATTTTTTTTCTCTTCAGTTTTCCTCAACATAATTTCGCTCTACACTTAGCATAGATATAATGCTAAATAGATTCACAGATCATCTTTTTTGAAAAGGGCTCATATTTTTTGACTATAAATACCAGCCAATCTTGAATTTGCTGTGGTGTCAGAAAATAATCCAGGACAAATTGGTGGGATCCTTAGGTGAGATATAGATTTGTTTTACTTTATATAATGTGGTCTAAAACAGGGGTCTCCAACCTTGGCAACTTTAAGACTTGTGGACTTCAACTCCCAGAATTCCTCAGCCAGCTTTGCTGAGTTGCCAAGGTTGGAAACCCCTGGTCTAAAATGAACAAAACAAATCCTTTACCTACACACACAAAATTTTACAAGTTGAAACAAATACACATACTGAAGACAAAAGCCTCATGTTACATTCTAGAAGCAATTTAATTTTTTTTTAAAAAAATGCAATACCTTAATATAGTGGTCCTCAAGCTTTGTATTATCATGACTGGCTTCCTAAAATGAAAAATGAATTTGAATAATCCCTTCATAAAAATGAAGCAGTTGGTGTTAGGGTTGGGCAAGAGATAAATATATCCCATTTAATAATGAAAATATAACCCATATCTATATTTATTTATTGGGCTCTGAAACTTCTACACCAATTACTGCTATTGTGGCCTTGCCCTGGCAACATGTACAAAGCCCAAATGTGAATGTCCACTATATTCTTATTTTGCCTACAGAAACCATATCAGGTTGAAAAAACCTTGCCCAACTGTTTGTCTACTGCATTTCTCCATGAGCTGTTTGTAATATTAATTAAAACTTTATATTGGGAAGGGCCTGCTTGTGCTAACAAAATTAAATAAAACTGAACAGTGTATATTCCCTTTCACCATTTTTTACTCAGGATCTATCTTTCTCAGAACTCTTTATCTTTCAGCAGAAGTTATTTAAAAAACCATATACTTTGAAAAATCCCTATACAAAACTGGCTTTAGATGATATCGTCTCTCTACTGCAAATTAGTTGCAATTGGTGGCATTTCAGAGATACATAAATATGGAGTACTAAATCAAGAGCAAATGACTCACTGGTTTTTTTTCACAAGAAACATTTTGTAATAGCAGTCTTCATTCACCCTTTCTCAGCAGCTTTCTCTAAGCAGGGACCTACCAGTAATAGACCCAATATATTAGAAGGGACCAGATTAAAGAAAGCTGCTCATTGTATAAAACTGAATTAAGTAGCCGAAAAACAATTTCACAATTATTTTGTTACTGAAAAGTACAATTTTCCTAAATTAAAGCAGAGCATTTAAAAATAAAAAGGTTATAAATAGATTTTTTAAATGCGCTTACTTTTTTCAGTCTGCTATTTGGAAAGCTTTTAACTTGCTGCAGTGGCTTGATTCCAGTTGGAGTAGAAAAAAGTAAAGATTTAGCAGCGGACACTAGAGATTGAAAACAGAAAGTAAATATTGAAGCTCTGATGTAAATAGCATAACTAAATTTATTTTCATCAACTGAAACAATATTATCAGCTCAACATTTCTTGTAATACAACAGTTTTATTACAAATTTCACTGGGACCTAGGAATGCATTTTCTGTCACACCACCTGCATTCTGGAAAATCAGAGATTAGATCAGCCTCAATCTACTGGCCTTTTGTGAAGTGCTGAAGACCTAAATGTGTTCCAGGGCTTGGGGTTTAGAAGGCTAGGTGGTTCATGGAAGGATTTTGTTGATTGTTCTCTTGGGGTTTTCTCTTGATTACTAGTGTAAGCTTTTTACTCTTCATTACTGTTTGTCTGCTAGTTTGTTTTTATGCGCTGTTAGGTGCCCAGAGTTACCATTGTGAGATAGGTAAATTATAAGATTCAATCAATCAAATAAAAAAATATAAAGTAAATGCATCTAGAGGGGGAAATTTTTGAGAAAAGTCTGTCAAAGATGAGTGAAGTGAATATATTTCAGGGTTTTCCTTGTGGCTGTGTCTATGTATAGAGTAAGGAAGATGGCATGACTTGGACAAATGAAATTGCTAGTATCAATAGTCCAACCCATATTTCTCATCTCCTACATGCCACTTTGCCAGTGAGATTATGTGCAAACGCTCACAAGATCTTCTTGGGAGCGATTTCCTTATTTAAAATATTGGCCAGCAAAAGAATAAATAAAATAGGTGTCTGCTTTTCTTGTAGAGATGAATCTTATCCCAATCTCCAGAAATTATGAAGATACTCAGCTTCTTGCTTTTATATCAGGAAGCTTCTCTTTGATCTTTGGACCAGGAACATCCTCCCAAGCAAATTTCCAAAAGTTTTCATAATCTTGCTGGGTCTTTATGATTCCAAGTTTAGTTAGTTCATTCTGCAATCCAGTAACCTTAAAAAAAGGAATGGAAGAAAAACATTCCTTGAAAATGTGTGATTAGTTAAGGAGCATCCATATGAAATACAAGATTTACTCTATCAAGCACCAATGTCTTTATAAATGAGGCAATGCGTGCTAAGTGGAAATGGAGGTTCTGGAATTGTTGGAGTACTAGCTTGAGACAAGAGCATATAGTCATTGTGATTTCTGCAGAAACTACACAGTTTTTCTCATTGACTATGCTAAAGCCTCACTGACTATGATAAAATACTGAACACCTAACCCATAATATATCTGGTTTTTCCAAAAGATCCTGCCATAAAACAACTGCAATCATATTAGAACTACATTAGTAGAAGAATATATTTACTGCCAAATAAAAGCAATCCAAATAACTATATATTGTTCAATGATTCTCAAACCTGATCTATATGGACCACCATCAGTGGTCTACTACAGCCTCTCCTATTTAAGTCCCCTTGTCATCTCTTCCCCTCACCTCCCTGATAGTCAGCTAGTTTGCAAGCATGGATTAGGAGCTGAGAACTGGTTCCCTGAAGTATACAAATAGTAAGGTGAGTCCTAACATTCAGAGGACTGATAGTAAATAGATCTACTCAACCCCACCTTGAATAGAACTATGATTTTACAGCAACATTTCAAAAAGAAAAGTGAATATGAAATAAGATGAGTTCCTAAAAATGGGATTTCATTGTGTTGGCTATCACCATTGTGTTGGGGCCTGAAACACAAGGAATTTCTTTTGAAGAACACTCTTGACCAGAAAAAGTGTGCTACGAACTGTTATGATGGCATGGAATATATAAAATAATTCAAGTGATAAATAATTTTTTGGATTAAATGTTTTTATAGAAAACATAATTCTCAAAGATACTTTAAAAAGTAGGAGGGCTGCGAAGGCATACAGAAATGCAGCCAAAACCATTATTTTATTCTCTAAAAATGTGAACTAGCAGAGACACAAAAAGAGAGAATTAGTTTAACTGGGTTGTCCTTCTTGTTTTTGAAGGTTGATTTAGCAGTCCAAGGCCACAGAAAGTTTAAGAGAGAAATGTTATAGTAGAATTAACTGTTTTCTCCTATAAGCACATAACCCAGGACTTGCTAAATAAGTTTTCTTGAATGTAAACTTTTCAAGAAGTATCCAAAATGCCAGATGCCCACAATAACTGAATAAATGCTGAAATAAAATGCTGAGCTTGTCGATTGAAAGGTCGACAGTTCAGCGATTTGAATCCCTAGTGCAACGTAACTAGATGAGCTCCCATTACTTGTCCCAGCTTCTGCCAACCTAGCAGTTCGAAAGCACATAAAAAATGCAAG
Source organism: Ahaetulla prasina (assembly GCF_028640845.1). Lineage (NCBI taxonomy): Eukaryota > Metazoa > Chordata > Lepidosauria > Squamata > Colubridae > Ahaetulla > Ahaetulla prasina. The sequence goes on along the minus strand of NC_080539.1, from coordinate 88,482,076 downwards.
TAGAAAAATAGGGACCACCTTTGGTGGGACGGTAACAGCGTTCTGTGTGTCTTTGGCATTGAGTGATGCTGGCCACATGACCAGAGACATCTTAGGACAGTGCTGGCTCTTCGGCTTTGAAACGGAGATGAGTACCGCCCCCTAGAGTCGGAAACAACTAGCACATATGTGCGAGGGGAACCTTTACCTTTTTATCTATAAATAAACTTTGCCTGTTGTTGTTAGTTCACTTTACAGAAAAATTAATACTGTCATACAACTATATCCTATCAGTACCCAGACTGAAATATATTTTTCATGGTTATGAGTATTTTTCTATTCTTAAAGGTAAGATCTGCATTTGAGAAAGATCTTAAAGTTATGCAGATTATGAGACAGGTCCTGAAGATAAAATACATTTTCACAAAGTGCTGTGAGTGACTACTTAGGATCTATTTGTAATTCAGAATACAACACATTTCCATACAGACAGACCACTAAGAAGATCAGCATAAAACCCAGAGAGTTGTTTATTTCTTCTGTTAATTCCATAGTTGTTTGTATTATAATTTAAATATTAATTTTAGTAGTTTTATAGTACTAATACAGGGTAAAATGATAGCATCTTATAATTATTTCTTTGTGATTACATAAGTGCCCACCTTACTAATTGTTAACTAACAATTTGGAGGAAGAGTATAGCCTTTATTGTCATTGTACATCATATATACAATGAAATTGGTTAGAAGAGGAGGACATGCTCAGAATATGGCAGGGAAATTAAGGCTGGTGTAGATGGGAACTCTTTAGGCCATGAATTTCTAATGAGAAGAATAGGGAAATTGTAATCATTGGAAACTTATACCGGTAGTATGATTACTAGCTGAGTAAACAATGGGTTTTAATGCCCAGGGCTTGTCAGTGTAAATTGAACTGCTTTTCAAATTAGAGCTTCTAGAAGAAGGTTTAGAAGTTACTTTTGGAATGGATAACTAAGCCTTCAAGCTAGATTGACAAGGGGCTTTTACCTCATATGGCTGCTAGTGATGTGGACAGAATGAATTGTTAGAAAGTAAAGGAGAAAGGGAAGCGGGCCAGGACTCTTCACAGCTGATTCCTTAAGCAACCATTTGACTGTCTTGGAGGAAAAAGCAAACTCTTTTGTCCTAGGGTACCCATTTGACATTTTCTAAAACACTTCAGTGACAACCACAAAACTAAATGGAGAAGGGCGCCTTACCCAGTAGCTGTTTGACTGTGACACGGACTCCATGTACTTTGTATCATGAGACAGCTTGCAGAAAGGAAGTTTACGACGCGGGGTACACTTTTATCAAAGAAGATTTTTAAAAATGGTTAATTTCTCTCCAAATAGCTGGGAAACAAAGCTCAAAACAAATGACAAGTAAACATTCAGCCACAGGAAGCCATTAACCACAGTGGGCACCAATTAGAACTCAGCAGGCATTCTTAAGACCGCCTGGTGCTCCTCCCCACCCCTCCCGCCACACTCCCCAGCTTTGACCAAAGAGTCGCAAACACAGCCTTAGGAAGCATCCTCTTTCATTCACTCAGCAATTTGTATTCTGGCTGATAGGCTTATAAATTTGTTTGTAGTCTTGTTCAACTTCCCTTCAAGTCTTCAGAAGTCACAAACTATTTAATTTCTATCTAGACTTTGAAGAAAATATCATCTAAGTTGTAGCAGTTCCTTTCTCTTATTTTATTTATTTGGCGTTCAATGATGAATTCTTTAATACAATATTTTAAAATAAACCAATTATTTTTTTAAGATTTTTTTTTTAGATTTACTCTTTTCTTTCAAAGGCTAATCCAAGTTCCGAAATGGTGGTATGACACAATTCTGATAATTAGAGACTACAAGCTACGGTCTGGAAATTAGAGGAGTTATATAGAGAAATTAGTTTCCTTGCTGCTGCTAACCGATTGTTTAGATTTTTAAGTTTGCCAATATATTGTGATATCTGAAGGCATTTTAATTTACTTTAATTATTATGATGAAGAATAATAACTAAACAGGCATCCAGCTACAGGCAGGAACTTTTGTCCCATTTTTCCAACTCTGAGTGTCATGAAGGCTGTTGAGGTGATGATAGCAGGGTGGATTAATTTGAAATTTGCAATCTTACTTTCTTCCACTTTTTAAAAAAAATATGTCTAAGTTTAGGATAAACAAATTCCAGATCCCCAGTTTCAGTCACCAGAAAAAAAACTGATTAATTCAAATTAAAAACCAATATTTTGAAACTTCCAGAAGATCTGAGGAGAGGTCCATGTGAATCTGAGATTCATCAAGACACATGGATATAACAGGAAGCCATGTTGTGCTTTAAAGTCTCAATTGGGTTGAGTCTGGTCCAACCAGTTCATTGTCAGTTACAGTGATGGGTGGGAACAAACCAGACTCACCTCCAACCATATCTTTTTGACATTTCATTTGCAATCTGTCATGTTTTCAAGCTACTATTCACATGGCCTCAGTACCTTTCTAACCACAGTAAAGGAACAATACTGTCCTCCCATACTCTGTTCCAGTAAACACCCTAGGCTGCAAAATGTTCATGGGCATGATACATATAAAAGCAATACACTTCGTATTTATATCGTGTTTCACATATTTCATTTCATATGTATGTTACAAAACCATGAACAACTGTCATCTTAATTTCATATGAAACTTCTGTTTATCAAAATAGTGCGAACACTATCAAAACTAGACACTTCTTAATTCAGATTCTGCAATTAGCTATTTCAAGTCTATTTACTAAAATAAGCATTTGGTTCAGTTTATTATTTCATAACCTTCCTTGTTTTTTTAACTGAGAATTCTACAAATCATGCTAAGTATTTTTTTTTAATAACTAAAGTGGCCTTTAAATTTAGGCATTGATTTAGTGGGATTAAAAAGGAAACACTTATTATCTTATTAAAGATAGTTCCTTTTGAGACAGGTCACTGTTAAGAATACAGCAGATTATAAAGCATAAAGTAAGCCCTTATAGGGATCATGATAGCCCTATACTACTGCTTGATTGTTTTAGCTATCTTCACCCTTTAAACCTTTATAGTACCAATAAAATTACTGAAATTCAAATATAAAGAACAGTTGCATTTCCTTATCATTTCAGGCCAACCTAGCCTGAAAGGCTCAGCTTTATTGTGACAATAGATATCCTCTCTTCCGCCAAGACAAATAGATAATTTTTTTTAAAAAGCAGCATAGATAGTACTACGAAGTATTTTGCTTTCTTAGTTTACATAGCTTCTAAAGCAGATTTAATAAGCTTTCTAATAGAATTCCATTCTCAAAGAATGAAAGTCCTATGTATTTTCTAGTGGCATATTTAACCCATTTTTCAGCTTCTAACACACGTGCTGTGGAATCTTTCCTGTTGAGCAGCTGATACCTGTTCTTTTTTTTTATTTCATTTTGTCACAACAGTATACACAAACATTGACATAAAACAACAATACATCATAAAAGAAAAATATATATATAAGCAAAAGTATGCAACAACTATGTTAATTTGATATAATGAAGGGAACAATAGGACAGGAACGATAGGCACTTTTGTGCTCTTATGCACGCCCTTCTTCATCATTTTAAAATAATCATTTTCATCATTTTAAAATAATTGCATAAACAGATCCGTCTCTTTAGTGGAAAGATAGTTTCAATCGTTCAAAATCTGTCCAAATCTGAACTTAGTATATAAGGGTCTCTTACATATATGTGCATCCAAACAGACATACAACTTTGTGCGGCTGTATGAAAACTTACTTTAAAATCTTAAATTGTGAAGACACAGAAGACATACAACAACGCATGACAGATCCAGTGCTATAATGCAATTTGCCTGGTTTTGACTTAAGAGGCACAAACCTAATCACCTGGGGTTTATTCAGTAAAACATACTTAAAGGAACCAGGATTAAGTCTTTGTGTAATGTGTGGACCCAGATAATTTTATGTGATGAACTGACAGGGAAGAATTATTCTTATCACAGTTATTATTAACAATACTTCTATCCTACTCTTCCATATTGTAGACCATTTAAACTAGGATTCTAATAATGAAAAGTTTGGCATTATAGAAGAATTAAAAAAAAGCAATAGTCAAGCAAAGTTAAAAATGGAAACAGGGAACCATGATTATCTATTTTAAAAAAACCCTTCCGAATTTAAGCATGATTTGATTTCCGTTACAAAGACAATGTTGACAAATCTCAGCTGGGTTAATATTCCAGCACTGCAATCTAGAGCTAAATTTCTTTCATCTTTGAAGTTAACGTCAGGGACAGCAATGGACCAGCAGATTTACAATCCTACACGTTTATTTTTTCTTTTTTTCAATCATGTCCAATTCTCAGACATTGCCTAGATAAGGTTCTACAGTTTTCTTGACAAGTTTTTTCAAAAGTGGTTGGTTGCTCCCATCCTAGGACTGAGAGAAAGTGACTGGCTTATAGTCACCCACTGGCTTTGTGCCTATGTTGGGGCTAGAATTCACAGTCTCTCATTTTCTAGCCTGGTGCCTTAACCACTATATACCAAACTGACTCTCACCCTATGCTTTAGCACAGCGTAAAAGAAGTGATAGGTTTATTTTAAGCAATTCAATAATTATTCCCCCAAAATATATTCCATTCATATCAGTTAGCTACAAATGATTGACATTATCTGGGGTATATGGGCAGTAGTGGGTTTCAATTTAGTTTGCTACCAGTTCGCTTGTGCGTCTGAGCGGGTGTGCGGAGCCTCACACCGCTACCAGTTCGCCTGAACCGGGGAGAATCGGTAGCAACCCATCACTGTATATGGGCTTTAAAATGTTTTCTGTTGTCCACAATTCTACATAAATAGAATAGAATAGAATAGAATAGAATAGAATAGAATAGAATAGAATAGAATAGAATAGAATAGAATTTTATTGGCCAAGTGTGATTGGACACACAAGGAATTTGTGTGTCCAATAAGTTTATAGCTTCCCCAAATGTGAAGTTACATTCACATTCTGAAAATTGAGGTGAGCCATCTATTTGTGAAGGCTATGTGTTCAGTTTCACTATGTGTGGAACAGTGGAGTGTCAGAAGTCGCAAAGGGCAGGGAAGCAATCATACGTACAGGTAAAAAGGAAAGCTTTTGATACTAACAAGGAAGCTGATTTGGTTACAAGTTTTGCAGTCCTTCCTAATATAGTAGTCTTTACATACACTGGAGGTATTGTAATAAAACTGAGTAAGGTTACAAAGCAAGCAACTGCATAATACAAGTAGTCCTCAACTTACAACAATCCACTTAGTGACCGTTCAAAGTTCTACGGCATTGAAAAAAGTGACTTATGACTGTTTTTCACACTTATGATTGTTGTAGCATCCCCATGATCACGTGATCAAAATTCAGATGCTTGGGAACTGACTCATATTTATGGGATCATGTCATTACCTTTTGCAATCTTCTAACAATCAAAGTCAATGAGTAAACCAGGTTCACTTAAGAACCGTGTTACTAATTTAACAACTGCAGTGATTCACTTAACAACTATGGCAAAAAACATCATAAAATGGGGCAAAATTCACTTCACAAAGGTCTCGCCTAGCGACATAAATTTTGGGGTCAGTTGTGGTCGTAAGTCAAGGACTGCCTGTAGTTCATAACTGAAAACTCTCCTTTCTCCTTTCTTTCTAATAGCAGTTGCCTCAAACACAATGGTACATTTTTTTATTCCTATATTGTGGGTTCGGTGTTTATTGTTAGTTTGATGCACAATACTTGGAAAAACTTCTTTCTTAAAAACACAATTTAATTAAAGCTATGCACTGAATCCCCACAAGTCAGCTTACATAGGGACTATTAACAGAAAGAAAAGGCGAACCATTAGAGTACAAAGAAAAATTTAAAACACAAGCATATTGGCATAAATTGACAAAACAAATTTTCTTTGAAATTCAAAGACTGTGGGCCTTTGATATCGGGCAGCCTGATTCTTGCATATTCATTTAGATTTCTACAACAAGTAATTGAAACGTATCCTTTTATTGGACCAAAACATGAGTTCGTAATGTGAAATTTTATTTTTAAAATGATGTACTCTGGTTATTTTTTTGAAACAAGTCTGGAATGTTAAATGTTGTTTCAGTTATTTTTCTCTGGGCATCAACTTCAATTACACAAAATTAAAGGAGTTTCTTCATGAGTCATATGGTCGTAAAGAGAATTCATTGATGAATTTGGTTGTTAAGTATGGAGAATTGTCCTTTAGAAGAGGAAATTCTTTTAAGGAAGTTGTTCAGAGAGAGAAAAAAAATCAGGATGAAGCCAGCAAAAGGTGTGAAGGGTTTCCCTTTGATTTCCCAATGTGTGTATTTGGGTTGAGACACAGACTATATTTCATGCACATATTAATAGCATGCTAATAAGACAACAATCTCTATTTTAAAATTGGTTTGAGAGTCAGTCTGATATTTTGAGTCTTAAGACAGAAGGTGTCCTGCTTTCTTATACGACCAGAATGAGAAATCTGAAATAAGAAATCTTCTGAAAAAGAAGAATTATTTATTTAGATCCCTGTCTAATTCCTCACCCAACATGAATTTTTTACTACAATCAGATAAAGCCATGTTAGAATACTAAATGTATGTATGTATGTATGTATGTATGTATGTATGTATGTATGTATGTGTTTGTTTGTTTGTTTGTTTTCCTTCTTTGGACTTATTTGTTGGACAACAAATATAGTTAGCTTCTCCAAAGTTTATTTCCCCAACCCTTCTGTGATTCACAATGGCATTCTTCAGATGAACTCCAAAACAGTACTTTAGACCAATTCATCTGCTTTTTTTCTTCAAAATTTTGAGTATTTGGTGTATTAAATCCACAAGCTGTGATTTCCAATTAATTTTTCTAACTAATATTAAGGAAACATTAACATAAACATTGAGATAAACAGAGTTTGTAATGTCACTAAACTAAATATACCTACAAAATAGGGTAGATGGAAGTAAAAAGAAAGAAGTAGAACAAATGATTTTATCTCTTTGTTAGAAACTGTATTCTTAAAAATCACTGTTTTCTTAAAGCAAAGTAAAACTCAAGTTCTATAAAATTTATTTCAGATCCACATGCACATTGTTGAGTGCAGATTCACAACCACTGCTTAAAAAATATTCTCTTAAACTTTGTGTGATTATTTAGATTTATCTTCTGCTATACAAAATATGAATATTCAAATTCAAAATATTTTAAAAATAGTTTTCATATGTGTATTTTTTTTTCTTTCCCTGAGTTTGAATTTCTTTTAACATAATTTATTTTTTATGTTGAGGAAATGATAATTATTCAGACATTTAAAAAAAACCCTATGCACTAAATGCATATACTACCATATACAAACATATACAAATTTTTCAGACTGATATTAAATTTTTGGGAACCTAAATTGAGATGAACTGTTATATGTATTTATATTTGATCTTTATACATTTTAAATGTATGCTTTATTCATTGTTTGGGGCCTGTTATTATAATAAACCATTCCAAAGATTTTTTATAAAATTTTGATTCCCAAAACACTAAGGAATCAGTGGGAAAAGCAAAAATAGCAAACCTATTAGAACTAAAAAATGTAGAAATTCTGAATTAAAGCAATGTATTATTGCAGGTTCATGAAGGAATCAAACTAGAGCTAGAAGATGTTATAGCCTTGTTCTCCCATAGAATTTATTTAAAGTAGCTGTTTGAAACTACCCATTAAAAATTCAATGTATTTTCAATAAAGCAATGCAAATGCCAATTAAAATGATAAAAGCATATATGAAAACACTGTTTCAAACTAAAACCAACAATTAAAGAAACAATTGTTTGCTAAACCTCATATACTTTACAGGTATTTTAAGCACATTCAAGACTATTAAAATAGCTATTTATTTCAAGAAAGACTACAATGTTAATTCGGACATGAGATATTATATTGCACAGGAAAATTGGTGAAGAACAACTTAGATAATAAATAAATTAGACTACAATTAGGAGAGAAATGGTGGCTATCTGTATCCCCCTAGGGCATTCAAGGACATCAGAAGATTGTAACAACATCAACACAGATAATGCAATATATCTGTGAATTAGAGGGTACCACAGCAATTTATATATGGACTATAATACCTATCTAATATATCCAGAAATATAACCTAAGTCATAAAGTATTTTTCTACTGCACTGCTGGAATGTACTGTATATGCCAGTGGAATTTCTGAACTCCATAAATGCTTGATTCCTGTTCTTAGCCTTTGCACATCCTATTGTCTACTTAGAATTCAACTCTATCTCATCTTTGCACATAACCTGAAGTTTCAGAAACTCTTTGAGACAAGTGTTTCCATGCATGGAATTGGCAACACCATGTTTCTCAAAAACTTAATTTTCTGTTGGAAATCAGCTAACTTGTTACGGTTATGCATCATACACATTATTCTAGTTTGCAAAATTGTAGATGTTCTACTCACACATAAAATATTTGTAATAATCCCCATATAAATTTTAATGAAAGCTCTAAACAATATGCGTGATTAAAATATGGATTTTCTAGTTTCCTTCTTGATTTGGCCATTCCCTCCCCTCACGGAACACATACCTTTTGTTCTTTGTGCTTAAGTTGTTGTTGGTGTTTCAAATCAAATGCCTTGATCTGAATTCGTTGCTTTAGCACCTTCTTATTCAACAAAGTCTTGTAGCGTTCATATAAGATATCTCTTATCTTGTAAAGATTCTTGTAGGTTTCAAGATGATGCTTGATTAAAAGGATAGGAAGCATTATAATTGGAAATTCTTGCAGGGAAAGCAAATACCATGAATGTTCAACTTATATCAATACCACAATGTTTTCTTAAAAGATTGCCTAAGTAGGTTCTATAAAGTTGCTATTTTAATATAACCTTTTTTTTCTAAGAACATTTCATTTTTATATGAACATTCTTGTTAATGACATCATTCCAGAGATACCATATTTTCTCAGCAAAATGTAACTTGTTGCAAATATATTCTTACTAAGTCTCTATACACTTGGAAAATGATTTGGAAAAAGAGTATTGAACCTCCCATAACCACAGCACATCTTAAAAACAACTCAACACTTTTCAGGCTTTAGCCTGAGTATAAAAGAAAAGAATCTACTTATCAAAGGTCAACACAAACCTTACCACCCTGACATCTTTTTTCAGTCCTTCCTAAAAACCACAATGGTACAGGGGCTGGGTTTACACAAATTTCTTCTAAGAAGTATCTCAGTGGTGATTTTTCCAAAAGGCAACTGGATTTTCTTGTGGGTTTTGGTGGTGTTGTTTGTTTTCAAAGGAAAAAATCCCCAAGAAAGTCCAGTTAGCTTTAGGAAACCATAAACCCAATGATTAAGAATCTCCACGGTCATTTTAAGAGATATGGACAACCCTAATTTTTATTCTGTTACACTTGAGAGTGCTTGGCTGCACAGTGCAATTCTGCAGTGCCACCTTGTGTTGCATTGTTTAATTACATTTTGACTAGCCCTAATGTGTAAATTTCACAGAACTATAATCTCTATCATGCTCACTTTATGCTACAGCAATAATTCAACTTAGCCCAAGTAACTTGAACTCACAGTCAAGCTGCATGCTAAATAGATTGCAAAATCACAACATATATATTTAAACAGTATTATTATGCTGATATTTCAACACACAATATTTCCTTGTAAAACGTGCTATTACAAGTACCTATATCCATTAGGTTTATAAGACAACATTCACTTTTCAAAAGATATTAATTCAGTAGGATTAATATCATACTTCCAACACATAATAGCATAAATTGATTTCTAATTCCATATTACTATGCATTATCTATCATTGTACTAGTAAATTAACTTGTGTATTACACAGTGAATTCATGTGCATTATGCTTAACAATTGCAGAATGAAAACACTCTTGTACTAGAAGTAATAAACACTGAGTATTATGAAGATCCACCAACAGATGGTGCTATTGAGAGCCATCTCAATAGAGAGAATTAAAAAAAACAACAATCCCCAACTCAAAGTGTATAAAAATGTAACATCTTGGAATTAAATCTCACTATCACAGAGGTCATAAACACTTCATAATACACTTTCCCCAGCAACATTATAAGCTTTGTCTCTTTATTTCTAAAATGACGCCCTTGCTTTTTAATAGTACAATCAATACTATTTTCCAGGGATATGAAATAACTCCAGTACAAGACTGGGGAAAAAACTGTGGTATTTGTACAGTATTTCACAATCAAATATTTAAAATCTCGATTCTTTAGTTCTATCTTGGGTCTGTAACTCTAATCCTTATGCATACAGAATATAAGCAAAATGACCAGGGGTCGCAAGTTTGACAACCCTGCATTACATCAATTACACTTCAATTAGTGGTTGTTGCCCAAAAATAGAATAGAATAGAATTTTTTTAGGTAAACAGGTAAAACGCATAGCTAATATGTAACAGCATTTCTTGAAACCACATTCAGAGTTCTTTAGATATTTTAGATAGGAGCAGTGCTGGCGCAGTGGTTAGAATGCGGTATTGCAGGCTAATTCTGCTGACTGCCAGCAGTTCTGCAGTTCAATTCTCACCAGCTCAAGGTTGACTCAGCCTTCCATTCTTTCGAGGTTGATAAAATGAGGACCCAGATTGTTGGGGGCAATATGCTGGCTCTGTAAACCACTTAGAGAGGGCTGTAAAGCACTGTGAAGCAGTATATAAGTCTAAGATCTATTGCTATTGCTATTTTCCAAGACATGTAATATCAGCTTATCAGCAAGAAACTCCCATAAAGGAGTGGATGTTGGAACAAAATGACATGTGATGGATCTTATAGGCCATCCAGGAAAAATGTTTTTCCTCCCACAAAAAACAGCTGGGTGAGTCGCCTTGTGAGTTTGGATAGGGCATTAAAGCCTTCTCTCAGAAATGTACAGCAGGCACTTTAAAAATATGAAGCACTATATTTTGACAACCTGATGCCCTCCAGATATGCTGGATCCCAATTTCCATCATCTCCAATCGATACATAAGAAAGCTACTCTAAAATATGTGCCAAGCAAGCGAAGTTTGGAAATTGATCTAAGGTAAGACTGAGATAACAAAGCAAGGTCATTTGTAGAATCAGCCACTCAGGGAAATATTTATTTATGAATTTATTTATCAATCAATCATATTTAAATGCCAAAATGTACTTAGTGGGGAAAAAACATCATTTGCATTATCCAAGCACATTACCTTTTCCAGCAGAGCTTGCTTGATGAGTTCATCCTTTTCTTCCTCACTTAAAATTTGGCTGTTGTTCCTTATTGGCTCCTTTTTGTTTTTTTCTGTTTTTTGCCAATTTTCCTTGTTCTGAGCCAAACAAAATAAAATCCCGTAAGAACAGTAGGGTGTCATTAATTGCTGTTTTAAAGATCCTTTTAATCTATGTGTGGCTGCCAGTTGCATTTCTTAACTTGATCACACTAAAGAGGGATACAGTCAAAATCATGAGAAGTATTAGTACAGCTGATTGGAGTCCTAGTGGACGACCATTTAGATATGAGCCAGCTGTGTGCAGCAGCTACCAAAAAAGCCAACATAGTTCTGGGCTGCATAAACAGAAGGATAGAATCAAGATCATGTGAAGTGTTAATACCACTTTATAATGCCTTGGTAAGGCCACACTTGGAATATTGCATTCAGTTTTGGTTGCCACGATGTAAAAAAGATGTGGAGACTCTAGAAAGAGTGCAGAGAAGAGCAACAAAGATGATTAGGGACTGGAGGCTAAAACATATGAAGAACGGTTGCAAGAACTCTGTATGCCTTGTTTAATGAAAAGAAGGACTAGGGGAGACATGATAGCAGTGTTCCAATATCTCAGGGGTTGCCACAAAGAAGAAGGAGTCAAACTATTCTCCAAAGCACCTGAGGGTAGAACAAGAAGCAATGGGTGGAAACTGATCAAAGAAAGAAGCAACTTAGAACTAAGGAGAAATTTCCTGACAGTTAGAATAATTAATCAGTGGAACAACTTGCCTGCAGAAGTTGTAAATGCTCCAACACTGGAAATTTTTAAGAAAATGTTGGATAACCATCTGTCTGAGATGGTGTAGGGTTTCCTGCCTGGGCAGGGGGTTGGACTAGAAGACCTCCAAGGTCCCTTCCAACTCTGTTGTTGTTATTATTATCAGCTTTATAAAACCTTAGTAAGACCACACCAAAATATTGCATGCAATTTTGATCACCACATTACAAAAAAAAAGTTCATACTTTGGAAAGAAGAGCAAAAAAGATGATTGGGGCCTGGAGACTAAAACATATGAAGAATGGTTGCAGGAATAGGATAAATCTAGTCTAGTGAAAAGAAGGACTAGGGGTGACATGATAGCAGTGTTCCAACATTTGAGGGGCTGCCACAAAGAAGAGGAGGTCAACCTATTTTCCAAAACACCAGAAGGCAAGATGAAACAAAATGGATGGAAATTAATCAAGGAGAGAAACAACCTAGAACTAAGGAGAAATTTCCCTAACAGTGAGAACAATTAACATGTGGAACAGCTTGCCTTCAGACGCTTTAGGTGCTGGAAGTTTTTAAGAAGAGTTTGGACAGTCACTTGTCTGAAATGGTACAGGAAGTTGGACTAGAAGACCTTCAAGATCCCTTCCAACTCTATTATTCTGTATTCAAAATAAGCAGGAAGGCTAGTGGCATAATTAAATAGTGCCTTATACAAACTGTAATGCTGGTAGCCTAACTTGGCTTGTGAGTAGGGATTGCAAAGGACTTCATTTTTTCCTCCCAAAATCTGTTGAATGGAAAATAACAAAACACATGAAATATCTAGAATATAAATGAGTCAGCAAGGAGCCAGGTGAATTTTGTATATAACTCTAATGACACCAATACCATTTTAAAGGCATTGAGTTCAAATAAAATGCATTTTAAAAAGAATGGTTAATTCTGGGGAGATTCCTTTAAATTATGAAACTTTTTTAATCTGACAAGCTAAACAGTTTGCTAAACTAGAAATTAAACTTCACATCAAAGTAAATCTCTTCTCAGTATGTGCAAAGATTATGCAATAACATATAACTAAATGTAAATATTTACAGCAAGCAAAAAGAAAATGCTATTAGGACAAATTATTCTGTTAGGTTCTTCCAAATGTAATAGTTTTCCTGTGTTTATAAAATACTGCTTTTTGGATAAGAACCAACCTGCTTAAAAAGAACATTGCTCAAGCTGGCAAAAACTTTCTGCACATTGTGTGCAATTCTTTGCTACCTAGGACACACTGCAAACATGCGTAATCCTGGCAATTCTCAGAAAAATCTACTTGTGGAAAGCCTCAGAGTTTAAAAAGCCACCAAAATACCAAGCAGCCTCAGAAGCAACAAAAGCAACAGGGATGTGTGTGTGTGCTTAGAAACTTTTAGGCAACTAAGACATTCACTTACTTCACTACAACAGATTTACACTGGAATTATAAACTGTCTATAATTCACTGTATCTAATCCTTATTAGGTAATGAAACAGACTCGTAAATACAAACCAGATGGGTGAATGTTTTTTAAAACAAGGACCCTGCATCAAAACGACAAATAGTTTTGCTGCAGCTTAAATAATATTTAGATGTATAACTGTATACTGCCAGGAGCAAGATTTTTCCAGAGGGAAAGTAAAACTGCAATATCTCAACCTATTCACTGAGTGTGTGTCCTTAAATGTTTAGTTGTATTGTCTGTGATAAATGCACAGATCGTGCTCAACTTACAACTTTAATGGAGCACAGAATGATGTTTATAAGTCATGGCAGTCATTAAGCGGGTCACCACATGACTGTTTTATAACCTTTGTTGAGGTAGTTGTTAAGTGAACTTTGCAGGAAACCAGAAGTAAATAAATCATGGTCATAAATCACGAACATGAGTCTGCAGGACCCTGCAAATGGTCGACTTTGCCCCAGATGCAATCACCTGATTGGGAGACTGTTGTCAAAACTTTGAAACCGGATTGTATTTGGCTTTGGGGAGATTTCTTGTAAATTTGAAGGGTTGCTACGTGACTGGTCGGAACTCAAGGTCTACTTTTATTGCCGAAAAATCTTAAGATTTTGCTGTTTATTTTCTGGCTGTTATCATTCCCCCCCCCCACCTAATACATTTGATCATATAGTACTGCATGATCTTTGGAGAAGATACTCTTCTAAATAATTGTGCAGCTTTTTGCAATAAGGAACAGGAGAAATGGTTATGTCTTGCCAAGTGCGGAACTGATTTACATATCACATTCCTTCTTAGTTATTTTTCTACTGAATAACGTAATATAACTTTTGCATTTTTGCCCAAATTCTACACAATATACTTTCAGAATTACACCATTGCTTTTGGAACTGCAGGTTTACACTTAATTTATTTTTTTATTTTTTTTAATGAACCAGAAAACAACTCTTAGTGTTTCTGATAGTTGTGGGCACTGAATGGGCTGATCACTATGTGTATCAAGATAGAAAGACCCGACCTTGAGAAATTCACATTTCATGTCTCAAAGAGCAAAAGGATTAAGCCCTGAAATGCAAGGAAACTGTTCAGGTTCTACATTAGTATAATATCGATAAAGGACCTTCTGACACATTATATACTACCGGTAGATCTGTGTAAACCATTTAGAAGGAGCCCAAGTGTGCAAACACAAACATTTCCATTACAACTGCTAGTGGAGTCCTGCAACTTTCTGTCAGTCCAACAAGGTACACAATTGTATGTAAGGTACAAAAGAAATTAATGCCATACAGATCAGGACTACTTTTATGGGAATATCTAGTGCTTCCTCCTCCCTCACTTTATCTCAATGTGAAATAGGGAGGGACATGTCTGAGTGTCGACCCTGAAGCTGACCTGACCGAAACCATCTTGGAACTTCAGTGTTGCCACACTGGAGCTGAGGGATAGAGGAGGGACTTGAGATAGTTGGGACTTTGTATCCAAAATAAAATACTTTCTCTTGGGAACCAAGGACATTCTCACACCTGGTTAGACGAAGGAGGAATGATGTCACAGGCAACCAGACAGAGCTGTGATTGGACCATGTGACTGATTGTTTTGAGAAAGTGAAAAACTTTTAATTAGGTGAAAACTGTGGGAACCTTCAGAGTCGGTTTTCATTAGATCTGTGCCAATATGATATATCCAATAAAGCTATTCTTTGAGGAATCTCCCTGCCTCGGAGTTTTGCTTGCTATGGGTCTATTACTTGGAACCCTGACACTGAGGCATTTCCTCAAGTTATTTTATTGGCAAGGGCTCAAATCCACTTATCTTACTGTTGCTTTAATAGCAGCTCTTCTTCTTCCTGTACTTAAAGGGCATTCTCTATGTGCTCTACACTGCATACATAGACTTGTACAAACAACCAGGGATAGTTTTCAAAGCAGCTACACAAACTTTTCAAATAATATAGCTGCTTTAAACTTCAAGGGGAGTTGCTTTGCATATGTGAATGCATGTTGGGAAGAATCTCTTGCAAATATTTTGCATATCTGTAGTATATAACTTGCCTCTATATTAGTAAAATTAACCACCATGCTATTTCCTTTTCTCAATTCCTTCCATTCCATAAAAACACCTGAAAAGAAGTTGTACTCATATCTGAACTTGTGTCCAAAACCTATAGACCTATAGACCTATAGACGAGACCACCTGCTGTTACCGTATGCCTCCCACCGACCCGTACGCTCTCACAGAGAGGGTCTCCTCAGGGTGCCGTCCGCCAAACAATGTCGGCTGGCGGCCCCCAGGAGTAGGGCCTTCTCTGTGGGAGCATCGACGCTCTGGAATGAACTCCCCCCTGGCCTACGTCAAGTGCCTGATCTTCGGACCTTCCGTCGTGAGCTAAAAACATATTTATTTACTCAAGCGGGACTGGCATAATAGTTTGGTTTTATATTGGGGTTTTATCAATATTTTAAATTTTAAATTCATTTTTAACTATCAGCCGTTTAGTAATTGCTATATTTTAATTCCTTTTTAATTGTATATATCTTGTATTTTATTTCTGGCTGTACACCGCCCTGAGTCCTTCGGGAGAAGGGCGGTCTAAAAATTTAATAAAATAAAATAAAATAAATAAAATAAATAAAATAAATTGAGATGTTGTGAGTGAATATAAAGTCAAAGAAAAAGGAGTAGGGTGAAAGGATATCAGATATATATCACTGCTCTCTTAACCATTTTAACTCTAGATTATAAAACAAAAGTTGTTCTCTCATGGATTCCTCAAATCTCAACAACTTTCACAATTCATGGGCCAAGTAATAAAATCGATATTTTTTTTTAAAAAAATGCAATTATTTGCAAATACTTTGCAAATTTTACTATTGTACAGATCAAACATGTTTTTATGTAGAATGGCAAGCTGTTATATTAATATCTGTAATATACTAAAGAGAATACCTACCAAAGAGGTATTCATGTCTAATAATTTAATGGAATTAGATGCCAAATCATAGTTATTGCTACTACACTCATACATCTGCTATATCTTTATTATTCATAAACAGGCTATGAATCCATCCTTCCTCCACACTTTGCAATGAATGGTTATAGTTATCACTTTGTTACTATGGAAATATTATATATGACATATGCTGACATCTTGGTATTTTAATTTTCATACAATGTGTACTTCTAGCAAATCTTTTTTTGCTTCCAAGATGATCTGCCTCTAAAAGACATTCATTAATTACTTCAAAGTGCTCACCAAGGATCACCTTCCTGTCTCCATGCACACCAAAACTTTCCAAAGATTACTTTAATTGTTCTGAGAAGCCAGGAAAGATAACATTAATATCATTCATTTCAAGATTGATTGATACCATTAGCTTCTACTCTCATGGCATTGCAGCTGATAGGTTGGGGACCCTAGGTCTAGAGCATGGGTGCCCAATCTTCTGGCTTGCCTGTGCTACACTGAGTGAAGAGGAACTGCCTTGGGCAGCATATAAAATATAGAATATATTAAATGTATATAAATCACATAATAATGTTAAAAGTTTATGGTCTTGTGGGGCCACATTAATAGCTGATCAGGGCCACATGCAGCCTGAATGCCACAGGTGGACACGCCTGGTCTAGAGTATAGATACTAACATTTTGTCACATCGCCAAATTTCTCTACACACATGAATTTTGCACTACAAGACATGAGTGTCAGAAGTTCCCTTTCCCCATCCTATGATTTCCCAGGTTACTCGTAATACTTAAAATAATGTTTACTTTCCTTATTAAATTTTAGTGCATACTTAATGCATCATACTTTGGAAGTGCTTTCAACTAAGCCTTTTACACGACAGCTGACCCAGTTAAACCACAGAATTTAACTGAGATCCCAATGTTATTATATTACGAATAAAAGCCACTTGTAATGGTAGGTGGGAAGCTCAGCAGACAAGCGCAGAACCATAGATTGGATAGCTGGTATGTAAAAGATATAACTCGGCCCACAGAAGGAACAGGAGCATGGGAAGCACCCTCTCTAGTTTTCTGGAAAATAAAAGGAAAAGGAGGGAAGAAATACTTTCAGTCCTGCAAGAGTCTGCTAATGTAACCTTACAATCAAGAAAAAGCTTAGACATCTGGTTGAACCTCCGGTCTGAGCTACCATGCAGAGCTACCACGCCTTCGACTGTTTCTTCATATAGCATAAAATTCAGTGAGAAACAGAACAAGCTTCTTGTTCATGTAGATACAAAGATATGTGGCTAAAGCAGTAGGAAGGGTTGTCCCAAGAAAAGGAAATTAGATTTGGAGTCTGCCCGTCCCTAAGCAAGATTTTTTAGAACAAACTGGCAAGTTTTCATTTTCCAGCCTGAAATCAAATAAATTGCTACTTCTCCCTGCATTTTCAAAACATGGTATACATTTCTCTGGCTATTTGCAAAAAAACAAAACAAAACAAACATCAAGTCTGAACACCAGCTGTAAAGAGGCCACTGTAACTGTAAAACTGCGTACCCCTGCTGCATTTAAATACCAATTGCTAGTGTGAGGAGGGATCCAAAGATAGCATGCTGACAATTTTACAACCAGGCACTTTTCCCAGTAGCTGTAACCATGGGTGCATGTTGCTGTGGTGGCTGGAAGGCATGAGTTTTTTAAACAATACCAACAGGCAGACCCCATGAGTAGGGATCTGAAGATAATGTGTATGGGGATGGGAGAGGGAGATGATCCTACTCTAGCAAAATACCCTTTCCCATTACCCACACAAAAGAGGGAGAAAATAAATTCCTAGCCTTTCTTTCTCCACATCATCCACAAAGCGATTAAAAAAATAAAAACACAGGCTTACACTTTGCAGCCAAGCAGACGGGAGGGGGGGAGAAAATAGAAGTATTCTGAAGATTTTTACTTCAGCTCTCTTTGCCCATATGGCTGCTATAAAGGGGTGAAAGACATTCTAACTTCTCTTAGGAATTAGGAATTGCCCTGATCAATCCTGACTGCTTTTTAAAGGTTCTTTGTATTTACCTAGTCATATGCATTAATTAATTTTTAAAACTAGAGCGATTGCTGAAAAGGGGGACCTGCAAAATCATCAAGCTGCTTTCCTCCTTCAAGGATCTGCAATGATTCCCAATGGCCAGGAGGGGCTAGTGAAGAAAAAAAAATCTGTTAATAGGGAAACAGATTGCCCACGAACTCTGCAAAATTTAACAATCATAAAAGGAAAAATCTTGCTTTCTGAAATTTTGCCTACATTAGAGCCGAGTCAGAAGTAGACAACAGGAGACACAAAGTCCCAGAACTTATAGCTGTTGGAATACTCTAAATTGACTAGAAAGTGAAGCTGTTTCAAGACATCAACAGGAGAGGAGGAAATATATGTTAACCATGAGGATTGTGGTAGTGGAAAAACTATGTTGGATACTTGATGGTGAACATCAGCACATCACACTAACCTTAAGAGATAAAATTATAATGTTGGAAAGGAACTTTTAGGTTATCTAGTCCCATCTTCTGTTCAGTACAGGAATCCAATTCTCTTAGACAAATGGCTGTCCAGTCTCTTTTTGAAATTACATTAATTTAATTTAATAATTTAATTTTAAATTCCTGCTTGAGTCCATAATGTGAACTCTGACCTGGTGAAGAAGGCTTTCAATTAAGAGCAACTTGACTTTTGATGACTACAGGTAGTCCTCGATGTATAACCATTTGTCTAACCACCATTTCAAGTTTTCAAGATGGCAGGGCAAGGAAAAAGGTTAATTAGAATCGCTCCTCACAGCTATGACTGTCACAGCATCCCCATGGCCATTTGATGAAAGTTTGTGTGCTTGGTGACTACCAAGTATTTACAGTGGTTGCGTCATCCATGGGTCACGTGTTCACCATTTGCAACCTTCCTGAAGGGCCTTCCAACAAGTAAAATCAATGGGGGAAACCTAATTTGTTAACAACTGTGTGATTTACTTAATGACCATGGTGATTAGCTTAACGTTGGCAACAGAGATTGTAAAATCAGGCACAATTCAAAGAACAACCACATCACTTAGTGACAGAAGTTCCAGTCCCGATTATTGTCATAAATCAAGGCCTGTGTATCTAATAAGTAGTACATGGATGAAAGAACTAGAAGCTTAGCTTCCAAGCCCACCAAGAACTGCTCTCTCCTAAAATATTTAGATTGTTATTTTTCAGTGTTTCTCCTTCCATCAGGGTCACTGATTCTAGTGAGATTTGGAGACAGCGAATTCACTTTAACATTTAAAGGAAAACTATGTAATGAAGTTCACCATGCAAATTCACAATGGAAAAAATACTACTACATATGCTATGGAATTTTATTATAAAGGGAAAAAGAACTCAAAAGTTGTTTAATGGTCACACTGCAAAACTTGCATTACCTGATTCTGGTAATTAAGTGGTAAGTAAGAGTCCAGAAGTGGAGGAAATGTACTTTTCTTATAAAGCTGAGAGGAGCCTGCCATACTACACTGACGTTTCTCTTGAGAGCTGTTATGAAAAGAACCTGCAAAGAAAGGTAAATATGGAAAACACAATATTACTACACAAGTTAGATTACAACACTGCTAACCTCTTAAATCAACATTAGGCATTTGTCTAAACACTTTGTTCCTGACCAACACATTGTTCACCTAAGCAACGTATTACCTGAGCAACTCAACTCTCTGAGATCTGCACAAGTAGCACCTTAGATGAAACAAAGGAAGGCTTTATTGCTAGATTTTATTGAATAATTATAATTCATTAGATATTAGAATATTAGAATATATTAGATATATTAGAATAGAATAGAATAGAATAGAATAGAATAGAATAGAATAGAATAGAATAGAATAGAATAGAATTCTTTATTGGCCAAGTGTGATTGGACACACAAGGAATTTGTCTTTGGTGCATGTGCTCTCAGTGTACGTAAAAGAAAAGATACGTTAATCAAGAATCATAAGATACAACACTTAATGATAATCATAGGGTACAAATAAGCAATTGAATCATACTAGGAAACGATCAATATAAATCATAAGGATACAGCAACAAATTACAGTTATACAGTCGTAGGTGGGAGGAGATGAGTGATAGGAGCGATGAGAAGATTAATAGTAATAGTAGTGTAGACTTAGTGAATAATTTGACAGTCTTGAGGGAATTATTTGTTTAGCAGAGTGATGGCGTTCTGGAAAAAACTGTTCTTGTGTCTAGTTGTTCTGTATGCAGTGCTCTATCACGCCCTTTTGAGGGTAGGAGTTGAAACAATTTAGGTCTTATGTAAATATGTTTTCCATATGATAAATATTAAATTTGTTTCAGGCTGTAGGATTTGCTGTAGGATTCTTCCATCAAAGAAGAGTTTTAAAAAAACCAGGACCAACTGAAGTATGGTTACACAATGGACAATTGTCTATTTTTCTGAACTTAGTCCATTTAGTTTGGTTCAAGTATTTTACTGGACCATAGTTTGTCCAGGTTCCATGAACAAACCACAATTGTTTAGAATTATATACTGCAGTAAGGCATAATCCTAAATGAAATCACATAATCTGAGCTGGATGACCATCGAATAGCAGGAAAGAGATTCAAAAATCTCTAATGAACTTTTGCACTGAAGAAATTATATAGTAGCAGCACGCTATGACAAGTTAAACAGAGCAAAACAAATTATACCTTCATTTGTAAAAAGAACTTGTCCTCTGTCTCTGTACCAGCTTTTTTGTTTAGGCTTTAACATCATACAATTACAAACACTTGCTGAAAACCTTAAAGCTGTGGTATTTCTAAATTATGTTTCACCACTCAATTTTGTCACGTCCTTCTTCCCTTTTCCCAAACAGCCTTACATTCTGCACCTTCAAACTATCTGTTGATTTACAACACAAAACATTTATACAACATCGAAAATGTAATTGAATTCATTTTTAGAAGATCGCTGAGCAAGTATTTTCTGTTCTGTGTAAATACATTAGCTATTGCTCCCATTAAACAGCTAGCTTTCAAAAATAAGTCCAACTTAATTAATTGTTCGATAGGAATGGAATCAGAAATAAGCCCAAATGCAATTTACTTGTGTCTGAGCATAGTGTTCCAATCGTAGCTTATGCAACAAGGTATTGTTAAGGCAAAGCAGATGACTTAGTGTGATGTATAAACCCAGCCTACATCTCAGAGCAGGATAGATAAAGAGCATTCAATTTCTTTGATTGAAAGAAATGAAATGTATTTTCAGTACTTGGTGCTCAGTTATTTATATTCACTTGCCCACCCTTATCCTTATTTCCAAATTTTAAAGGTATTAGTCTAAGGAAAAGAAAAATGTAAAAGAAAATACAAATAGGGCTTGGCATAGCTGGGGACATTTTGCTGGGGGCTGCTCAGTAGACGGAACTACCACCCAACATATAGGTCTTCACCACTGTTCACAGGGCAAGGCTCTTATGGTGTAGCTTCTCCAAACATGGATGCAGCACAAGTGAGCAGAGTAGGGAGCTTCTGAGTCCTTGGTACACTGGACAAAAGCATGCCATTATACCATAGGAAGACCCTCAACTCAAGTTCTAATCTCCTCCCGAGCAGAGGAAAGGGGAGGTAGGACATCTAGGCAAGAAGAACCAGCAACCCTGTCCAAGTTCAGCACAGCTCGTGCTAGCAAGGGCACTAAAATAATATCTGACACATTACTAAGACATGGTAGCTATAGCTTATTGAATATGCCACCGCTATCGGCAATTGCACAACACGCTAAACAATATAAACCATAACGCATAATTTATTTAATAATAGTGCAGAGCAACATGTCCTTAAATTCTTTCAAGGTTTTGAGTTTTCAGTGCCATGGAATTCAATAAAGGTCAAGTTTGAAATGAGAGAGTAGACAGTTCAAGAAGATTAATGACTATGATGAATAGACACAAAACAATGTAACATTCATAGAACGTTACCTTGATTTCTTAAGGTATTTCTGAACTCCAAAGGGATCTCTTGGGTCATAGTGAACCAGTGATATTTTTTTTAAAATTGTTTGAAAGACAACAAAAAGATATACTGACTATCCAATAAAAGAATGAAATATATTAATAGTGATCAAAGTAAGGTGAAAGTAAAACAAGAAAATAATAAAGAAAAAACGAGAACTCTGTAAAATCGATATAAGATTAATCCAATCTTCCAATTTAGTATTAAATTTAGCCTTATAGAAATCTAATTCTCCATTCTCTCATTTTCAGATTATGTTCAAAAATGGATACCACATATCTTGAATCTATCCCTTAACATCAGGCGCATACATTTCTTTCCATTTACATAAAATTTTTATTTCTGCTGAGCTCTAAAATCTGCAAGGCTAAAGCTCTGTGAAATTTTACAAACAGGTTCCTATTGACCAAAGCAGTGCTCATGTCTCAATCCCCAATGGGGCCAGGAGAGCGTTTTTTTCAGGTCGCCTCCCACTGATGGAACTCAATTCAGTGACTTCCTGAATTCAGATTAAAAGGGCTCAACATTTTTCAGTCAACCATACCAACCACCTGGTGCCTTAAAAATATTATATAACCCTAAGCAAACCCAATGTCTAGCCCAAGGAGAATGGCTTATAACTCATGATGTCTCAGATGCTATCTTCCAGGGCTTCATGATTCTTGATTGATGGTGTTCTCAAAACACACTGCCCGAACCTAGAAGGGGCCATGCAAAATGAAGAAAGCACTTTACAGAAAATCCAGTTTCCTCATGAAAGTCAACATCCTTCTGATCTTGGCTTTCTCAACTCAGCCCTTGAGAGTATTGATGAGCTCAGGTGTACCTTGTGGGATTTTCTCTATTATTCACCTCCCTGCATAATATGACACCAGGCTGCTTGCTGACTATGAAGGATGAAATATCATCATCCCCCCCAAGACCTTTGTCACAAAAATATGGATCAACATGCCCAAGAGCTTCTTCGTTAGCTACCTTTGGCATGCATCAAGGGTGCTATTCAGCAGGTTCTGGAGAACCAGTAGCAGAAATTTTGAGCAGTTCTGAGAACCGGTAGCAGAAATTTTGAGTAGTCCAGCAAATACCACCTCTGGTTGGCCCCAGAGTGGTGTGGGAATGGAGATTTTGCAATATCCTACCCCTGGAGTGGGGAGGGAATGGGGATTTTGCAGTATCCTTCCCCTGCCACGCCCACCAAACCACACCACGCCCAAGAACCGGTAGTAAAAAATTTGAATCCCACCACTGGGATGGATCACTCAGTATACCCATGCCTCTGAACAAACAGTAGTTACTGATTTCAAAAAAACAAGATTTTCAACATCGCTGGCTATAAGTGGGCGAAATGCATATTTTGGTTTAGCCCTGTTGTGTGATCCCAAATGCTCCCAAGTAAAGCATCCGCAACACTCCTGCCTCATCGGCAGCTGACTTTGGCTTTTCTTCCCCGCCTTCGCCTTAAAAAAGTCAACCGCGCCCGTGATCCTCTGGCTTGTAAAGCTTCCAGCGAGTCCTTCTAAAGACGGACCCCACCCCTATTCCCACGCGGTGCGGCTTACCCTTCGCAACGGAGCACGGCGTCCCACGGTGCACAGGCGAAAGCGCCCTCGCTTCCGTTTTGCCAGCTGCAAGGGCGGGTCAGCTTTGAACGCCACCCTTGTCTCCTTCCCACCCGCGGTCCTGCGGAGCCGATGGCGACCCTCCCTCTGACTTTCAAGGGCCGGAGAGAGATTGCTTTTCTGTTTCTTCCCTATAAAAAGACGGCCTGGAATTACTGTGCGGGGAAAGCAAATAATGGCGGGAATGACTGTCCAAAATGCACAAGAGTTCTTAGAAAAGGTACCCTGGAGAGGATTAAAAAAAGTTTTTCACCACGTCCTCGTGGCGTCACACCGGTTCGTGTTGATCTTATTATTTTAGAATGTTAATATCTTTGTAGCAACGTACAAGAATCGAGCATTTATTTTATTTATTTCACCGATGTCTGAGATTCATAACTCCGGTTACCATAAATAGAATTGAAAGATTTTGTTTTCTGCAACTTCTTGTTGGTTAATTCTAAATGCTCCTATCCCAATCTCATAAATTATAAAATATTAAATTACATTCCCAAAATTTGAGCTGCATGCTCCAAAAAAGAGATAGTTTAACATTAGGGATTTAACATCGCCTTCATTTTAGATGTATTTATTGGGGAATACATCTCAATATTTCTAATAAGACTAGCAGTAATTAAGTAAATAGCAAGAGTAGTAGCTGCAAGGGAATATTCAAGCAGCTTTAAGAATTTTCTTCCAGCATTACTTGTGTTTTATCCATGCATAATGAGGAGTAAATCACATAAAGGTAACCTAGTGGTTTTTATTTTAATTCCTACTAATAGCTATATATATTTCCATGGAGACACCCCACCATCACCCCCAAAAGTCCTGCTGAGTGCTTCATTGTGGCAGGGATTGCTCCTGGGAGCAACAAACAAAGAGTATTGGGAGTTTGTGCCAACAGTATATATTTCCCAGCTAGATCACTCAGTATATAAAGATCATTCCAGCTGCCTGCTAAGGCAAGTGGGCATCTATATTAGGCAGCACTGATATAGGAAGATGCCAGAGGCCATGATAATGGCAAAGGCATCAATTCATACTGTGTGAGAGAAAGCAATGGTATTTTATACTCCTGTATTTTTTATCAAAAAAACAAACAACCATCCAATGGATAGAAAATATAGAATGATTGCTTGGTGATGGGCTCCTCCTGTATGCTACTGTGTGAGTGCTGATGGTCTTATGACAGTGCTAAAATCTTCAGGATGTCAAGTTGCTGATATTGCCGTATAAGAAAATAAAAAGCTGCAAAGATAGAATTGCAGTAGGGACATGGAACGTAAGAAGCATAAACACAGGAAAACTCAACCCTGTAAAAGATGAATTGAAACAACTACAAATTGACATCCTTAGGCATTAACAAATTGAGATGGATGGGATAGGACACTTTCTGTCAGACAGTCATACTGTTTATTACTCAAAACATGAAAAAACGAAAAAACAGCATTGCTTTTATAGTTAGGAAGGGTATAGCACAGGGGTCTCCAACCTTGGCAACTTTAAGCCTGGAGGACTTCAACTCCCAGAATTCCCCAGCCAGCTTGCTTTGAAGTTCGCCAGGCTTAAAGTTGCCAAGGTTGGAGACCCATGGTATAGCAGGAACAGTACTTGGCTACAATGGAATAATAATATC
Organism: Ahaetulla prasina; assembly: GCF_028640845.1. Lineage (NCBI taxonomy): Eukaryota > Metazoa > Chordata > Lepidosauria > Squamata > Colubridae > Ahaetulla > Ahaetulla prasina. The sequence goes on along the minus strand of NC_080539.1, from coordinate 88,456,314 downwards.
TATTAGACTTCATGGACAACTCTTTAATGTGATGGTCATTTAAATTTATGTTTCAACCACCAGTGCAGAAGCGAAGATTGAAAAAGGAACTTGTCATTGAGTCCCATCCTAGAAGTGATATAATTTCTGAATTTGGAAACTGGACTACCCGATCAGAAAACTAATCCTCAGAATAATCCCACATAGAATTGCTCTGATCCATCTTTTTGTATGAGGGTAGATTTACACTGTTTAGAAGGAAATCTATAGGACCACCTTTTAAACTAATGAAATTTGGAGAGAGAACTCAGGTGCAGAGCTCTCTCCAGGATGAAGTTCAGTTTAAAATTGACAGAACATACAAGATGTGCTGCTAGTGGTTGAGACTGGAATGCCAGTCTGGTGGTTCAGACTGCTAAGACAGACTGTTATTAACACAGCTGCTTGCAATTACTGCAGGTTCAAGTCCCACCAGGCCCAAGGTTGACTCAGCCTTCCATCCTTTATAAGGTAGGTAAAATGAGGACCCAGATTGTTGGGGGCAATAAGTTGACTTTGTATATAATATACAAATGGATGAAGACTATTGCTAACATAGTGTAAGCCACCCTGAGTCTTCGGAGAAGGGCGGGATATAAATGCAAATAAAAAAAAAAAACACAAGAAGAAAATGTAGTTGGATGGTAGCAAATGAAAAGACCAACTGATCAATCTCTCCCACACCAACGGGAGCTGCACAGATGACATTACTCTGACCCTTTTGGGTAAATGATACATACTTTTGAACACAAATGCTGTGTCCAAAGCCAAACCTATATTAGGAATATATATAGTGTATAAATAATTGCATGAATAATTGCATTACTACTACAAAAACACTAACACTTTGTTTATAAGAGCAATACCACACTAAAGTGATGCCAGCTCCAACATATGTCTATATGTGTTGTGATGTCACATACATATGAAAGGGGCAGAACTTGCCTTGCAATGGTGTGATGCTTTTATCATTTTGACGAAAGCAGCAGATTCTATAAATTTCTCTGGTTGTAAGTGAGGCTGTCAGAAGCTGAGTGTAGGCTACAAATGGCAATCACATGACGGTGGGAATCTGTGACTGTTGTAAATGTGTGCCAGTTGCCAAGTACTTTGGGGATGCTGACCCACATGACCCAGGGGATACTGTGTCTGTCCTAAGCTTGAGGATCAGTTGTAAATCTACTTTTTCAGTGCTAAATTTGAATGGTCATTAAACAGGGCAGTTGTTAACCAAGGATTACCTGTGCAGTTTCTGCACTCTAATTTTGACAAAGAGTATCTCAGGCAGGGCTGTCTTAGTTTCTGCCTATATACCAATAAAACACTATAACTATGCAAATTTTGGAGAAATTGTTCATTGAAAAAGGAGTACCAGTCTTTTCCGGGTAGGTTGGAGCAGGTAAGGAAGACAATGAACTGAGAAGTTCCAACAAGCAGTTCTCAACAAAATGATTGCTTGTTTTGGTCTTTAATCCTATGTAGCCAGTAGATCTAAATTTTAGCTCTAAAAATTCATTGTACCTGGGGATACCCTCTACTGAAATCTTTTTCATGCATTAGTCATTAGAGAAATCTAGGCTTTGCAATTTCTGATTCTCCTGAGGGCCACCAATTTCAAATTCAGTAATGTTTAACTTCCTCTCCCCCACTGAAAGAACAGCAAAGTTGTGGAGGGGATTCTGAGTTTTTGAAAATAAATCCCAGTTAGTGGGCTTCTGTACTAGTTCTTCTATTTGCAAGCATCAGCAACTCCCCACTGCTACCTTATAATTTGAGCCATTCCATTCAATCTCTACAAGAATAATCTGGCAAATGATCACCCCATTATTCCACCATGTACAACTGACAAGCTCTGTACAAAATATTTTTGTAATAAACTTGCAGAGTGCATAATCTGTGTGCACCTTCCACAGAATAAGCAACTTTCAGATTAGCTCACTTGACTGCTGATCAGTGTAAAACTCTCAACACCATCTGGCTGAGAAATATTTAAGTTATTAAGAAGTTCCCTTTATACTCCATTATCAACTAGAGGCTGGGAAAGAATTTAGATGTTTTTATTGACCTATGGCCTTCTCAAGCTGATAATGCTTCCACATGGAGCATTTTTATGCAAGTCAAATGTAAAAACAATGAACACATTCCCATCAAAAGAAATCAAACAGAGGTGCTGTCTGGGTTCCTGCAATTAATTTTTTGTATCAATCATTCTGGCTCCTGCCATTTGAAATTTTATCCCTCAGCTCTCACCCCTGTCTATTTAACTCTATTCCAGGCTGGCCAACTGGGGAATTGGGGGAGTTTTGAAGTCCACACATCTTCAAGTGACCAAGGTTGGGAAACATTATTCAGATGGTAACATTATTTTAGCATATCCCAAGTTTGCCTTTGCAGATGAGTAGGAACAGTAGTGTCTCTTTCCCCCCCTTAGGAATGACCTAGAGATTAAGTATATTAAAATAAAGCTGCTAGTTTTCATTAAAAATCATTTTATTATTTCTGATATTTGGCAAATAAACGTTAAACCTATTGAAAAATATTTCCAACCACCTATTTTCTGGATAAATTGAGCTCTCATCAAAGTACAAACTATCCAATGAAATGAACATATTGATTTAAAGAGACTATAAGCCTCTTGCTGAAATAAATATATATATATGCAGTTTTAACATCTGACTTGCCAATGGTGAAACCATTAGTTAATTTTCTGTGAAAATGTAACATATTAAACAAAAGCACATACAATGTCTCACAAAATTTTGCTGTTTATTCAAATAAATAGAAATGTTGCAGGTTTACAAAATCACTGTGCTATTATTCTATATTTACAAAGTACTAATAAAATATTTTTGTTCAGAACACTTTGAATAGAGACAGCATATTTCTTTTTGTCTCTGTTGTGATAATGAAAGTTAATTCATAAACTTCAGAGTCATCCTCAGAGCATATCCAGAAAGTTGAAATAAACCATGGAAAAAGTTTGTTTTTTTCTCCAGTCTTCCTTTACCTCCTCTGGATCTCAGCATGCATTCAGGTGTATTCCTTTTTTTCCAGTAAGGTGAAACCTGTTTGGAACAGGTTCAAATTACACAAGAGTCCTCAATCTTTACAAAGGTTAACAAAATAAATCACTGTTATAACAAATTGAACAGACACGATAAAAATTGAACACTCATATTTGGCTGGTTTTAGTAAAACCTATATACACTTGAGGCATTAAACTTAATTCACCATTCTTATCTTTCACCTTCGAACATTTATACTACCTTAGCAATGAATAACACACAAATGAGTTGCACTCCTGTGTCTTTTTCCTTAACACTATGCAATGACATTTTTTAAAAAAAAAAATATGCTGGATAGACAACACTAATCCATTTAAGAAGTGAAGCAGATTTCCAGAAGCAGAAGTGAAGCGAGGATGCTCTTTTGGCAGACATATTTGACACATATCTTGGGAGACAATGGTTAAGCACCTTTCTGATGCGGTATCAAGCAAAGAGACGGTGTTGACTGGGGAGTAACAATCCCTTCAAAGTGCATTTTACATAAAGCTACCGTTGTACAACGTGAGGCCACCTTGCTGCCTTAGCAACCGCTGGTTATTAGAACGGCAGGGCTTTCCGCCTGGGTGTTCCCGAAGAAAAGGCACAAAAAAGAAAACCACACCCACCTCCCCAGGAAAGACAAGAGGCCGAAATCCACCCCAGCGCTCCACAGTACGACCCATAAGTAGAAAGTGAGATTTTTTTCCCCCCTCCTCGCAGGAATAAGCTAGAAAGCAACCGGAAAAGGGAACGGTAAGCATTTGTATTCGCAAACGCTGCTTTTTTTCGGAACAGCGCCTTGCCGCTTGTGAAAGGCTGAGGGACCACCAAGCCCGGCCGTTCAAAGGGTGCTCAAGTGAGGCAGGGTGTCCATCTTGCCCGCCCGGTCCCGGGCAGCGGCGCTTTCCACACCGCGGAGCCATTCGGTGCACTTGCGCACCAGCCCTTCGTCGGCCGCGAAGGCTCCGGGGTCGCCCGCCGCCTCGTCTTCCTCGTACTCCACGTCGTCGTAGCGGTGGCGCTCGTTGAGCAGCGACACCTGCAGCAAGGCGCGCAAGTCCCCCTCGGGCGACGAGGTTCCCGCCAGAGGACACCTGGAGGCGTCGGGGGAAGCGAAGCGGGCCACCCGCCCTCGCGGCCGCTGCTTCTCCAGGCTCCGCCGCTGCAAGACCCGGATCGCCTCCGGGGGAAGGCTAAGCGAGAAACGGAGCGAAGCCTCCCCGCGGCCTCCCGGCGCCGCGCAGAGGCTGTCGCAGGAGCGCGTGCCGGCGGCCGGCGGCCCCGACCGACCCCGGCTGCGAGACAAGGCAGCGCTTAAGGCGGCAGCAGCCGCCGCCGCCGCCGCCGCCCCTCCTTCGGTCTGCTGGGCGTTCCTGCCGCCTTGGGCCGCTTTACCGCGCGGCAGCTGCTTCTGCAGGGAGGCGCTGGGCCAGGAATTGGAGAAGCCGGCGGGTCGCTCGGAAGCCACGCCGCGCCCTTTCCGAGGCTTGCCTGGAGCGAGAGGGACCGTCGCCAGCACCGCCATCGGCTTTCGAGGAGCCGCCGCCGGGGGCGACGGCTGGTGCTGTTTCCTCGCTTGCAATCGCGGGGCGGCCGAAGGTGGCGGCGCGATAGGAGGCAAGGACATGGCGGGGGAGACCTTTTCTCCTCCTCTTCTCCTGTGTCCGCGCTCAGCTGGGCATCCCTTCAGAGACTCGCCCGCTCCAACAGAGTTCCTTCCCAGCCTTCGGCGAAGCAGCTCCGCGTGCTGCCGAGGCGCTGATGCTGCCGGTGAATAAGACACGCGGGTTGGACTTTAGAGGAGGAGCCGAGCGAGCGGCGACGGGCAGTGAGGCTGGAGGGCTTTGATTAGGGCTGGCCGCAGAGCCAACCCGCTTCCTCAGGACTGAAATTCGCCCCCTATCTGGCGTAGAGAGAAGAGCCAAGGCGGCTCTATCTAGAAGACCCCCCCCCCACGCCTTTAATCTTCAGCTCCTCCCCCCCCTCCAGACAAAGCAGTGATCTACTGGGAATAGATCTGCTGTGGACTTAAATAGTCACTTCCTGCTCTGAAAAAAGTGGAATTTTTCGATCGGTTGATGCTGCTAGACCAGGGGTCTCCAATCTTGATCCCTTTAAGACTTGTGGACTTCAACTCCCAGAGTTGAATCTGGGAGTTGAAGTCCACAAGTCTTAAAGGGACCAAGTTTGGAGAGCCCTGCTAGACCCTCTACAACTTTCTATTCAGATTTCTTACCGTAAAAAAGGTATTTACCAATTTCATTGAAACACGAATCTCTGGTTGACAATAGTCTGTAATAGCCCTATTTGCTTTTAGATTGCGTGCTAGTAGCCCGCTGCTATAGTGAGACATGTTTCCCAAACAGAGTGGATTCACACAATCTAAATCATTGAAGCCTAACCAAAGTTAAGGTTAACCACATTTAGCCGATGCAGTTGTTTAATGCTGCTTAGTTAAGTGTGCTATGTAAGCAGACCACAGTGAAGTAGATTTATACATCCTAAGGTTCCAGTGGGGCGGCCTTAGAATGGCCTCATGTGCTATGCAAATACATCTTAAGTTCAGCATATGCCACTGTTATTTCCTTAAACTGGTTTTGCATTTATTGTTTTCCTGGTCACCACTGACAACAAAAGAATTCTGTGCAAACTATGAGGTTCCCTGTAAGAAATCAAAACCTCTTCCTTATCAGCATAGAAACCAAGAATGCTGGATGGATGAAGGAAGAATCCCTCCATCGCCCTTTCCTAGAAGGCAAATATTGCCAGGCTACAACTTTTATCTTCCAAACTAAAGTCTGTTTTAAAGAAACAGCCTAAGATATTTTTTTTCATTGTCAAGTGTTTGCAGGCTCAGGATTGGCTAAGCTTCAAAGCTGTTCTGCCAAAAGAACAAGTGTGGAGGTTGGAGGAGGCGGAGGAAGAAAGAAGGTACCAGAGCATGGGGGACAAAGAGGATGTGCTGGAAATTACCCTTATCAAAGTCAGTATAAACAGACTTCCCCATCTGTCTGTGCTACCTGGTTAGGACCTGACTCATTTGTTAGGCGTTAAATAGATCTGTTCCTCTCCTGAAATTCCTCAGGTGAGGAAAGAAAGGGCCAGAGTCTTTTCAAGTAGGAGTTGCTTGTTTGCTGAGGCTGGGCTGCCCATCGAACCTGCTGGTGTGAAGGAGAGTAACAAGCCCCATTCTGCTGCTGCCTGTCCCATCTTTCTCCCTTGGTTTGATATTTTATTTTATTTTGAGAATTTACTTTTGTGTTCTTGAACTGAACTGCTGACACTCCAAAGAGACTGAGTTTGTTTTCAACTCCTGATTGGAATGCTTAAGGGTCTGGGAAGAATAAGTTCCAGCAGGTTTTCTACATCTTTGGGAGTCCAGTGTTAATTTGATGTTACAGCTGCCTGCCTCTCTTTTTACAAGGTATTTTGCCACACTGGTCTATCACTCAGTACTAGTGTGTAAAGCAGAACAAGGAAATGGGAGTTTTAGTGCTATTCATAATACATGGTGGGGGTGGATTAGATTACTAGATAACAAGTTATTCATTTTGTAGTTTAAATCATTGTTTAAACTGCTAAATTGCTGAAGCAAACCTTCAGTTTCATCCAGGCATCCAGGTTTAAACATAAGGGCTTTACTTGAACATATAGATTTTACTTGAATATTTCCTCTCCCAAGAGCATTAATGGCATTGGAAGGTGTGTGTATGGGAGATTAATTCTGAAGTTACAGAAAAGAAAGTGGGCATGCTATAGATAAATTGTGAGAGTATATAAGTAAACACTTGCTATTTAAAATAAGCAAAATGTAAGCATTAACTCATGTTTGAGTCTGACCAAGTAATTTAATGGTAGTTCTAACATCACTAACATAATCTACAGAACATCTTAACCATAAATACCATTACACTGTATAGTTTTAAATATTTATTTTAATCACTGATTTAATATATTACTCAAATTAAATGCGTTTTAAGTATCACAGTATAAAAAGTTGGCATTTAAAATAAAGGACTAACACACAGTTTCTGAATTTGGAAAAAACATTTCTTATATAGTCTCATTTTTTCTCTCCATGCTATCTCCAGTGTTAATCATTTCTGAAGAGGCACAGTAGCTATAACATAGTGTAATTCTTTGTTTTACAATTTAACAGGATTTTGGGAAATAAAATATAATAGACAAATTGGAAAGAAAAATATAAAAAAATGAGGCAGATGAATTTACAGACATTTTACCTGAAACTCAAAGACCATATCATTTTGAGATTAAATCATGTTAGCAGACTTTCATCCAGCAATTTTAAGACCACTGAGTGAAAATATTTTTAGAATAAGGATGGATTGAGGGGTCTTGTGATGATGGTATCATTGCCCTGGTTCTGTACTTTTTTTTTTAAAGTTCTCCTGCTAATATAATTTAATCCCCATTGTGAAGAAGTATGTCAATGTTTCAGGACCTGAACCACTTGGAAAAATGATGTAGGTTTCCAAGCACTGGAAAAAATTCTGCTTCTCTTTAACTTAGGCAAGAAGTGAAGCATTTCAATACAGCATCCCTTTAAAAGAAAAAGAAAAATCACTATGTATAGCATATAGATATGATGCATTATTTTTAAGAGTTTACCAAGTGGTAGAGAAGTTAACTTCTAATTTAAAAATCCTTCCTTTTCCTCCATCCTTGATTCATGCAGAATGATACAATTTCAGACAACTATTGTGCAATTTTATAACCAAGCATTCATTTTAATAAAAGTCAACATTTTACAGTTATTGCAATGGCGATTTTAATTTGCTTTTGATTTCAAGTACGTTAATTTTATTCAAGGAATTTAAGAAAATCAACTGACGTTTGAAGCTTGGCAAGCCTCATACTGAAAACCAATGTATAGATACAGGTAGTCCTCAACTTACGAGCACAATTGAGCCCAAAATTATGTTGCTAAGCAAGACATTTATTAAGTGAGTTTTGCCCCATCTTACAGCCTGTCTTCCCACAGTTGTTAAATGAATCACTGCATCTGTTAAGTTAGCAACACAACAGCTGTTAAGTGAATGACTACAGTTTTTAGTTAGTTACACAGTTCTTAAGTGAGCCTGGCTTCCCCATTGACTTTGCTTGTCAGAAGGTCACAAAAAGGGGAAAGTGGCTAGTGTCGCAATGAGAACAGCTGTAAATAGCGGAGCTTCACTGAGCTCCATGAAAACCAGCTGATATCTGCTTGCCAGGAGACCCTACGGGGTCAAAGCCGCCCTGGGGTGGTGAAGAAAGGAGAGGTGATTTGTCAACCATGAGGAAACCACAATTTCCTCTTTAGGTCTGAAGAAAGCTCTCCCAAATGGCAGCAGTGATGACGGCCATTTTTGGCAAGTCACAAGCTGTGAGAATCGGGACAATAAGATTTGTGCTGGAGTGGTTCATGGACAGAACATTAAAACTGGGTGAGACAACTTCCAACTTTTATTCTAGAGACCTAACCCAAGTAAAAGAATTTTAAAAAATAATCTCCAAATGTTAAGAAGGTGGTGATTGGATACATTGAGAAAGAAGATCCAGAAAGAAATATCTAATAGAAACTTTAAAATATAGAAAGCCTGGAAAAGATTTAACAATATTTTGAAAAGTGATTATTGGGAGAAACTCTTTTTTTATTTTTTCTTCAACCCCCCCCCCCCCCCCAATCAGTTGACAATCAACTGTTGTTTTTGCATGCTGTTTAATGGATTTGGAGAGTCGTCTACTGGAGGAAGATTACTGCAATGTGGGAAAGTGATAATTGTTTAAGATAAACAAAGAAAAGGAGTGAAAGTAATAACACCTGAAAGGCCACTTGACCTTGATCCTATTTCAGTAGGTGACTTGGATGTTTGAAAGGTGTAAACTGGAAATTATAAAGATTATAAATTATTAATTTATAGCTTTTAAAGGTATAGAAATTTAGAGGACTTGGAGGAATAATTTTAGGATTGACTAAATTTTATTAATAATTGACTTCTTTGCAGTTTTTAGATATTGGGATACTGGAATATTAGAAGTATACTGAATAATTTTTAATATATTAAACTGGTACAAAATGACTCAACAGGAGACAATAAAGTTCTCTGAAGAAATGTTAGTGATGCTTAAAAGTATTTATGAAAATGTGACAAAAAATCATAAGGAGATGATGGGATTGTTCAAAGATAAAGATGTGAGTGTAGAAGATCCTCAACAAATGGTGGGAAAAGATGAACATAATATTCAGAAGGCAGGTGAGAAACTTGAAGGAGTGGTGGAGGAGGCAAATCAAAATAAGTTACAAGAAGACAAAAACACTGAAGAGACAGTAACAATAAGTACTAAGAATCAAATAGATAATTCCTTAAGAGTCTACAATAGAACAAAGAAAAAAAAGGAAGATTTTCCAAAAATAATAAAAGGGTTATGGATGGGTATCCAAAGGATACAGCAGAAGGAGATAAGTAAGGTAGAAGGAACATTCAGTTTCTGCAAAAATGCTAGAAAGAAATATAGGATCTCAAGAGAAAAATATAAAAAAGTTACCAAAAAGTCAGTAAATGATGAAATTCTAAAAAGGCTAAGAGATGATAGAGATAAAATATCTTGCAATATGATGATTGTATTAAAAACTAATAGAAAAAAGTAGAAAGTATAAATTAGGGAAATAGTAGCACATATATGGATATATAATAGAGTTTATTATAACCACAATTATATTAAGGCTAGGAGGTGGAAGACTATGACTAGGTATATTTAAATTTACTATTATTAACAGTGTATAAAACGATATATTGAAATTTATAGCTTTCAAGGACTATAAAATCAGGGGATTTAGAGATATAATCCCGGGACTGATTAAACTTCATTAATAATTGGTTTTATTGGTTTTTATAAAAAATTGAGATATTGGAAGTATGGTGGAACATTGAGTAATATCCAGTGGTGAGCTGCAACCGGTTTAACAACCTGTTCTTTGAGTGTGTGCTTTGCGTGTGCACACAGCATTCAAAATACAGCAATTTGAAGCTCAGCTGCTTACCTTTTACGGTAGCCCTGGTAAGTAGAACAGCAGAGGCATGAAAATCAGCTGAGCTGCGCGAATCAGCTGAGCCAGAAAGAAGGAAATATAGGACAGGATAGGGTGGGGCAGGTGGGCGGGGCTACTGGTTCGCTAGAACCAGTCCAAATCAGCAGCAACCCATCAATGGTAATATCTAAATTATTAAATATTAGTGATTCAGCAGGGGTCAACATTGGATCTTCTTCTTCTTCTTCTGCGCATGCGCAAGAATGGCGGCGATTTGATCCTCATTGAGACAGCAGGCAGGGTTTCCCTAGGCCGAGAAGCTGTATGTGCCGACTGCCGAGCTGCTTGAGCCCTCCGCCTCGGATTCCATCGTGTCGGCAACCGAGGGAGAGGTCTTTGGGCCTCGTTGGATCCTCGGTTGCCGAGAACGGGGCTGGAGAACGGCGTTCTCTGAAGATGGCCTGGCCGGATTGCTGTTTACTAGCCGCGAATGACATCGGTGGCTAGAACTCTTGCCGCATTTGGCAGCAGCGGCTTTGGACACCGGCGGCTCTGGCGGGCGGAAATCATTACTAGCTGAATACTAGCCGCGAATGACATAGGCAGCTAGAATTTTTGCCACATTTGGCATCAGCGGCATCGGAAACCGGCAGCTCGGGTGGGCGGAATTTTTTTCGCCACATTTGACATTGGCGGCATCAGCGGCGGAATTCCCAACAGCCCGAGTTTTCATCAGCCCAAATTTCCATCAACCCGATTACCGGTTGTTCCACTGGCCTGGTCCCTGACTATGATCTGGCTCTTGGCTTTAGATTGTGATTTCCTAGCAGCGGCACACCGGATCGCGATTTTCATCAGCGGCCTACGGGCAGCCTGATCCCCGATGGCGTTCTTCTGCGAGGTTCAGCCTAATACTATCGATCTGCGGAAGTTCCCTTTTGTTATTTGGACCTGCTGGATTTTGGCTGATCTTTCTGATCTTTTAGCCTTAATGGGTCTTGCGGCCATTTTGTGGCACGGGGCAGCATTCCGGCCTAGTCTGGCCTGTTCCCCAGGCCACAATTATCATCAGCGGCTGCAATGGTGGGGCCTGACTTTCGGCCGTGATAGTCATCAGCTGTTTCCCGGCCTGAACTCCTGGCCATGGCTCGACTCCTGGCCGCAATTTTCATCTGCGGCACTTTTTGTGGCTTATCAGTGATATCAGTAGAGAGACGGCATTATCGGTCCTTATGGAGTCGTCGTGGGCCGTACTGGCCTTTGATAAGTTAACAACATCAACGACAATAACAACAACAATGAGAACAACGATATGATAGGGATGAAGCAGATGGTGGGGATGGTTTATGACTAACTGTAATATTTATGCCGGCTAGGGATGGCCCTTTTTCTGCTGTTATTTTTAATTTTCCATGAAATATTCGTCTCTCGAACTCTTACGACTGCGAGGTTCCCCCGCCTCGCAGGAATGGCCCTCTGTACTATCGAGGGCCTGCCTTAATGAAGGGTCTTGGGATCCAGAGAGGTGGCATGCGTCAAAGAAGAACCTTTGGAGGTTTTTAAATAGGTTTTTAAAGAAGGGTTTTTTAAGGGGGGGGAGGGAAGAGACGGGTGGGGGGAGAAACCCGTAGGGAAGGGAATGTCCAGTCCCTGCGCTTGCTCGCGTCACTCTATCTGGTCTGAAGGCGGGGGGGGGGGGAGGAGGGGGTGTTCCTGGTGTAGAGGGTCGTTCCATCTGTACGGTAAGTGGGAGAGGCAGATACAGCGGAAGCGAGGGGCCGTATCGTTCTCTGGGAGCATGTGCTCGCTGTTTAAAAGCGATCACGCGCTCCGGCCCCTCAGTCCTTACCCGTTCCCCGGATGGCCAAGACCCTCAGAGCTTGGGCCTTCGGTTGATGTTGTGCAATGCCCGGTCCGTGGTCAATAAGGCCCCCCTGATCTGCGACCTTATTCAGGGGAGTCCACGGACTTTATGGGCATTACGGAGACCTGGTTGGGCACGGAAGGGGGTGTACCCCTGGTTGAACTGTGCCCTCCGGGTTTCCGAGCATTCCATCAACCGAGGGCCCGAGGTAGGAGTGGAGGGGTGGTGGTTGTGATTAGGAAAAGTCTAGAGCTGAGGGAGTCCACTGTGCCTCAGATAGCCAGTTGTGAATCCCTCCTTGTGAAGTGGGGCCATAGGAATCAGATGGGTCTGTTGATCACGTACCTGGCTCCTTGCTGTGTGACTACAGCCCTACCCGAGTTGTTGGAGGTGCTTGCCGGAGTGGCGGTTGAGCTCCCCAAACTCATGGTCATGGGGAATTTCAACTTGCCATCGGCCGGCTTGTCATCGATGGCGGCGCGGGAGTTCCTTGCCTCCATGACGGCCTTGGACCTGATTCAAGTAATTGATGGCCCTACACACAGTGGGGGAGGCACACTGAACCTGATTTATATCTTTGGACAGTGGTAAAATGATCTGGAATTAGGAGATTTAGTAACAGAACCTGTGTCATGGTCAGATCATTTTCTCCTTCGCCTGGACTTTCGGACCGCCGCCCACCACCGCAGGGAGACGGAACCAATACGTTGGTTCCGTCCCAGGTGCCTGATGGACCCTGAGAGGTTCCTGACGGAGCTTGGGCCGTTCCCTTAGGATTTGGCCCACGGCACGGCTGAAGAACTAGTTGCGGCCTGTGAACAGGCCGCGGCCGGGGCTTTGGACCGTGTCATGCCTTTGCGGCCTCTGACCCGGCGTAGATCTCAACCGGCCCCTTGGTTTTCTGAGGGACTGAGAGAGATGAAACGCCGGAGAAGATGCCTAGAGAGTACCTGGAGGTCCAGCCGTTCTGAAGCTGACCGGACACTAGTTAGGTCTTATTCTCACCTACCTAGTGGCACTGAGGGAGGCGAAACATTTTTACGTTTCCACCCTCATTGCATCGGCAGATAACCACCCGGCCGCCCTGTTTCAGGTGACCCGCTCTCTCCTTCATCAGGAGGGGCGGGATGACCTCTTGCAGGGACGTGCCGAGGAGTTTAGTGGTTATCTATACGATAAAATCGTTCAGCTTCGGGATAGTTTGGACCAAAATTGCGATGATTCGAGTGAGAGGACGGAGACGCGTCTTGTTGAGATTGTTTGGGATGAGTTTGATCCTGTGGCTCTCGAGGACATGGACAGGTTACTGGGGAGGTTACATGCCACCACATGTTTACTGGACCCGTGTCCCTTCTGGTTGGTGCTGGCCACATAGGAGGTGACACGAGGCTGGCTCCGGGGAATTATAAATGCTTCCTTGTTGGAAGGGGTTTTCCTCGCCGCCTTGAAAGAGGCGGTGGTGAGACCCCTCCTCAAGAAGCCTTCCCTGGACCCAGCTATTTTAGGAAATTATCGTCCAGTCTCCAATCTTTGCTTTGTTGCGAAGGTTGTAGAGAGTGTGGTGGCAGGGCAGCTACCCCAGTACCTGGATGAAGCTGTCTATGTAGACCCGTTCCAGTCCGACTTCCGGTCCGGATATAGTACAGAGACAGCTTTGTCGCGTTGGTAGATGACCTCTGGAGGGCCAGGAATAGGGGTTGTTCTTCTGCCCTGGTCCTATTAAATCTCTCAGCAGCTTTTGATACCATCGACCATGGTATCCTGCTGCACCGGTTGGAGAATTTGGGAGTGGGAGGCACCGTTTATCGGTGGTTCTCCTCCTATCTCTCTGACCGGTCGCAGACGGTGTTGACAGGAGGGCAGAGATCGACCGCGAGGCGCCTCACTTGTGGGGTGCCACAGGGGTCGATTCTCTCGCCTCTCCTGTTCAACATCTATATGAAGCCGCTGGGCGAGGTCATCAGTGGCTTTGGGGTGAGATACCAACTGTACGCTGATGACACGCAGCTGTACTTTTCCATCCCGGGCCACCCCAACGAAGCTGTCGAAGTGCTGTCCCGGTGCTTGGAAGCCGTATGGGTCTGGATGGGGAGAAACAGGCTCAAGCTTAATCCCTCCAAGACGGAGTGGCTGTGGATGCCGGCACCCCAGTACAGCCAGCTGCAACCACAGCTGACTGTTGGGGGCGAGTCATTGGCCCCAATGGAAAGGGTGCGCAACTTGGGTGTTCTCCTGGACGGCTGTCGTTTGAAGATCATTTGACGGCCGTCTCCAGGAAAGCTTTTTACCAGGTGCGCTTGGTTCGCCAGTTGCGCCCCTTCCTTGACTGGGATGCCTTATGCACGGTCACTCACGCTCTTGTCACCTCTTGCTTAAATTATTGCAATGCTCTCTACATGGGGCTCCCCTTGAAGTGCACTCGGAGGCTTCAGTTAGTTCAGAATGCAACTGCGCGGGTGATTGAGGGAGCCACACGTGGCTCCCATGTAACACCGCTCCTGCGCAGACTGCACTGGCTACTTGTGGTCTTTCGGGTGCGCTTTAAGGTTCTGGTTACTACCTTTAAAGCGCTCCATGGTTTAGGGCCCGGGTACTTACGGGACCGCCTGCTGTTACCTCATGCCTCCCACCAACCCGTACGCTCGCAGAGAGGGACTTCTCAGGGTGCCGTCCGCCAAGCAATGTCGGCTGGCGGCCCCCAGGGGAAGCTCCTTCTCTGTGGGGGCTCCTATCCTTTGGAACGAACTTCCCCCTGGCTTGCGTCAATTGCCTGACCTTCAGACCTTCCGCCGCGAGCTGAAGACACATTTATTTATTCAAGCGGGACTGGCTTAAATTTTTAAATATTACTTTTAACTGGGGTTGTAATTTTTATGAATTTAAGGGTTTTTAAATTTAATTATTTTAAATTTCGGCCAACTATAGAATATGTTTTTTAATTCTTTGTTTTAATTGTATATTGTTATTGTTTTTATAATTGGCTGTACCCTGAGTCTTTCGGGAGAAGGGCGGTATAAAAATCTAATAAATAAATAAATAAAAATAAATAAGTAAAAGTATGAAGAAATGATATTGATGTTTAAGTATACTTATGGAGAAAGTGGTAAAGAATCATAAAAAGAGAATGGTATTTTTAAAGACAAAGATATGAATGTGAACCCCAACAAATGGGGGGAAAAAGTACAAACTGGGAAAAAATACTATATATATTGATACTTAAAAGAATCTATTATAATTACAATGAGCATATTAAGGTTAGAAGTTGGACGACAAAGATTATGTATACTTAATTGTATTATTATTGTTAGCACTGTGTATATTGATCCAGTCAATACACTGTCCACAAAATATGTTGGTTGTTAAAGGAAAATCTTAAATAAAACATATACAAAAAAGTCACAAAAAGGAATCACATGACCCTGAGACACTATAACTGTCATAAATATGAACCAGTTGACAAGCATTCAAATTTTGATCACATGACCATGGGGATTCTGCAACTGTCATAAATCACTTTTTTTCAGTACAGTTGTAACTTTAAAGTCGAGGATTACCTGTACCTGCTACTCAGAATTGATCTGATTACCTCCAACGTAAGATAACTGCACAAACTTTTTTTTTAATATGGTAACACTTACCTTGCATATGGGATGTATGACAGACTATACCTAAGAGAGGAAGAAGAGAAATTATGTTTTAGCATCCTTTTGTAGCCATCCACAGAGAAATCAGTCTATTGTAAATAATTTCATATAATTAGCTATTCAGATTATGCTTAAAAATAAAACAAGATATATACTGCTACAAGATTCCTAATTCTACCTTCTATTTCAGATTTTGTTGTAAGTGTAGAAATTCAAAACAGTAAACCAATGTTATGCTATGGACTTGTACATTTCCTAGAAGGAAGGCTTAGTAAAGCTTTACTCCTCCCTATCAATTACGGTAATTCAAAATTCAGTATGCATATAAACAAGAATTTGAAGTTGCCCACTGAGCCAGGGGACAGGTCTTGTAAATGATGGCATCCCTTCAACAGTAGGAACGTTTTACCTTGAGGGTATGGAGGGCCCCTACTATACAAGTATTCTAAAAACAAGGCAAAGCAGATCTATTCCAGACAGCATTTGGCCCTTCAATTAAATCAAAAGTGACACTGATGCATTAGGGTTTTTTTTTCCTGCAAGTTTCATTTTCTCTCTATGTTTCTAATGAATTATTTTGGGATTTCTTATACCCTGACCAATCCCATTTAGATTGGAATGGGCTAGAAATATTATACAAAGAATAATAATTACTGTTAATAAATAAAGGATTAATCTACGGTCAATATCTGAAATGCCAAGTTTTTATACTATGATCATTACTTGTCCATAATATGCTATGACGTTTGTTTCAGCATGTTTAATAAATGTATCCTTTTCAAAAGAAATATAAGCTATAGTTATATATACCAGATAGAAATGGTAAGACACCTGCATAGCATGAAATGTTCCAGAACATCCAACAACCCCTATGTAAATATGTACTGAAGAAATATATCAGTAATAGAAAGAGTATCCTTTAATCAATTTCTTGTTAGGGAATTTCTCTTTATTTATTTGTTAAATTTATTTGCTGCCTCTCTTGTCATGGGGCTACTCTGGGTGGCTTAGTACACTTAGTACAAAATAGTACAATGGAAAAAATGATAAAAATGTAAACATAATTGCAAAGCAATGAAACAATAAAAATAAGAGCTGTGGTGGTGCAGTTGTTAGAATGCAATATTGCAAGCTAACTCACTGCTCACTGTCAAGGAGTTCAATCCTGACTGGCTCAAGGTTGACTCAGCCTTCTATCCTTCCGAGGTCAGTAAAATGAAGACCCAGATGGTTGGGGCAGTGTGCTGACTCTGTAAATGGCTTAGAGAGGGCTGTAAAGCACTGTGAAGCAGTATGTAAGTCTAAGTGCTATTGTTATTGCTAAAAATAAACAATTGAAGTACAACTATATGAATTAAAAGATGGGTGGGTGGGGGAAGAAGGAAGCATAGGTGGAAGATGGGGTCAGCTAATTAGTCTGATAGCCACCTCTAGACTTTCTAGAGACTGTTATACTTTCAAAGCAATTCCAGAGTTACCCAAAACAATTTGAAAACCATTTATATATATCCTTTAGTTCTAATAAGAATCCACAATGTTTCAAGTCACAACTACAAATCAAGGTCACTACACTATCGGATTTGCATAGTTTGTAATAATAAAGAGTTGCATGATTGTAATAAATGATAGGAATTCAAAGAAAGCCTTACCAGGTCATTGCCAGAAACTGCAAAATGCAGAACAGCAGGGCTAACCCTTTCTTTTGCCACTAAGAAAGTGAGGAAAAGAACATGTATTGAATTTAATGGTATTTTAAGAACAAAATGTGTTACATGGACCATCTATTTCTGATTGAAAATTAAGTTAAGCAGAAGGCCACATAATTTTACTTTTCTGTTATTGTTAATAAACAATATTAAGGTCACTCATGCATGTAGACTTAAATGACATAATATCACTCAATTGACACCTATTTAATAGAATAAAAAACTAGGCAAAATTTACATTTGTGTAATATATTAACTGGGCAAAATTTACATGGTTATAATATATTAAGTTAGACAAAGTAAATCTTAAATAAGACACTAACTACAGTATCCAAAGCAAGTAAATTCAGGCTGAAAAGTAAAGAAGTTTGATCAATACTACTTACCCAAAATGCTGCAAATAACGTGAGGATCAAAGAAAGCTGCCCAAGACAAAACAAGAATGAGATCAATGCATATATAAGTAGGATAGGGTTTGCAGTACTGGTAGTCCTCGACTTAGGGCTGCAGTTGAGATCAGAATTTCTGTTGCTAAGTGATATAGTCATACATAATTAACATCCCATGACTGCATCGCTTAGCAATGGCAATCTCTGCACTTTCTGCTGCCCCTGTTAAGTGAGGATAGTGGGGCATTAAGTGAGCACCTCCTTGCAGCTTCCTGCTGGCTTCCAACAATCAAAATCAGTGGGGTAGCTGGCAGGAATTTCCAAATCCCATGCAAAGGAAGCCAGCAGGCAGGCAAGTGACTTTGCTGGTGGGAAGCTGCCAGGGAAAGTCACAAATCATGATCATGTGATTGCAGGATGCTGCAAAAAGGTGCCATTACATAACTGAAGGGGTGATGGAATGGCCAGAACTTTTGAGGACCAATTAACCACTGCTCAGTCAACACCAATATAACTTTGAACATTTGCTGTACAAGTGATTGTTAACTTCCTGTATTGTCCTAGAACCTCCAAAAGATTCACTGAAATTCTCAGAAAGTTTTGCTACTGATTGGTAACTCTGTCTCATCACCTGGAGAAATTTCAGGAAAGGATAAATATATCTCAGCCACAAAAAATATCACTTAACAAATCAAATAAGTCCAGTCATTCTGCAAATAAGTTAAGGGAATGGAACTGATAAACCCTTTCTAATCATCAATATGCAACCAGAAACATTGGGGGAGAAGGGACAAGAGGGCAAGTGACAAAACATGCAGTGCAGTCCACTGTTTAAGTATTTAAATGCAGCATGTTTATAATTTTGGTGTCACTGTATTTATGAATGGACACTGATATCTGGAACTTATAAAGTTTCTTTTCTTGATTTCAAACAAGCATAACTTACCAGCATAACAATTGTTACAATTAACCTTGTTGGTTCAAACATCTTTTTCAGCTGTTTCACTGGACCCATCAAGAAGCAAGTACTAGTTTGGGGGAAAAAAAGATTTAAAAAAAAATCTCAGTCACAGCTATAGGTTAGGGTCACCCAGTCCCTTTTTGTCCATTTATGGGTATGGCAATAGAATTCAATATTTCTCCTTCATTCCATTCTATATAGCCTGTCCAGCTTTGGATGAAAATGATACAGAGCAAATTTTGAGGGTGTATTCAGGAGATGGGAACTCTTTTCTCCTAATATATGAGTTGAAATTACATTTATTAGTTAAAACCTACAGTTGTCTCTCATCTGCTTTTTTTTTAATCTGATAATTGTAAAAATAAATTTCAAAAGAGCCCCATTCTATATACAGAGAATTATTTGCACTTTGCAAGTAATGTGGAAAACACATCAATCTCATAAAAAAGAGAAGACTACAAAAAGATCGTACCTGGCTAAAGCAGCAATGTTTCCCAAGGTATAGAACACTGCAAAGAGTTTTATTCCACCTGGAAGCCAGAGCAATCCTGTCCCCTGCAGATATACAATTAAAAAAGCGAACTGTGAGGAGATATAGTTTTATTAAAGCAAAAATCAAAACAAATGAGCATTTGTCAGAGCATTATACTTTTCTGACAACTGAACATCCTGGGGTCACCAAGAAGCTGTTAAGTCTTAGTAGGCAACAAATGAAATCAATCTTTATAGAAAAGAATTAAATTTTTTAATGTATTCAGTCCAATTTACAAATACAGGTAGTCCTCATCTTATGATCACAATTGAGCCCAAAATTTCCACTGCTGAACAATACAATGATTAAGTTTCGCCCGATTTTGCACCTGAATTCTTGCCACAGTTGTTACGTGAATTACTGCAATTGTTAAATTAGTAATGTATTTGTTAACGTCGGGCTTCCCCACTGACTTCACTTGTCAGAAGGTTGGAAAAGATGATCACAAAACCCCAGAACACTGCAACTATCATAAATACAGTAATGGCCAAAATTATGGAAACTTTTTGAGAAAAGTGTATTTTTGAGGTTTGATGGCTAATAACATCACTTTTTGGGGAGTTTCAAGATAATCATATTCCACTGCTGGAATGGCCTGGGAATAGCTCAGACTTTAACCCTACTAAAAATCTATGGGGCCAACTAAAGAAACTTGTTAGTCAGAAGCGACCCAGCAATAAAACTCAGTAAATAGAAGCAATCATTCAATCTTGGTTTCACATTATAACAGCTGCAAAACTAAAAGACTTGGTTCACTCCATGGGAAGACATTGTAAGGCTGTAATTCATGCTAAAGATTACCCAACTAAGTATTAATTGATGTAATTTTTGTGTATCTCGTTTTTTCTGCATGTTTCACTTTTCTTCTTTATATTGTAACTGCTATTCTAATAGCAAATCCTTCATAAAAGTAATTGCATTACATTCTTGATTAAATTATCTTTCCATTGATATATAATTTTATGGTACTACTCCAAAAAAAAAATGTTATTAGCTGGTTTTAGAAAATAACACTTTTCCCAAAAGGTTTCCACAATTTTGACCATTACTGTACATACCAGTTGCCAAGTGACTGAATTTTGATCACATGGCCATGGGCATCCTACAATGGTTGTAAGTGTGAAAAATGATCATAAGTCACTTTTTTCAGTGCCATTGCAAGTTTGAATAGTCACTAAATGAATGGTTATAAGTTGGGGACTACCTGTACATACAAATTATTCTCATTGCAATTCATGATTTGGGAGAGATGGATTTCAATAGATTTGAAATTTCAAAGAACACCCTGTATGTATAGAAACAGGAATATTGTAGAGAACAAGGTTTCTAACACACATATCCACAATCAATTAAATCTTAAAAACTACGTCTGACTGAAGTTGGTTCCTATGCCTTAAAGATAACCTGAATCCTGAAGCAAAGTCCTCTGTTCCTTTGTCCCTGAACCTCTGTCAGCCTCTGGGGATAATTCTAGCTGTTAATCAGAGCTGTTAGATTAAAGTACACCCAAGCTCCAGCACTGTTATCTTCTTCTTCTCCACTTCCCAAGAGTTTGCTTTAGTTGTAAAAAAAACCAAACCCAAAGCTTTTTCCCAGCTGTAGGAAGAGCAGGAACATTGGCCTTTGGTTAATGTCAGAGAAGCCAGCCTCCCCCAATGGTGCATCTGACTGAGATGAAGGAATATGTAGCCAACCTTACAAACTGTTTGGCTTTAGACTGGAAAGAAAACTGTAGCATGATGACTAGATTAAAAACATTGCATAAACAGTAATTGAGGGAAGAATAAATACAAAACAAAGCAGATACTAGTCACTGTGCAGTAATTTAAAAGGAAGAAAGTAGCACCACCATTCTGAAAAAGTCTGTTATTCAGTATTATATGAAATACTAATTAATAAGAAGTGATCAAAGCAGTTTCTATGGCTTGACAAATGAAATCCCTAGTATCTACCAGGAGTTTTCTGATAGCCTGAAAAGCTTTTTCTTCCCCCAATGACTTATAAAGATGGCACTAGGTTAAGTCTGCTGCAAATAATTCTATTTAAGAATAATTTGAAGCTATAGTATATATACAAAAGTTTTATATTAAAGAAAGGAAAAAATCTTGTTCTCTGTAACTTGCATTTGCTTTCCCTAACCCAGTGCTCTTCAAACATATTGGCCTATAATCTTTGACACCCTCAAGCCACCATAAATATTTATTTATTTATTGTTTCAATTTCTATACCACCCTTCTCCCAAAGGACTCAGGGCGGTTTACAGCCAAAGTAAAGAAAGTTAATACAATTTTTAGGACCAGTTTAAAAGGAAAATTTAGAGTGGTTGAAGAACTTAAAACCAATAAAACCCCTTATTAAAACTCCACTAGGCCAGTCCTGCACGATGAAACAAAAATGTTTTCAGCTCGTCTCGTGTCGAAAGGTTCGAGGATCAGGGAGTTGACAGATACCTGGTGGTAACTTGTTCCAGAGGGTTGGTGCCCCCACAGAGAAGGCCCTCCCCCTGGGCGCCGCCAGCCGACATTGACTGGCCGACGGCACCCTGAGGAGAACCTCCCTATGGGAGCGCACTGGTCGATGGGAGGTCGCCGGTAGCAGCAGGTGGTCCCGTAAGTAACCCGGTCCTATGCCATGGAGCGCTTTGAAGGTGGTAACTAACACCTTGAATTGCACCTGAAAGACCACCAAAAGCCAATGCAGCCTGCGCAGGAGAGGTGTTATATGGGAGCAACGAGTCGCTCCCTCTATCACCCGCGCGGCCGCATTCTGAACTAATTGGAGTCTTCGGGTGCTCTTCAAGGTAAGCCCCATGTAGAGAGCATTGCAATAGTCCAGACGAGAAGTGACGAGGGCGTGAGTCACTGTGCACAAGGAATCCCGGTGCAACTGGCATATCAGGCGGACCTGGTAAAAAGCTCCTCTGGTGACGGCCGTCAAATGCTCTTCCAACGACAGTTGTGCATCCAGAAGGACGCCCAGATTGCGGACCTTCTCTGTGGGGGGCAATGACTCGTCCCCCACAGACAGCAATGGCCTCAGCTGATTATACCGGGATGCCGGTATCATGTAAATAGCATCATGTAAGATTGAATTTGCGATCTAATACATGCAGAGATCTTGAAGGCTGCCTTATAAAGTTACAAATGTTCTCTTCTGACTGCTTTTTACATAAATGATATCTGGCACATAGAAAATCTGCATCCTAGGAGAAGCTAGTATTTCGATATTGTAAACCAATAGAGGCTACACTGCATACTTTTTCCTAATGTATTGACCAATCATTCTATACCAATTCCATATATCAATGCAACATTTGCCCAAGAACAGAGATGAAAAATAATTAAAACATTATTAATATATAAAGGAGATTTTTTTTCTGTGTTTCGTGAAATATTTACTTACAAGGAGAGAACACAAAATGCCGCTTATAAAACATATTGCAAACCATTTCACACGAGTATTAAAGCTCAGGGATGATCCATCAAGGACCTATGGTTGAAGAAAGAAAGAAATCAGATTTTAATAGGACAGAAATCTTCACTAATAAAACATCTTTATCAATGCAAAAATCAAATTGCTCAAATAAAAACAACTGTAAAAGGTAGATGTTCTTAAAACAACAAGTATTCTTCCACTTCACAAATTGATTTTAAAAATATAGAATAGAATAGAATAGAATAGAATAGAATTTTTATTGGCCAAGTGTGATTGGACACACAAGGAATTTGTCTTGGTGCATATACACAACTTTATATGTAGATATTTATTAATTTTTCCAAAGAGAAGCTTTCATACTCACTTTAAATGCCTAAAAAAATTAAATGAAGAATGGATCCTGGCAAACTAACAAACATATTTTATGTAAAATTATTGAAGTAATCAATTAAAACAACCAGTAGAGATTATATATTTCTATTTGATTTACATGGTATGATAAACAAAATACAGACCAGCTAAATTAGAATGTTATTTATTGGTGCTGAAAGTGCTTTTTTCACAATTCCACTTCTAAAAATAATTCATTACAAACGTTGGGAATAAATGGATGACAACATAATATTTAGGTAGGCATCACTTTCAAATGTGTAAGTTGTTTTTCAAATAATTTAAATTAAACTTAAATGAAATCAAATTTCTTTGATATGTTTAAGAGTATGCATAAACTTATAGAAATTAAATAGGAAAAAAGAACATTCTAAAATTATACACACACCATATATGTATATATCCCAATCAAGTTAGTTATTCACTTGATAGCTGTATACATGAAATACAAATCAGAACAAAAGTTTAATTTCATTATTAAACTAAGTGCAAATGGTCAAAATTTAATTTTTATGTCACTTTTATTGAACATTTGGGAATGTCATTAGTTGAGGTGAATGCATTGTATATTATTATTATTAGTAGTAGTAGTAATAGTAGTATTTGGAGACTATAAAATTGCTAAGGACTTTAAAAGAAAAAAATACACAAGAAATAATATACATTAAACAAAAGCATACAAATAAATGATCTACAACATAATAAAAAGTAACTAAATTCATCAAATAATAACCAAATTAATATTGAATCAAGGCCAAAATGCCTTTCAGACACGCTCTGCTAATAGCAGCTTCTGGAAAGCAATCAGAATTGGAGCCAATTAAATATCCACTGGGAGCTGTTCCAAAGGACTTGTGTAACCACTGAAAAGGAAACACCAATTTGCCTTGGTCCCCTCACCAGTCATCATTAATAGTTTCTCCCGGGTAGGTCAAACTGGTTGGACCATTACCAATGGGAGAATGCAGTCCTGCAATTAGAGGTGCAAAGCCATTCACTGCACCCAGAAGCTTGTTGGAAACCAGTGAAGGGCCCAAATATTGATTGATGATCCCTGGGCTCCTATATTCTAATTCAACTGCAGCTTCTGAAAGATCTTCAAAGAAGCCCCATGCAGAGCATGTAGCAGTGGTCCAAGTGAGCGGTGGTGAGGGCATGAGTTGCTTTAACAAGATCCTTCCACTTAATAGGATCAACAGCTGGTCTAGTAGCTTAAGCTGGAAATCCACTCCATCCCCAGCCATGCCCCCCACCTGCTGTTTCACAGGAGCTGTGGGTTCAGAAGAACCTCCAAGTTGCAGATGTACTCCTTCCAGGTAATGCCATGACAATCAAGAAAAGTCACCCGTTCTTTCCCATTCAGAACTTCAGAACCTTCAGGATTCAATATCACCGTCTGGCCTGGGATAGCAATGTAATGAATGAAACCTTTGGACAACCTCCCATAGGCTTCATGTAAATATAAAAGAACCAATTTTGTGGTATCCCAAAGGATGTAGCAATTAAACTGATCTCCCCTGCCTTCCTCATGCCCAACTAGAACCATTCTCATAGCTTGCAACACACTTAACCCAATCCCTAAAAGCAATCCAGAAGGGCACAATGATCCATAATCATGAAGATAATAGGAGATCTAAAAGGATCAAGGACCTTTTAGAGAGAGATCTAAAAGGACTTCTGCTAGCAGATCCTAAGAAAGGTTAACTATTTATGCAATCAATGCCAATTTTTTTCAGTTCAGAATTTTCCATAAACATGTTTTAAAAATTACAAGGAAATGATTTGTGTTCATTTCCATTTATTTGTTTGGGTCTTAATAAATAATTATATATGCACATAGAAATAATTCTATTATATCAAATTTATAATATCCATTCAATATTAATAGTGGTGTGCAGTTTAATAATCACACAGAGAACAATTAAACAATTAATTAAAACCAAGAAGCAATCAGATAGGTGCAATTAATACAACTTTCTCTGTGATTTGCAAGGCGGCAATTCCTAAAACCAGATCTTAATGCTCAAGAAGACAGTCCACACAAGCACACACATACATACAATTTTTAAAACTGTCACAGTGACTAAAGGCAAATGATTAGACATGGTTTCCCTTATCCATAATAATGAATGGGAAGTTTTAAACTGTAATAGTATACAGCTTACCTTTTCCAGTCCAAATCTTTATCCTTATATAGGCAGCCCAGAGAAAAGAATATTAAAAATTTAACAAATGTACATGTAGGAAAACTGTTCTTCCCTGAATAAGATCTACACATTTCTTAATATTTAGATATTAAATATATATTTAAATAAATAAAATAAATAAATCTAAGAAACTTGTCCATTTTAAATACATCAAACAAATCTCCCTCCCCCAATGCAAATCAGGAGAGTAGGGACTGAGGAAAGAAATATTAACTTAATTGTAGAAGGGAAGATAATTCCTATAATATAGTTTAGAGTATAGTAGTTAGGATCCAATATTAAAAATGGCCAGCTCTGGACTCACATGACATCCTGGAGTTCAAGAATGACCTGGTTAAACATATTGTGCAAACAAACAAACAACAAAAAACATACTCTGTGGTTGCTCTGAAAAAAAATACATCCATGCTGGAATAATTAAGAAAGAATTGAATACAAAACTGGTATTACCAAAATGCCTTTGTATAAATTTTTATTGTATCCACACATTTGGAATATTATGCTATATGAAGTTCTGGTCACAGCAACTCAAAAGCAATATTGCAGAATTTCAAAAGGGACAGAAAACAGGAAAGAAATACAACAGCTTCCTGAAGGAAAACTGAAACTGAACCAGCTTAAAAAAATACCAGAGGGGCATGATAGAATTGTATAAAATATTCATGATATGAAGGACTCCCCCCTCCCCCCCCAGTATTGGACCTCAAAGCATTCCAGTACAATTGAACGATGGCAATTAGGAAAGATAAATGAAAAGTTCTTTGCATTGCACTTAAAACTAAAGATCTCATGATCATAAAATAATGCTGATAACATTTATTGAGAGCAAGATTTTTAATTGATATAAAGTATCTGTCAATATGAATTACTGAAGAATGTGAATATCAGGATATCATTACCTTCATATTTAAGAGGATGGCCCCAAATGAATTAATCTTTAGTTTTACATTAAGCCTTTCCATGACACTCAATTGTCCCATCAACACATGTAAAGGATTCCCACACTGGATCTCTCTGATGGCATTTTTGAATATTTGAGTATTTTACTTAAATCAGCCCTGTTTAATTCTAGAGGCCTCTAGGGGGAAAGAACACTTAAATTAAAATTACTAATTCTTGGTAAATAACATGCATCATTTATATTATTGTTTATACTTTAATTCAGAAATAGGCAGAAAGACAGGAGGGTGCTTGCTACTAGGAAAAGATGTTGGGTATTGATAGGTGGCAGGGAAAATGTTATTTGAAGCTGTTCTTATCTTCAAAAGGAAGGAAAAGACTACCTACAGATCCAATAAGGTTGGCAATGCACAAAACTATGGAATAGATTTATTAATTAATTTATTTATTTATTAATCATATTTATATACCGCCCTATCTCCCGAAGGACTCAGGGCGGTTTACAGGCACTTAAAAATACATAATACATAAATACAATATAAAAACAATTAAAAAACTTATTCTAAAGCCCGTTATTAAAATATAAAAACAGAACCCAATTAAAACCCATAAATTTAAAATCTAGCTCAGTCCTGCACAATTAAATAGGTATGTTTTAAGCCCGCGGCGGAAGGTCCGAAGGTCCGAAAGCTGACGAAGTCCGGGGGGTAGTTCGTTCCAGAGGGTGGGAGCCCCCACAGAGAAGGCCCTTCCCCTGGGCGCCGCCAGACGACATTGCCTCGCTGACGGCACCCTGAGGAGACCCTCTCTATGAGAGCGCACGGGTCGGTGAGAGGTATTCGGTAGCAGTAGGCGGTCCCGTAAATAACCCGGCCCAATGCCATGGAGCGCTTTAAAGGTGGTCACCAGAACCTTGAAGCGCACCCGGAAGGCCACAGGTAGCCAGTGCAGTCTGCGCAGGATGGGTGTCATCACGGGAGCCACGAGGGCTCCGTCTATCACCAGCGCAGCCGCATTCTGGACTAACTGTAGCCTCCGGATGCCCTTCAAGGGAGCCCCATGTAGAGAGCATTGCAGTAATCCAGGCGAGGCGTCACGAGTGCGTGGGTGACTGTGCATAGGGCATCCCGGTCCAGAAAGGCGCAACTGGCGTACCAGGCGAACCTGGTAAACGCTCTCCTGGAGACGGCCGTCAAATGATCTTCTAGAGACAGCCGTTCATCCAGGAGGGCGCCTAAGTTGCGAACCCTCTCCATCGGGGCCACTGACTCGCCACCGATGGTCAGCCGGATTTAGCTGACTGTACCGGGATGCCGCATCCACAGCCACTCTGTCTTGGCGGGATTGAGCTTGAGCCTGTTTCTCCCCATCCAGACCCGTCGGCCTCCAGACACCGGGACAGCACTTGATAACCGTTGGGGTGGTCCGGTGTAGAGAAGTACAGCTGGGTGTCATCCGCATACAGCTGGTACTTCACACCGAAACCACTTATGATCTCACCCAGCGGCTTCATGTAGGTGGTAAACAGTAGGCGAGAGGATCGCCCCCTGCGGCACCCCACAAGTGAGGCGCCCCGGGGCCGACCTCTGCCCCCCTGTCAACACCGACTGCGACCGGGAGACGACTTCCGGTGTCCGGTGGCAACGGACATCTGGAAGGCTTCTCCTGCCTCCAGTGTCCGAATCCGGCCGCCGCCGGGGCCCCTAGGGGCCAGGTGGTCCGAAAAGGACACCTGCCGCACGGACGGCTCGCCAGGGGTCTCCCAGCCGACATACAGGACTGGGGGGACCGATGCTGGCGCGTCCTAGGCTCGGCGGGCTTTGGCGGCCACAGGCCGCGGCCTTTAACTTGGTCGTCGCCTGGGCCGCTGTGCCCGGTGAGACCGGGGCTTTGGATTTATAATTGCAGCAGCCTGGTGGTGAACAGGGAACGGAGAAGAATTGAGGAATGAAGAAGGGAAGGGGATATCGGCA
The DNA here is from genome assembly GCF_028640845.1 of Ahaetulla prasina. Taxonomy (NCBI): domain Eukaryota; kingdom Metazoa; phylum Chordata; class Lepidosauria; order Squamata; family Colubridae; genus Ahaetulla; species Ahaetulla prasina. The sequence continues at coordinate 88,428,218 of NC_080539.1, read as the reverse complement.
AACGTGGTGGAGTACTCCGGTGCGGGGGTTTTCTCCCCTGCGACTGGAAGGAGTACGAATCACTTTGGAGAGAGGAGAACTTAAAATAACAAGATTACGGTTTTGTGGAGCTCTGGAGAAGAGGTGATGGAGAAATTTAGGAGGGAGGGTTTGAGGCCCCCCCTCCCTCTGGGGAACAATGGTGGCGTCCAGCTTCCGCCTTCACTATGAGAATCTTGATGACATCACTTCCCTTCGGCTTCCTGGTTGATTAACTGTACTCTGGACTCGTTGCTCCTGTGAGTGCCCCCTGGTGGATCCGGAGGAAATTATAAGGATACTGTGCTTGCCTGAGGATTTTGAAAATTTTTTTTTAAATGGCAAAAGGTCAGAGACCAACTGCTGGAGAAATGGAGAGAATTCTGGAAAAGTTATCTAATATGGACAAGAAACTGGATGAAATAAGAGCAGAAATTGTGACTATCCAAAAGGATTTAAAGGATACTCAACAAGTCTCAGCAGAAAATAAGCAGAAAGTGGAAGGTCTGGAGGGTGAGATGCGGGCAGTGCAGAAAAGAGGGGAGACGACAAGCAATGCTGTGCTTGGACTACAGATGGATAAAATGTCTTATTTCCTTAGGTTTCAAAATTTGGAAGAAGTGGACCAAGAAGACTTGAGAGATGTTGTGACTAAACTGTTGGGAGAATTTCTTGGGAGAGGTGTTGATTTTATGAATTGGGATGTGGATCGAGTTTATAGAGTTAATTCACAATATGCACGCACGCATGCAGTTCCTAGAGAGGTTCATGTCAAATTTGTGAAAAGAGAGACGAGAGATGAAATTCTTAGAAAACATAGGAGTGGGGCACTGACTTATAGGGGCAGGGAGATAGCCATTCTGAGGCAGATTCCCAGACAGGTACGTGAAATGAGAAAGAAATATTACTTTTTATCAAGCAAATTGTACCAGAAGGGAGTGGGCTTCAGATGGCTGATGCCAGAGGGATTGATGATTTTCCGGGAGGGCATTACGAAAAAAATTAGTACAATTGCGGAGGCTGCGGCCTACGTGGAGGAACACAAAGCCCTCCTGGATTTAAATGATCCAGGAATTGAAGAAGGGGAGGTTATAGACCATGGGGCGGAGGCGGGTGCCGCTGTTGCGGCCCTGGAATTGGGTCAGGCTGAGCCCAGAGTTCTGAGATCCAAAACTAGGAAGTGACAAAGATATTTGGTATTGTGTTGGTTTTCCTTATTCTCTTTCGTATGATATTCTGATTATTCTTGACCCTTCCTTATTGTGTATGTAAGATTGAAACTTAGCTACTTCGTATCACCTGCTTGCCATATGGCTGTTGTATGTGTTTAAAATTTTGAGTAAAATTCTTATCATGTATAAGAAAAATGAAAATTTACCATACCTGATATGTATTTGCATAAATCTTTTTTGACCAATAAAAACTTTTTATAAAAAAAAAAAAAAAAAAAAACACCGACTGCGACCGGTCGGAGAGATAGGAGGAGAACCACCGATAAACGGTGCCTCCCACTCCCAATCCCTCCAACCGGCGCAGCAGGATACCATGGTCGATGGTATCGAAAGCCGCTGAGAGGTCTAATAGGACCAGGGCAGAGGAACAACCCCTATCCCTGGCCCTCCAGAGATCATCCACCAACGCGACCAAAGCCGTCTCCGTGCTGTAACCGGGCCGGAAACCGGACTGGAACGGGTCTAGATAGACAGTTTCCTCCAGGTGTAAGGGAAACTGATATGCCACCATACTCTCTACAACCTTCGCCGGGCAAGGTTGGAGACCGGACGATAATTACCTAAAACAGCCGGGTCCAGGAAGGCTTCTTGAGGAGGGCCTCACCACCGCCTCTTTCAAGGCGGCCGGAAGACGCCCTCCACCAAAGAAGCGATCGTAATCGCCTGGAGCCAGCCTCGTGTCACCTCCCGAGTGGCCAGCACCAGCCAGGAGGCACGGGTCCAGTAAACACGTGGTGGCATTCAGCCTACCCAACAACCTGTCCATGTCCTCGGAGCCACAGGGTCAAACTCATCCCAGACAATATCGCCAAGACCACCTCGAACATCTCACCCGTCACGCAATCTTGGTCCAGACCATCCCGGTTGAACGATTTTATCGTATAGATAACCGTTAAACTCCTCAGCACGTCCCTGCACGGGTCATCCGCTCCCCTGGTGTAGGAGGGAGCGAGTCACCCAAACAGGGCGGCTGGGCGGTTATCTGCCGATGCAATGAGGGAGGAGGCGTAGCTCGCCTCGCTTCCCTCAATGCCACTAGGTAAGTCCTAGTATAGGACTTCACTAGTGTCCGATCAGCTTCGAACGGCTAGACCTCCAGGAACTCTAGGCGCCTTCTCCGCGCTTCATCCCTCTCAGCTCCTCGGAGAACCAAGGAGCCGGTTGGGACCTGCGCCGGGTCAGAGGTCGCAAAGGCACGACACGGTCTAAGGCCCCGCGCGCCCGCTCCCAGGCCGCAACAAGTTCCTCAACCGAGCCGTGAGCCAGACCCTCAGGAAATGGCCCAAGCTCCGTCCGGAACCCATCCGGGTCCATCAGGCGCCTGGGACGGAACCAACGATCGGCTCCGCCTCCCTGCGGTGGTGAATGGCGGTCAGAAAGTCCAGGCGAAGAAGAGAGTGATCTGACCATGACAAAGGTTCAATGACTATTTCCTTTAAGTCCAGATCTCTCAACCACTGACCAGAGACAAAATCAGGTCCAGAGTGCCACCCCAATGTGAGTAGGGCCATCAACTACTTGGGTCAGGTCCAAGGCCGTCATGGAAGCCATGAACTCCCGAGCTGCCGTCGATGACGAGCCGGAAGATGGCAGTTAAAGTCCCCATGACTAAAAGTCTGGGGGTCTCAACTGCCACCCCAGCCAGCACCTCCAGGAGCTCGGGCAGGGCGGCTGTCACGCAGCAAGGAGCCAGGTACGTGACCAGCAAGCCCATCTGACACCTATGACCCCACCTCACAAAGAGGGATTCACACCCGGCAATCTGAGGTACAGTGGTCTCCCTCGGCTCTAGACTCTCTTTAATAACAACCGCCACCCCCCCACCCCTACCCTGGGCCCTCGGCTGATGGAATGCACGGAAACCCGGTGGGCACATCTCGACCAGGGGCACGCCCCCTTCAGTGCCCAACCAGGTCTCCGTAACGCCTATAATATCCGCGGCACCCCCCTGAATCAGATCATGTATTAGGGGGGCCTTATTGGCCACGGACCGTGCTGTATAACATCAGACGAAGGCCCAGGCTCTGAGGGTCTTGACCACCCGGGGAACGGGAGAAGGGAGGGGGATCGGGGCGCGCGATCGCCTGCAGACATCGAGCGCGCGCCCCCCCAGAACGATACGGTCCCCCCCTTCCGCCATATCTGCCCCTCCCACTTACCGTGCAAATGGAACCACCCTCACCAAAAGGAACGCAATCCCCTATAACCTCCGAACCCATTACTAACCGCCACGAGCGCAAGGACTGGCTCCCACCCGCGGGCTACTCCCAATACCCGCCCTAACCTCCCACCCCTCCCGACGGGTTCTCTCCCCTACCCGTCGAATCCTCCCCTCCCAACCCTTAAAATCCCCATTAAAACTCCCTTAAAAATTTCTTAAAACAACTAATTAAAAGCCCCTAAGCCTCCTATTTTTAGCATGCCACCTCGGGCTCCAAAGCCCGTCCTCAAGGTGGGCCTCGATAGTATGGAGGCCAAACCCGCGAGAGAGGGGCATCTCGCAGGGCAAGAAGGTCAGCCGAAACGTCGCATCACCAAGAAAGTCCGCAGGAGGCCCATCCTGGGCCGGTCAAGATGGTAACAGATGATACAGTGACCACAACCGGTCTGTCAGTCAGTCCTGATGGGAAGCAGTCAATAGTGATCCTCGTGGGGTAGAAAACAAAACCACTCATTCAGTCAGTTCGCCACCGGCCTATAAATAGACAGGGGGGGACTAAGGAAGAGGGAGGGGGGGGGGGGCGGACCGATGGTAGAGATGTTAAACAGGCCGTCCGCCACCTTGAAGCGCCGAGGTAGGCCGCCACCGCCACCTCCGCCCGCCGCCACCAAAGCGCCCCATCGCCGCCGATGAGGCCACCGACATCCCCCAACTAGGAAGGGACGCCAGTCACTCCACCGACGCCAGCGCCAGACGAAAAGCCAGGCCGCCACCGCCGCCAGAAAACCAACAAAGGCCGACGGGGCCCGGTAGGCCCTCCAGATCTCCACTGGGCGCAACTCCTCCGGGGCTCCGGGGCTCCTCCCCTCGCCCCCGAAGTCGCCCGTCATCCATCTTCCTCCACGACTGAAGCCTCCTCCATCAGGGCGGGGATCTAAGGGGGCCCAAGGTGTCAGGCCCCGCCGCCGCCGCCGCCGCCGCCGCCAGAAAAAAGGCCGGTGGCAGCCCGGCAAGCCGCAGGCCGCCCAGCAAGCCGCCCGGCTAGCTGCCAGGGCCGCCACTGCTTCCTCCCACGGGCAGGGTCCGAGGGGGCCCTGAACATCAGAGACCCCCGCCGCCGCCGCCGCCGCCGCCGCCGCCAGACCGCCGAAAAGGCCGGTGGCAGCCCGGCAAGCCGCAGGCCGCCCAGCAAGCCGCCCGCAAGCCGGCAAGCCGCCCGCCAGCCGCCATGACCACCGCTGCAGCAGGACGCCCGGGGCTCCTCCCAACGCCCGGAGTCGCCCTGCGCCAAGTCACCCTCCTCCGGGTGACTGGATGCTCCTCCATCAGGTCCGGGGCCCAAGATGTCACCAAGGCCCCCAGAACGACACGGTCCCCCTTCCGCCATATCTGCCCCTCCCACTTACCGTGCAAATGGAACCACCTCACCAAAAGGAACGAATCCCCTATAACCTCCGAACCCATTACTGAACCGCCACGAGCAAGGACTGGCTCCCACCCGCGGGCTACTCCCAATACCCGCCCTAACCTCCCACCCCTCCCCGACGGGTTCTCTCCCCTACCCGTCGAATCCCTCCCCCCCCCTCCCAACCCTTAAAATCCCCATTAAAACTCCCCTTAAAAAATTTCTTAAAACAACTAATTAAAAAGCCCCTAAGCCTCCTATTTTTAGCATGCCACCTCTCGGGGCTCCAAAGCCCGTCCTCAAGGTGGGCCCTCGATAGTATGGAGGGCCAAACCCGCGAGAGAGGGGCGTCTCGCAGGGCAAGAAGGTCAGCCGCCGTAAACGTTCGCATCACCAAGAAAGTCCGGCAGGAGGCCCATCCTGGGCCGGTCAAGATGGTAACAGATGATACAGTGACCACAACCGGTCTGTCAGTCAGTCCTGATGGGAAGCAGTCAATAGTGATCCTCGTGGGGTAGAAAACAAAACCACTCATTCAGTCAGTTCGCCACCCACCTATAAATAGTCAGGGGTGGACTAAGGAAGAAGGAGAGGGGGGGGGCGGACCGATGGTAGAGATGTTAAACAGGCCGTCCGCCACCTTGAAGCGCCGAGGTAGGCCGCCGCCGCCGCCGCCGCCGCCGCCGCCGCCGCCACCAAAGCGCCCCATCGCCGCATGAGGCCACCGACATCCCCCAACAAGGAAGGGACGCCAGTCACTCCACCGACGCCAGCGCCAGACGAAAAAGCCAGGCCGCCACCGCCGCCGGGCCGCCAGAAAACCAACAAAGGCCGACGGGGGCCCGGTAGGCCCTCCAGATCTCCACTGGGCACAACTCCTCCTCCGGGGCTCCGGGGCTCCTCCCCTCGCCCCTGGAGTCACCCGTCATCCATCTTCCTCCCCGACTGAAACCTCCATCAGGGCGGGGATCTAAGGGGCCCAAGATGTCAAAGGCCCCTGCCGCCGCCGCCGCCGCCAGACCGCCGAAAAAAGGCCGGCGGCAGCCCGGCAAGCCGCAGGCCGCCCAGCAAGCCGCCCGGCTAACTGCCAGGGCCGCCACTGCTTCCTCCCACGGGCGGGGTCCAAGGGGGCCCTGAACATCAGAGACCCCCCGTCGCCGTCGCTGCCGTCGCCGCCGCCGCCGCCGCCGCCGCCGCCGCCGCCGCCGCCAGCCGCCATGACCCCCGCTGCAGCAGGCCGCCCCGGGGCCCCCCCCACCGCCCCCCGGAGCCGCCCTGCGCCAAGTCACCCCTCCTCCGGGTGACTGGATGCTCCTCCATCAGGTCCGGGGGCCCAAGATGTCACCAAGGCCCCCCCCAGAACCGGACAGGACCCGAAAAGGCCCACTGCCGCTCCCCCGATCAGCAGGGCGGCGCCATCTTGGACATGCTCAGTAGGCTATTAAGCAAACAATTTGTGAATATTTAGAAAGCAATACATGATAGGAGGAAGCATTAATTTATCAAAAATAAATAACGCCAGTTTACTTGATCTCCATTTTTGATAAATACTCAATCACAGGAATGCAGTGGACATGGTTGTCTGAAAAATTTCTCTTGGAATTTTAATAGAAAAAAATATCAAAATATGGGCTGGACCATGCTATCTTATTTTCCCATTCAGCTGTGTTTGATTCTTGGAGATCGCCTGGAAAAAGTCCTGCAAGGTTTTTCAGAAGGGGTTTTCCCTTACCTCCCTAAGACTGAGAAAAGTGATTAGCCCAAGGTTGCCCAGATGGCTTTGTGTCCAAACAAGGATTAAAACTCAGTCTCTTGGTTTCTAGCCTGATGTCTTAACAAGTCCACCAGACTGGCTCTTTATGTTATCATTAGGTGGCTACAAAGCGGCTTGAACAATCAGACCCATTAAGTGCCTGTGAATGGCTTGCATCAACCTGGAAGTGATGACTGCAGGGTTATAATCTGTGCAATATCAAAGAGCATATGTTATGGGGAGCTATGTCAGGTAACAACACATGTGCAATGGATAGATCAAAGATGAACAGGAACCAGCAGTGTGATACAGTTGCAAAAAATGCAATCCATATCTACATTGAATAAGTACAGTGAAGACCAAGATAAGCCATTGCTCCTCTATTTGTGATGGCCATGCTGCACCTAGAACATTGCATCAAACTCTGGGTACTATATTTAGGAAAAATGATAGCAAACAGCTATGCATCCAGAAGATAACAGTCCAAATGATAAAGGACCTGAAAGGAAAGCTTACCAGAAATGATTGGGAGCATATGGTACTTTTAGCCAGAAGAAGAGAAATATCTAGTGAAACTTGACAGTTAACTTCAGGTATTGGAAAAACTAATATGTGAGATATGGTTAACAATGTTCAGAGTCGTCCCAGATACCAGGACAAACAATGTATTTACAGTACAAGGAAGTACATTTCATTACAATATCAGTAAAAAAATATTTTTGGCCAGAACAGCTGTTCAACAATAGATTGCCTTGTGATTAAACAGAATCTGGATAGAGATCTATCAAAAGCTGTATTGCACTTTCTGAAGCATTTCATTTCAGCTCCATATAACACAGCAGAAACTCCTCAGACTGCCAACAGCTTTCCAAGATTTCCAATGGCAGTCTTTCCCAAACATGCTCGGGAGACCTAAAATCTGATAATCTCTACCATTCTGCTCATGGCCTCCTCAACAGAACCAACCCACATGGCGAAAAGCTGACAACAAACTCACCCTGACCCATCACCGTCTGGATCTGCCATAATGGAAAGAATATTTTTCAAGATGAACAGAAAAGCTGTTACAATTTACAGATCTTTCCCTCTTGTCTTCCAAAGTAATACAAGTTTTCACTTTCATCCAGCAGGCAATAACTTCCCTAAAACATCTCCAACTTGGTTTTAATCAAATTTTTTTGTTTTTAGCCATATTGCTTTTTTTTTTTGTTCCTTGCTGGCATTCAGACTTGTAAAAGCTGTTGTGGCAGGAGGAGCAGAAAGACACTTTATCCAGCTAATTCAGAGCAGCCTAGATTGAGCTTTCCTAGCCTACCATTTCCCCCGTGTACAAATAACATAGTCCACACTGACAGGGACTATGCTAGATGGAGCCTATGATCCAGGGCAGGGGTCTCCAACCTTGGCAACTTTACACCTTGCAGACTTCAACTCCCAGAATTCTGGGAGTTGAAATCCGCAAGTCTAGAGGTGGGTTTCAGCAGGTTCTGACCAGTTCTGGAGAACTGGTAGCAGAAATTTTGAGAACTGTAAACTGTAGTAAAAATTCTGACTGGCCCCTCCCCCATCTATTCTCTGCCTCCCAGGTTCCAGCTGATTGGGAGGAAATGGGGATTTTGCAGTAACCTTCCCCTGGATTGGGGAGGGAATGGAGATTTTACAGTATCCTTCCCCTGCTACACCCACCAAGCCATGCCTATCAAACCAAGCCACATCCACAGAACCGGTATTAAAAAAATTTGAAACCCACTACTGCACAAATCGTAAAGTTGCCAAGGTTGGAGACTCCTGAACCAGGGAATGTAGAGGCGGCCAGTCTGGCCAAATGGACAAACTCCATGTACAGCGGTGCCATCCGTACTGCTTAGAACAGATCCTCCATTTGCGCTCGCGAGTCGCTTATTTCTTTATTTGTCGAGTACGTATTAGATCAGGGGTCTCCAACTTTGATCCCTTTAAGACTTGTGGACTTCAACTCCCAGAGTCCCTCAGCCAGCAAAGCTGGCTGGGGCATTCTGGGAGTTGAAGTCCACAAGTCTTAAAGGGACCAAGATTGGAGACCCCGTATTAGATGATATATATATAAGTATAAGCATGAAGTGAATACATAAAATGAATACACTTAAAGGGAACATTAGGACAGGAACGGTAGGCACGCTAGTGCTCTTATGCTTGCTCTCGAGTAACGACAGGCAGGAATAGGAACGCTGCGTTAATCCTGAGGAAGCCGGGCAATCCCGGCAGGGCGCCCCGAAAACCCGGCCAGAAACCTCGCAGGTAAAGCGGGAAACACGAAGGGACTCTCTCGCCTTCCCGACCCCCTCCGACCCCCAAGCCACACCTGCGTTGTCAGGCCCTGCTCCTCGTCATCCTCTCCTCTCAGCACCCGCCGCAGCTTCTCCATCGCCGCGACAGCACCCTCCGCGCCTCTGATCCCTTCCAAAAACAACCCCACCAAACCTCGTCGAGGCTCAGCGCTTCGGTTGCAACGGCTCCTCCTAAGGCAGCTTCGAAACGGAAACTGGGAGAACGGAACCGGAAGTCAGGGGAAGGGGAGGAGCCGGGAAACATTCCTGTGAATGGACTGTCTCGCCTCGTTTCTTGATTGCTGACGGATGTGGTTTCCAGGATAAGCCGCTTGCCCCGCTCCCCGTATATGCTGGTTGAAGAGCGGCCTCAGAATACTTCTCCACGAATAAATGCTCGGTTATTCGACTGTTTGTGATACAGTCAGTGCTTCTGAAGCGGCCACTATTCCAACATTTACGGTGGGCCACTGTCAATCCGGCTACCTGGCCAAAGTGATCCAAGGAAAACGGGTAACTCGCCGAGACAAGCTACGTTACAGAGCTGCTCTATGAAGGGCTGCTGTTTCATTGGGTTGGGGACGCGGCTTGAAAGGTACAGTTTGTAACAGTATAACATTAACAAAGTTGGAAGGGACCTTGGAGGTCATCTAGCCCAACCTCCTGCTCACGCAGGATTTTGTCAGGCTACCCAAACTATGTGACGAAAATGGGATTGTCTGTGGAGATTCTCAGTCATCCAGGTCATGGTTGTCCCAAAGGTGCTTTTTCAAGAAGGCAACTGAACTTTGTTTTTTCTTTGAAGACGTTTTGCTTATCAGAAATGGAATGTCTTCAAAGAAAAAACAGAAAGTCTGTTTGCCTCCCGAAAAAGCACCTTTGGGACAAAAATGGGATTTTAATCCTGCTCATTATTGATGGGGCAAAGGGCCATTCCATTCCCTTAATTAAAAATGTGATATAAACATAGTACCTAGTACAATAGTATCTGTGTAAAGAATCGGTTAGAATCTGGCGTCTAAAAATAAACAGAATAAACAAATGTCTTCAGTAGGATTGTCACAGAATACGCAGAATGTAACGATAGATTATGTATTATCAATTATCATTATTTATAAATAGAATAGAATAGAATAGAATAGAATTTTATTGGCCAAGTGTGATTGGACACACAAGGAATTTGTCTTGGTGCATATATGAATAGACAGTGCATATATGAATAGACAGCCTGAAACCATTTATTTAATGCTCCAATCAGTTTTTTCTGTTGCCTCATCTTATGCCAAAGGTGCTTCTTTCAAGAGGCAACTGGACTTTCTGGTTTTTCTTTGAAGACGCTTCGCTTCTTATCCAATAAGCTTCTTCAGTTCTCTCATCTTGTCTCAACCTCCCATTCATGTATCCTAACCGAATATTATCACCCCCACCCCCACCCCATTCATTCAGAGCATTGTATAGTTTCCTCCTGCATTTCTCTGGTTCTTTCATTCCATTGCACTCTGGCGTGTAATTTATATTAATCACCAAGCCACCAAGCAATCTAGATCAGGGGTGTCCAAAGTTTTTGGAGTGAGAGCCAAATACAGAAAAATAAGCAAAGGCCCGGGCCACGGGGGGCTAAAATTTTTTGTACCAGTTCTGTGGGCGTGGCTTATTTTGGGGTGTGGCTTGGTGGTCATGTGACTGGTGGGCGTGGCTAACTCCTCATGTGACTGAGTGGATGTGGCTATGGGCATAGAAACCTAAATACATAGAGACCTAAATACTGACAGCGGCTACCAGTAATCCTCGGCTTGCAACCACTCATTTAGCGACCAATACAACAGCACTGAAAAAAGTGACTTACCACCAGTCTTTGCATTTATGACCTTCGCAGCATCCCCAGTTACATCAAAAGTCAAGCTTTTGGCAACCAGCATGTATTTACTGGGGATTTTCCGCCGTCCGTCGCGAACTCTCTTCCCACTGAGGGAGACACAGCAGCCAATGGAGGGACTCCGGGGAGGCCCAGGCGAGGCCCGCACCGCTTCCTCGCAGCCACTCAGGTGTGCCACGCGGCTCCCACCCAGGCCAGAAAGGGACGGGGCTAACTAGGGGGCGAGAGTGGGCGGGCACCAGCCCCTCCTCCGAACGCCGAGTGGCGGCGCGGCGGCAGCGCGGCGGCAGCGCGGCAGCCAATGGGAGCGGGCGAGCTCGGCGCGTCACGGGCCGCACACGGGCCCGCGGCTGAGGTAAAGCGGAGCGTGTGGCGGGCGCCGCGCGCTGCTTCGGGCGGCGCATGGAGGCGATGCCTTGCCGCGACCGGCGCGTGGTGGGCCAGCGGGGCAGAGGCCGGGATGCCGGCGGCGGCGGCGGGCCTCGGCAGCTGCGCCGCCGACCCGGCCCGGGCAGCGGTGACAGCCTGAGCCGGACAGCAGCAGCAGCAGCAGCGCGGCGGCAGCAGATGCTGCTGCGCTGGCGGGAACGGCTGCTGTGCGGGCGACGGGGGCGCTGAGGAGGCCACGGCCACGTCGGCGACGGCGACGCGTCACGACTGGCCGGGATCGGCGGCGGCCCAGCTCAAACTCCTGCCCATGAACGACCAGATCCGGGGGCTGCAGACCATCATCCGCGACAAGTAAGCGCCCCCCGGGCGCGTGCAGAGCGCCGCGCCCGGAGAGGATCCCGCGCGGGGCTGGGAAGCAGAGCGCCTCGCCCGCCTGGCTTCCGGGGCTGCAGCCCCGCGTGGGGACGATGGGCGTCGCCGCCCGCCCGCCTCTTCCTCTGTCTGGTGGGCCGGGCTGGAGCCATGGGCGTCCTGGGCACCCCCTACAGCCCAGTGGCGGAATGGCCGGCCCGCAGCCCCGGGTGGGCGGGGATCGCCTCAGCGGAGCCACTCCGCATCTGCAACCGGGCGAGTGGCGGCTTCCTTGGGGGCCAGGACGGGGGCCGCACCCCACTGTCCACCGAGAATTTGCTGCGGGCCAATAAAAACTGACCCGCGGGCCGCAGTTGGCCCGCGGGCCGTAGTTTGGACACCCCTGATCTAGATCAACACTTTTCAATCTTAACATCTTAAATTTGCCAAGGTTATGAGTCACTGATTGCGGTAATACCAATTCATAATTTCTGATTTTTATTTTTGTGCCTTTAAATCAATTTTTGATTCCTAGCAATTGCTTGGACTGGTTTCTGCAATTTTATTGGCACTTTTTCAAAAGTGGTTTGCCCTAGTATTGTTCCTAGATTTCGAAAATGGTGACTGGCCCAAGGTCACTCCGTTAGCTTTTTTGCCCATGATGGAACTAGAATTTATGGTCTCCTAGTTTCTAGCCTGATGCCTTAACCACTATGAAAAACTGGTTCTCTAATTTCTGACATATCATTGGTCTTTTCATTCATAATTAAACCTATATCTTTGCTTTCCTAAATGCATTCCACAATATCTGGCAATTTCATTGGAATTTATGGCATTCTTTTCTTTCCTATTGGTTTTCCCTTTTTCTTTTCAGTCCTTGATTTATATTTTTTACTATTTACTCTTCTTACATTCTCTTCAAATTTTCCCTATTCCATCATCATGCAGCTCTAAATATTGATCTCTCTGCCATCATGGAGTTTGGACAATTGAGAATTCATATGCCTTTTTTTTTGAAAGATAGAAAAGCTTTAGTCATACCCATTCCACATGTAGCTTACCTCATTGGGGAAATGGACCTTGTCACTCTGAGCATATTTTGCTGGCATGCTGCAAGGGCAACCAGAATACCAAGAACTTTATCCATAGGGGAAAAAGTTATATGCGGTATGCAGCATATGTGTTCTTTTTAAGACAGAAGGAGTAAAGTTTAATAAATTTGCCTATTTTTGCAACCCATTAGCACTAATAGGAGGAAACAAAAATCACATTATGGATGAACAACTTTATTTTAGAAAATTTTCAGGAAATTAGTTTTCTACATTAAAGCCATTCCGTGTCTATATAAAATCTGGAAGCAATCACCATCACATATTACTGTGCTTCACAACATATAAGAATAGTCTCAACAACTTGTAATGAGAATTAATCTATATTTGGGGGTGCATTTAATTATCTGTATAATAAAACTGAACAAAATTTCTGTATAACCAGACTACATCCCAGGAGCTAGTTTTCTGTAATTGAGAAATCACCTCATTTTTACATCGTCAAATATCTAGAATCAATTGATTCTCTTGTTTTCCTTAAAGAAAGTATTTAAAAGTAGAAACTGATATATATTATATGTTAAAATATAATTAAAATGCACTTTCACCATATCCTAATGATGCAAAGGTTTTTATTATACATGCTGGAATTTGATCCAAAGATGCCTAGTGATTATTTTTGAAACCTCAATTTTGTAAACAGAATTCTGCTTACCTGTCTCCTTTTTATAGAGAAATATATGCAGTCTTCCATCATTAAAAACATTTAATTATCCCAAAAAGTCTGATAAAGTTTAGGGAATAGAAATAGCTTATTATTTTTATACCCATAGTCTTTTCTATTAAAAGAGCATGGGTATAACAGAACCCACATCAACACAAGTACAAAAGAAAAATACATGTCTATTTTCTCTGTTACGTTGGTATGAAAATTGAGACATTGTATTGAGAAAGGAAAATGGATCTCATTTTTAAGAAGTTCTACCTTAAGAAGTACCGTTTTCTAAATTGACACCATTAAAACTATAAATTGTTTCAAAGTGGTTTATTGCCATTAGAACATTCATATTGTAATTTCTCCCCATAGGGAAGGTTTACTGCCCCAAAGTTGTTGAAGTAAAATAACATTATTAAAGACAATCTATATATAGTTCATTACAATTGTTGATAAAAATCACAACAAAAAGGTCAAATTAAACCAATAATCTTTCAAAAATATTCATTCCTATATGCAGGGTGCTTTTTTGGTGTTAATAATATGGCATCTGCAGATGAATGCAAAAATAGAATCATACTATTTATTTTATTTGTTACAAATAAGAGAGTTCAATTGGGCTCTTAAAGGAGATGCCACTTACATCAGAGGTCTCCAATTTGGGCAACTTTCAGCCTGGCGGACTTCAATTTCCAGTTATTGCCTGCTGGATGAAAGTGAGAACTTGTATTACTTTGGCAGACAAGAGGGAAAGATCTGTAAATTGTAACAGCTTTTCTGTTCATCTTGAACAGATTCTGGGAGTTGAAGTCCGCCAGGCTGAAAGTTGCCCAGGTTGGAGACCCCTGACTTACATCACAATGGGATGTAGCACTGTACCTACTTTGCTCACAGGTATGTGTGTTTATAAAACAGCTGGGCAGTGAATGTACCATTTTCAGAATGCTTACATAAAAAGATAAGATGGTATATTTTACCAAACCATGTAGTTGGGGACACAGAGCTTAATCTTATATTCTAATGTAAAATATACAGTAAGTATGAATCAGGATATAGTTTGTTCGAATCCACTCATAAATTGGCACTTCACTGCCTTTTTTATTTCTTGGTAAAAATAATTTCAGCTACAAGTGTCAAATATACACGTTAGCAAATAACATATTTAAACTGTTAACCTCACGAGTTAATTGAGGAATCCATTTTCAGTTATATGGAGAATTGATAACCGATCTTGACTTTGTAATCTTTAAAGAATTATGCTCTTGAATAGTTTACTTTACTCCAATGCACTTAAAGAGGCAGAATCACAATTTCAATACATTTGTACATCTGACTGCAAAATAACCAATATTCAATTTCAAACTCACATATTATTAATCAATTATGCCTTTTCTTGTTTTTCTTAAATTAGCAGGTTTTTTATTTCAGAAAAGTTGGTACATATTTGAGTTGAATAATTTTGTAAATATTAAAAAATTCTTTTAAGGCAGGAAAGTGATCTAATTTTTGATCAGCTGTGCAGTACTTTGTATAAGGGAAGCTAAAAAAGTTAACAAATGATACTGAACACTAGTATAAATATTTCCATGATGGTGGTGATGCAAAAAAAAAAGAGATGATGACAAAGTCCTTCCTTGCTTATATTCTGTGAAGAGCAGCACCTTTTCAATTTTTCTCCATGAATCAAATATTCAATTATTTTTTTTTCATACTGTCAGGAGGAATAAAAATGGAAAGAGAAGAAAAGGATTAATTCATTGACATAGAAGTTAGAGTTCTGAGCATGTAAGAAATATAAAAAAAAATATTTGAAAGTTTTAGTTATAATGTAAAAGAAATAATCACAGTATACTCACTTATGTTTGATCAACCTTCCTCCTTGAATAAGTTGTGCAATTTCATTAGTGAAATGACAAGCAAACAACAACCAGTTCCTGGGTTGTACCTTATATGCAAACCGCATAAAAGTCAAAGAATAGCAACTAAGTGCTGTAAAAACAAAGTTAAAGATTAAATGACTTCATGTGCTTAGATTTAGAGCAACATTCACTTTTAGTTCTGCAAGTACTGTGTTACTGCATACCCAAAGAATCTCATTTTACATATATTTTACTATGTTAAAACAACATTATTAATAAAAGCTAAAACTATAACAGGTGTTATCCCTGAGGAGTGAAGACTATTTTATAAATGAACTCTGGCATCCAAAAGAAATACAAAAGGCTCACAATGGGCCTCCTTACTGTAAAAACGGAAGTTCCCCATTTTAGGAAGTAAAGAACTGGATAATGGAAAATTTTATTTTCGTGAACAAATAAGCTTAGACTGAGTGCTCCACCACAGACAACTGTGTTGTTTTACATGATATCAAGTAATTAAAGACAATAAACTGTTCTCTGCTTTCATAGACCTCAGTGTGGTGCTCAATTCCTTAAACAGAAACATGCTGTGAAAGAAACTGATCATCTTAAGCATGGAACCTAGACTTTTACTCCTGGTTAAGGCCTCTACTCAAGCACTCACCTGAAAGTGTGTACAGGTGCAAATAGTTCTGTAACTCACAGTATACCTACCCATAAGATATTAGTTAGGGTTGTATTCTAACTCAGATGCTTTTTAATCTCTATGTCAATTATATTCCAGGATTTGTATATGCTTCAGACACTAATATGCCAAAAATCCATGAGAAATGTGTTAATATCCTTATATACGCTCACAAGAAGGGTGTAATTAAGTATTTCCAAGTAAGTCTGAAAAGACTGTTGCAAAAGCTAAATACCTGTGATCTTAATTCTGTAAACATCAATAAAACCGAATCTAAAGTATTCCTTTTTGCTAAAGTATTTAGCAAAAAAAGTGTGAAATATAATTGGCAGCTGGATGTGGATCAAAAGATTATATATATATTGTTTAATTACAGTTAACCAGGGACCTTGGCCCCCATAATGAAAGTAATTAGGGCAAAAATAATCTCAGTGCTGACTTATAGCACTGAACTGTGGGTCTTACAAAAACCACTTCACTTCAATTTCCAAATACATTTTATAAGAAGCATATTGGCAACAGAAAAGAAAATGCAAGTGCTCAGAGCAGAAATAGGTATCCATTCCATACACAGCCACTCAACTATTAAAAGTTTTTATCTACTGGCAAAAGATCCACTCACTGGATTCCGATAGGCTACCCAAAATATGATTAGCTGAACAAATATGTATGGGTCAGCCCACCTCCTGGGTAAGCTGACTTACCAAAGTTATTTTACAGCATGGCTTTTCTATCCAATATTTACTCTCCACTGCCTTCCAGGCAAAGTAAAATTTTTAAACAGGGAGTCCTAGATATGGTATCAGTATCCAAGCAGACATGAAGTTTTTGGCAAAAATAGATCTTTGAACTGTTGGCTAAGAATAAAAGTACTTTCAAAACCAAAAAAATACCTGTCGATGAGTTTGAAGCCATGCCTAAGAAACCTATTCTAGAGCAAATTTTGCTGTTGGATTCGGTGGCCAAATATGGGCACTGTTATCATGAGAGGATATATGTATGTGCAGTGCCCCAGCCAATCAAGATTTTGTTCATGTTTTGTTTGATTGTCAACTGAATATCCATTTTGGGTTTAGGCATTTGAAATCCTTACTTGAAAGAACAGCCCACTGGGATTTAAATTGCACACTGTGTTATTTCTTCTTGGTCTCTAATGTATGCACTGTTAGTAGAAATGCTAAATTAATAGACAATGCAATTTAACTAAGAATTCATTGGTACTGTATTTTCTTTTTTATCTATTTTATTCTGGAAACAGATCTCGTATTTTACCTTTATTTTCTTTGATAAGATTGTAAGACTAACCAATCAATAAACATTGCAAGTTCTGCACATCTAGGTAGCTTGTTAGCAGTTTAAAAAAATACTGTTTAAAACTGAAGTTAATTTCACCACTTGCCAAATGTCATTCGGCCACTGATGATTTCTGGTGATTTCTTCATATCATTGATGGCAGCAATGGGAAGTCCCCAGTTGGCAACAGGCCCCCAGAAGTGCTATAATAAAGGCACACAATAAGAAAAGGAACTTTCCTTTTTGCCAGTTCAAAAATATTTTAAATCAGATTTTTAAAAAAAAATCAGGACTGTTGTCTCTGATTAACGCAGTCCCATTTGGAAGCAAGGGCTAAGGACACATGTTGATCCTTAATCTAAAACACATATATAATATCACTGCTACTTGCAATTCCAAAGAAACACACAAGTTCCAAACATCCCAGAAGCCATTATACCAGAAGAGAACTGGAAAGCCTTCATAGCATTACTAGCTTCTTCTCCACTGGCTAAGCAGCCAAGAATAAGCATAATTTGGCTACCATAGCCTCAGTGTCTAGGAGAACTTCTGTGTTGCCAAGTGTTGATAATTCAGTTTTGTAATGGAGACATTTGCTTTCCTTTAACTCTTTTTCTCTAGCTTGTTTTTTTTGAGGACTAAAATGTAAAATGTTCAACTGATGGGGTAGATCCTTAGGAATCTTAGGATAGAGGTAGTATGTAAATAAATGACATAAATACACATGTACTCCCGTGATATGACTGATTGGCAGTAGGAATAACTCTGAATACCCTTTTTGATTAGAACTACATTTAGCCCCCTAACAGAAAGCAGAGTGGGTCAATTTAGCATGCGGGCACACGAGCCATTGCCCCAGCTCAGCTCCATCACGCATGTATGCGCCCCTCCCGCCGGCCAGCTAGTCTTTGGGTCTCTGCTGTGCAGGGACGGGGCCTCCCCCAATCTCCATAGTTTTTCCCCCAAGTGCGCCCTAGCTTTCTCCTCCATTCCTGCCTCCCGTGCCTTGCCCGATCTCTGCAGGTCCCACCCTCCACAGGTGCCTCTCTGTAGCAGGAATGCAGGAGAAAGCTAGGGTGTGCTTGGGAGAGAAACTGTGGAGATCGGGGTAGGCATGGGAAGCAGGATGTGCAAGAAACACGTGCGCATGCGCAAGGATGGGGCGCATGCATAGGGGTGCTCGCATTGCATTTCGGGGATTGGGGCACACATGCGTGCATTCGCGTGTGCTTTGGGCACTCAGCACCAAAAAGGTTAACCATCACTGCCATAAACATACTAACTTCTCTTGATCCAGGAAAGCAGGTACAAACATGTGGTACAGACTAACTTGAAGGAACTTTACTGAACACATTTCTACAGGTTTATAATCTACATACATAGCAAATTACTTTGTCATCAATTAGACTAATGAATTAATTATATTCACTATCACTTTTAAATGAGGTACTATGAAAGGCGTAACTATATAGATTCCCCCCCACCCCCCACACACACAAAAATGACTTAGGAAACTTGTCACAATTTCAAGTTTTATTTTGGGGCATTTCCCAGGATATCTATTAATTGGATACAATTTTGTTGTACTATAAATGAAAGGAACTTATCCTTGGGAACAGCTGGACTTAAACTTAAAGAATACTATGACTGGCACAATTATAAGTGGCTGAAAGGAAGCAGAAATAATACCTTACCGTACTGTTTGATGAGCAGTCACAATGGTTCATCATTTAAGAGGAGATGTGAAAGACAAAAAAAGATAATAGCCTCCATGAAATAGAATTCCATATATAAATATCTGTTTTTATTTGTATGTATCTAGCCTACTAAATGCAGTTAAAGTAGAATACAATTCATTTAAAACTGTTAACGACAAAATTATACCATGTTAAAACTCTAAAACAAAGGAAAACAGTAGATCAGACTGTTTTAGACAAATGCCTATATAAATATAAGAGATTTATACCACCCAGATGTGTGTACCTCTGATAAATATACTTCTTTAAGAATACTTTCCCTAATCTTAATTGACAGATAAGTACATATGAGAGAAAGTGCTGTTATATATCCAGGTCCTGAGCTGTAGAACCTATTTATCAGAGTTGTAGTACAAAATTGTAACTAAACTGATTTAGTGGGCTGGGTTGATGCTGAAGATAAAAGAAGCATAGAAATGTTAGATGTTACCTCCTCTACACTCTGGGCTCAGTTTTACTGTCATCACAACTATCCCCAAATTACCAAAATAAAGGATTATGAAATGTTCCAGAGTAGTACGGTTAATAGTACAATAAACTGGAACTGGGTAAGAGAAAAATCAACATTTCACACGTCCAAGCTTAATCAATTTAGATACAATAAGTATGGCTAAGATATAAAGTTTATTTTAAATTTAATGTTAATTGCTGTACCATACCTATATAGTTTCCCATTATAAATAATTATACTGACACATAATTTGAGATTTCAAGGATTTATTTTTAACCGAATTTCTACCTTTACCAGTCATGTAATAATACAAATTATGCTCTTTGTATCTCTAGATTAGTAAAATAAATAACCATAGAAATATTGATTAAACACTTTTAATTTACCAACGTTCCATAGTGTTGATATAATTTAGAAGTATACTGTCTCTGCCTTTTTCGTTTAAAAATGGCTTAGTCACTCACACATATCTGATTTACCAATTAATCATGACTATTATCTCTGCTTTGCAATATTACAAATTTTGGGGCCTGGTGGGATGGGGGTATTGCATCCATACTGATATTGATATAAATATAGTGGATCCCATAAAATCTTTTGTTCACTTTGAACAAAAGTTCATTATTTATGCCCTGAAACAAATTAAAAGAAAAACTGGAAAAAATGTGACCTGCAAACTGATGACAGGGATCATATGATATCATTGCTGAAAGAGTTACACTGCAGAACCACCACCGCATCAGACATGCTCAGACAGAAGCAACTTGTCCAAGGAATGTAAAAAAAAAGTAAATAATCAAAGGTTCCTATGTTATGTTTATGTAATAGATGTGTAGTATTAACTGCTAAAGTTTCCTGTTATAGTTTATATAGGTTTCACTTTTCTGTACGCCCTACAATCCTAATACATGCCCCAAATTGCTTCTAAAGGCTAATGGATTCTTTGCAAAGGCTCTGAATAAGTCCTGATCATTGCAGCTGGATACAAAAGCCATCGAAATTTGGCAGGGCCCCCTTGCTGAAGTTGGAATACTTTCTTATCTATACAAGATACTATTGAATTCCAGCCTTAAACTATTACCAATGTACTAGAATAAAGTGTCATGCAGACTTTAATCTTCATATGTAATAATGTAAATTTGTAACTTGTTTTTTTAATATTTTAAGATATATAAAAATATAAAACTCTCACACAAAAGAACATTATTTCAGAACAAAACTTGAAATAAAAATTCTGTTACATTATACTGGCAGTATTTTAATAACAGTACAATTTTCAAATGGCGCTTATGCATAATTATCTACATGGACATCAATATTTTCCCTAAAAATCTTACCTATGCATGTTGAAACCAGGGGTGAAATGCTGCCAAATTGGACCGCCTTGTGCAATCTGGTAGCGATGGCGGCTGCTGGTTCGGAGGACTGGTAGCAAAAATCCCTGGCCCCGCCCCCCTGCCTCTGCTGAGCCGCACCATCAGCAGAGGGTTTTTTTTTTACTTTTAAAAGAAGGTTTTGCTTCAGCATGCCTTTAAAAGTAAAAAAAAGCCTTTGAAGATCCCGCCCCTCAGCTGAGATTGGCAGAGCCTTTAAACTTTAAAAAATAATAATTTAAAGGCTACTCTGGGGATCTCACTTGAGTTCCTCATCAGCAGAACCTTAAAAAAGAAAAACTCCTTTTGAAAGAGTCTAAGACACTTACCTGATTACTGATCGACCTCATGGCTTTTTTCGCAGCCGGAAAGCCCCAGTTTCATTTTCAGCACCAGACAGAACTAATCTAATTTAGCTAATCTATTTCATCACTGAGTGATTAATGCTGGCTGGCTTTCCTAACAGAGGAATTCTGGGAATTGAAGTCCACAAACCTTAATAATAAAATAAAATATTTGTGCAGCTTTGGTGTGTTTCTGTAGTGTTTCACTCTAACTACACAAACACACAAAATCTCAGAAAGCTGTATGTGGTATTGTGTGTGTGTGTGTCAGTTGTGTTGTGTGTGTGTAAAGTGTGAAAGTTGGTTTTTGAGCTTTCTGTGGCTGTGTAAAGTGTGAAGTGCAGCTGCTTTTACATTGTGTGTGAGTCGTGTTATGTTGTGTTATGTGTGTGTAAAGTGTGAAAGTTAGTTTTTGGTACCTCTTATTGTTTTTTTATACTTTGTTTATCATTTTTATTATTTATTGTTATTGGCCACGCCCACCCAGCCATCTGACCACAAAGCCACGCCCACCAATTAAGCCACACCCACAGAACCGGTAGGGAAAATTTTTAGATTTCACCCCTGCTTGAAACATAATTATATCATAACTAATAGAACAAATGTTTTAATTTTAAAAGTTTTTAGCAGTAAAGAATTGCCATTTCAATTACATATATTTCTCTTGCAATAAAGCAACAATCTTAACCAATGTGCAGTTTTTAATACTAAGGGTTTTTTTTAGTTAAGAACATATCCTGCTGTGTTAAATACCTTTCTTTTTCAAAATAATAATTTAGGGGTCAGGCAAGTATTGCAAGGTTTCTTCACTTCAGAATTGCTCAATCTCCTAAGTAATGACCATCTTGGACAGATTCACCAGGAACATTCTTAGGCAATACTATTCCTATTTACTTTTTGAGAAAGCGCCATTGAACTAAATGTTTATTTGTATACTTACTGCAGGTGTAATTATCAGTTACTTTATTGCACTAGCATATTAAACCTTAATCTTTGATAGAAAGCTCTGTTGCAAGGCTTAACATATTGGCACTTCAGCACCTTCAGTTAGTATAGCCATCGTCTAGGAAAAACTTTTAATGGAATTTCACATGCTTACTAGATCCCTGAAACTGATATTGCTTGTTAATACCTTTTAAGAGCAATGTGACAAATTATAATGGCTTTCCAAAAACTTAATTCCCCCTCACAATCAAGTGGGGCAATCATTATTTGACAGGGATTATAGCTCACTCTCATGGCCCATTATTAGAGAGGCACTTGAAAATTTGGTGTTTGTAAATAAATGATTCTATATTATTTAGCTTTCTGCCTATTTAAAAAGCTTATTTTTAATTATTGAAATAACATCAAGGACAAGTTGTCGTTTTCTTGTTAGGAATTAACTTGTCTGTTCAAGTTAGCAACAATTTATATTTAACTTTTCAACAAACACAGTACTACAGAGATGGTTAACTTTCTGTACAGAAGCAAAAGTATTCACACAAATAGTGAATCTACTCCAAGACAATGCCTATACTTCTGAAATCAAAAATAGTTATATATATATTCAGTAAAATATGCTATTTTTGTAGATAAAAATCAATTTATATGGAAAACAAAAACAAATTTACTTCAATGTCTTGTGTATTCTCAAAATAGAAACTGCCAGTTCTTAAGAAATATATAAATAGTAACAGAGATGAACAGCAACAAATCACAACATAATATATTGCAAGTTTATTCAGAAGCATATCCCAGCATTTAACAAAATATTTAATTCAAGCAATCATATAGCCTTAATACAGCATTTAACAGATGCATCTTCCATCACCTTCCACACGTGTATCAAATTACTTAAAAGGGCAGGAATCTTGTCCTTCAAACAGTTCCTACTTTCCCTCAAACTCATTTTCAAAACAACCTTCATGTATTCCCAGGGAGAGGCATCCTTTTCGCCTATGCTGTTGGCTTTGCTTTTCTATTTTAGAAAGCCCTTGGGAGCATTTCTCAGTTGAGAAGCCTAAAAAGCACATTTTAAAAACCACAGCCTATGCACCAAGGATTGATCGTGTCACAAGCTGGCTTGTGCCTCCTGAATTTTCATATTAAGAGGGCAGGTCAATTAATTCAAGGAGAAAAAATTATTGTGTATGTGGTGAAGCCCGTCTTCACTTCCTGAGAATTACAATCCAGCTGTAACCCTTTTGGCTCATCCCAACCCTCTGCAAGGGGAACTATATGTTGTTTAGTCACTAAGTCGTGTCCGACTCTTCTGCGGCCCCATGGACTGCAACTTGCTAGCCCCCCTCCTGACCTCCACTGTCTTGCCCAAAACCATGTTCCTTATGTCGATGACACTACCTAACCAATCTCATCCTTCTCCTTTTACCTTCAATCTTTCCCAGCCTCAGTCTCTTTTCCAAAGCTTGTCATTGCAAGCACCCAAATAGTAGGAGCTTTTCCCCACTTGTGCTCCTCTGGGACACAAATCTGGCATCTTTCTTCTGGCTATAACCCAGCTTTCCTTTTCATCCCAGTCCTTGTATACTGAGAGCATATGCACCAAGACAAACTCCTTGTGTGTCCAATCACACTTGGCCAATAAAAAATTCTATTCTATTCTATTCTATTCTATTCTATTCTATTCTATTCTATTCTATTCTATTCCCTTGACGAACACATACATGCATACATGCATGCAGATATATATATGTGTGTGTGTGTGTGTGTGTGTGTGTGTGTGTGTAGGTCTTTGGTCGTTCAGGTTTTCTCCCGTGTAAAATTGGAAGTGTCTTGGTGACGCTTTGACAAAGTTTTGACACGTCGCCAAGACACTTCCAATTTTACATGGGAGAAAACCCGAACAACCAAAGACCTACATACAAACATCCATGAAAACCTCAGAAAACAAATACACACACACACACACACACACACACACACACACACGACATTGAAGTAAATTTGTTTTTGTTTTCCGTATCGATTATATACATATACATATACATATATATACACACAGATATACATACACACACACACATATATACATACACACACACACACATATAATTATTGTTTACAGGACTTATATGGCCGCCTAAGTCATATACAGTGACTGTAGGAGGCTCAGAATACAGTAAAAGCAGGAAGACGGAGCACTTCGGTTCGACAGGGAGCAGCGTCCGAAGCCCAATTGGGGTGGGGGGGCAGATGACCTTGACCCGTTTCCAAACGGCCCAGCAAGGTCGGCTCTGACAAGGAGCTTGGACGGAAGGACCGCCAGAAATTACCGGGGCTATAGCAAAGCCGGGGGAAGCGCTGCACCTGAAGTACCCCGGAGGGTCTTCCAGCTTCGGGGCACCGCCAAAGGAGGAAGCGGCGCAGAGCAGCAAGCGGCCCAAAAGCGACGAACCGCCCTCTCCCTTACCTCATGAGGTAATCCCTGAACTCTTTGCTGCGCACATAGTCCACAGCTTTTCGGGCCAGGGCCGCCGCCATGGCGAACGACAGGAGTAAGGCAGCTGAGCTCTCGGGCACCGCCAAAGGAGGAAGCGGCGCAGAGCAGCAAGCGGCCCAAAAGCGACGAACCGCCCTCTCCCTTACCTCATGAGGTAATCCCTGAACTCTTTGCTGCGCACATAGTCCACAGCTTTTCGGGCCAGGGCCGCCGCCATGGCGAACGACAGGAGTAAGGCAGCTGAGCTCTCGGGGCACCGCAGACGCGGCTAACAATGACAACCTTCTCCGCGGCCGGGAACGAGCCTCCTTTTCACGACCGGCCCGCCCCCTGCCTTACGATAGCGCTCGCGTTTCCATAGCAACCCCCATCGTCGCTAGGCGCCGGTTCTTAAACCGCGTTTCTGTTGGCTGCGGGCAGGGATCGGATGGCTTCTTATTGGTCGGTTGCGGTAGCCTGACGTACCGCTTACATGAGGCAACCTCTGCCGCCTTCAGTTTGCCGGTCAAGGGCAAGATGAGTGGTTACGAGGGAGAGGCGGAGCCGAGTTCGTTTCTTCCTCGGCCATTGGCCGCTGGGTTCCGGAGTGCCAATAGTGGAAGGAGCGCTGTCTTCGTTCAGGTTTCGGTATGAAATAATTAAACTCCAGCTCCTCAGATGGTGCTTTTAGCGTCTTACTGTATTTTGGGCAGCGTGGTCCACTTTCTGCAGTGCTCTTGGATGACCCAGAACACTTGATGGTCAAACTCTACTTAGTCCCTTCTACTTAGTTTGTTTTAGCCTTTCTTCCTAGGAAAAATACTTGAAGTTCAAATTAAGATCATTTGAGTTGCCCCTTTCTGCATCTTTTGAAGGATTATATTTTCCACATTACCAAAACTAAAGGTAGTGTTTCAAGAGTGGATGCATCATACAGTGATTCGTACAGTAACTATTTGATATTCAGTTTGTTTCCTAAACAAAACTAATACAGAATCCTCCCCCCGCCCCCCCCCCCCGGTCATTTTACATTGCTGTCCATTTTAATCCCAAGAATAGTTCTTTCCACATATTAGAAATTAAAATACTGAATTACAAGTTCGAAACTACAGTTCTAAGCGGAGGAAAAAAAGCCCCTATTCAAACAATACCTCTCTATGTCCAGATTATGGTGGTTTTTAAATGTTTTCTATTTGACAACGTAAGTTTTTGAGAAGCCACTGCTAGGTTCAGACAAAATTGGAACAGGAAGGTAGTTTTTCTACACTGCACTGGAAAATTTGGCATGGGGACTCTAGAAAAATATTTGAAGAAAATTTTAAATTTGGAAATGAACAGCTTCTCTTGTTACTGATTATTTATGCATTTCTGCAAATAGTAAACCAATTGCAGAGAAATCTAGGCTAGAGTTGATTGCTCTGTCTGCAGTTTATACCATTATCAATACAAGTAGATGTTTTATGCAAAATCACTAGTGTAACTGTCATGACTGAATCATGTAGCTTCTCAGTTATTGGAAACAATAATAATATAATAATAATAAATAATACAGAATTGCTCAGTTCTGATTCGCTTATGATTTCCTCTGCTTTGTTTTTGAATTATATGGGAAATTAGGTGCCTGTGGCTTTTCCATTTCTAGATGGATAAAAGTGTTCTGTTGGTTTCATGCATTTAATATGGTGATTGAAAGATTTTTAAAAGCTTTCCATTTCATAAGTGTAAGGAACCTATTTTGAATAGATTATTTCTAATCCAGGCAAGTCTGGGTTTGTTTTTTTTCTACATGACTTTTAGCCTTTTCGGCAAATAAATGGGATGATAACTCTTATCTTTGCTTAGAAGGATAATGAAACTGTTTATTACTCTCTTAGCTCTGGAGATTACTTTCCTTCTCTGTTAGTTTAAACTTGGTTCATACACGGTAACTCTAGAGCTCTTATCCTTGACAAAAATTGTAAGAGACATCTGCCTACTATTAATAGGGTTTTTTTAAAAAAAAGAGAAGAGTGTAACAACAACTAGTTCTCTTATTTATTGGGCTTCATTCATACCCCACAATAATGATACAAGTAGGGTATCTGACGTAGTTTGCCCTTTAACCGAATTTTGATTTAGTTCCTTTGACTCACACACTAAAAAGCCGATCTAAATCAATATGTAACAAAAAAATTAAACTGTAACTTGCTTGGGAAATAAGTCTGAAAACTCTAAACACTTTCCAAAATAACTGGGATCAAAGGGAAAGTGATGGTTGTTTACTATAAAGTCAGAACTGCTGATCTTTTAAGCATGTGTGTGAATTAATATGCAGGCTTTACCTCCATAGGCAAATATTTCTATTATTATTAGATTTATGCACCTACACGTTATGCACATCTTTAAGAATAATATCACCCAGAAACGTGTAGAAAGTGTTCATCGACATCCTAGCCAGATGTTTGGGGTTCATTTATTTATTCAATTTATGTTTCACCTTTCTATTTGCTGTATTTGGATAAAGCGTTTAACAGCAAGTAAAATACAAAAAGAGATGTCAACATTATTAACAATTGCATTATTGTTTGAAATGCTTGGTACAGTGGGAAAATTTTGGGCAACCGGGAACCACACTTTTAAGGATATTATTTTCCTGACGAGAACTGCAGTGGAGGAGGTTGTTATATTGTATAATCACATCAGTAATAAATGTAATATTTGAAGATCTTTGAAAGCTTTAACACAACCTGGGTGGGGGTGAGGGGTACAGTCTAAAGTGGGCAAGGGCACTTCTTCCCTTTTTACGCTTTACTCACTAGACACGCACACTCTCTGTACCATAGCAGTTGTTTATTGGTTGGATGTGTCTTAAACTCTGCAGAAATTAGTTCAAATAACAGCCGATAACAATGAAATAAGGAACTCTTGTCCTTGTTCTCATAACTACACCTATGAAAGCCTGGGCTTTCAAACACACAGGAAGAAGTGCCTGAAACCGAGTCCTGGATCCACAAGTGAAAACAGGTTTTACTTAATGTTAAGATATGCAGGATATACAGTCTATAAAGCAAGTTTTTCTGGCTGAGCAATGTTCATTATTGCAATAGTATATTGCTGCTGAAAGGCAATACAATTAAGCTCCATGGTTTCAATGTAAAATGATATGTAAGAATGAGACCATCCTGCTCTGTTGAAATCATTGGCACTGATGCTGTGTACAGATCTGAATGGAATTTGGACTGTGACTTTGAGATGTAAACTTTTACCTAATTTGCTCACCAAAACAGAACATTTCAGTTGATGTGACAGTACGGCTGGGATCATTACTTCCAAGTCCTATGACTGATTTTGGCACAGCCTGCTTGGTGACCTTAGACATAGTAGTTTATCGATTATGCTTTCTGTTTTAGTATTAGCTATGAACCCAGGCACTAGTTTGATCAATACATAATTAGCACATGGGAAACTCAGCTATGAGCACATATGATTTGCCATTATTAAGAACTAATTTCTATATATGAATATGTCCCTTTTTATTCTGTATTTATTCACAGAATATAGAATAGCTTTTCCCAGCATACAAGTAGTCCTCGATTTATACCTTCATTTAATGAAGGTTCAAAGTTACGACAGTGCTGAAAAAGTGATTTATGACCCATCCTTGAAGTTACAACCATTATGTGACTCCTGCAGTCACATAATCATAATTTGGGCACTTGGCAACTGGCTTGCATTTACGACAGTTGCAATGCCTTGTGGTCACATGATCTCTTAAAAATGATAGCTTCCAGTGATTGCTTTTTTCTAGTGCAATCAAATATAAAATGCTTGACTAAAATTACCTCGAAAGATTTTCAGCCTCTCTGTATGAGACTTACCATCTTCAAATCTGGTTTTCAAAGAGATGGATTATGTGCCACCAAGTCATTGTTGACTCTTAGTGATGACAGATGGATTGATTTGAAGATCCAAAGAGATACAAAAAATTCCAAGTTTGTTGTAGTAATTTGGAATGAACATCAGAGTATCTACTGGTTACCATAACATCACATTGCTCCTTCATATCTTCACTTTCTTGCAAATTTATCTGTAGATATTTTAGCTAGGTTACTTCTGTTTCAGTGGCATTGCATTTCTATATTTTCAGAATGTTATTAAACCATAACGACACATCTTGACACAACTCTTCAAATATCTTTTTATCAAAAACTAGTGAGCATTGTTCTTTTTTATTTGATAGACAGAGGTGTCCATGGGTCCCAGTGCTTTTATCAAAATCATGAAAGCAGCACTGTCACACTGCAGTGCATGTTCTCTCCCTTCATAGATGAGAGTGATATCAAACATAAAATGCATGCTGCTGCATTGCTGCGTTTATCATTTCTCTCCCATGGATGTCCAGAAGAGTGACAGAATGTGCATGGCGACATTCACATCCCCCTTATATACTTGTATGCAACATTGCAGTGCAAGTATAAAAAAGCAGACCATGACATCTCAACAAATTTCATCACTTTGGTGTCATCATAGTAGGAAAGGATGCTTTACCAGGAAAATGCTCCCCCTGCCCCAATCCCTGTGGATCAGGTCCTACAACAGATACAATTGCTTTACTATTCAAGGTGGCCCATAATTTATCCTAATGTGCATTGTGAAATATCTTTTCTGAATGCTTTGCATCTCCTTATGATATAGTCTATGGCAGGGGGTCTGCAAACTTGGCTCTTTGTGGACTTCACAAAGCTGGCTGAGGAACTCTGGGAGTTGAAGTCCACAAGTCTTAAAAGATGAGAATAATATATACATGTGCCTTAATTCTATGAAAAGGTGACATTCTTCTTGACTAATTTCTAAATATATGTGTTTTGATTCATATTATTTGTATTCCAACGGATTTCATAGATTCAAATCATCTTACGATTATATCAGTTAAAGAGGATATTCCTTGAATCATCGATGACTAAAAACGACAGTCAAACTTGACTTGAATAATGTGCCTCTTTGTACTTTTCTGTTGTCAGCAGGTATCTAAAGCAGAAAAATCCATTTTTGCTACTTATTAAAATGTCCTAAACTGAGGAGGATTCTGCTATGGGTTATGAAAAGTGTGAAAGCCTTTGAACATTCCATTCTGTTACCAACAGATAATCAGGACCACACATTCAGAATTTCTAATACTCGAAACATTCTGGTATAATTTTTTTCTATATTTAAGACATCTCACTCATTTTATGGTGTTTCCCAGCACTATTTTATTTGAAAAGTCAAACTTGAAGAACAGCTGCTCTGCTGCAGTCCTGTGTGCACAGCACATCAAAATGTACATTAAAATATAATTTAAAAATTAAGGGCAAAATAAAATAAATATAACATTTTGTTGAACACAGAAACAAACATCAAGAAGCACACTACAGTAGCTAATGCAGTTTCTTGCTCTTTTGTGTATGCAGGCTCAATTAATACAAATCTCTCAAACTGTGCTTAGCACCAAAAATGGTGTTACTTCTCAACAACAACAACAACAAAAGATCTGTAGGATGCAATACCCTGACTTCACAGTTTTTACCCAAGAGCAAATGACAAATGATGCAGTTTCTCCCGCACACTTTCAGCAGGTGGAAAAATCCATTCTGAAAATAAAAGTCAAGTAAAGTGCTTATACAATCTTTAGAATACAATTCAGAACTGAATGCTCCAAAGGCCACAGATTCCAAAGGTTTAGGGTGCAATCCTATGCTAACATACTTGAGAAGAAGTCACATTATGAAACTTACTTCTGAGTAAAGTAGTATAAGATTGTACAATTGAGCATGCTTAAAACTGCACTTGGTTACAGCCATCTGAGTTAATGATGGTTATGAAGTATCAGTGACATATAAAATGTACCAATTTTTTCAATCATCTTTCAAGATTTTTAAGGAAATTATATACATGCTTGCTTCTTTTGATACAAGAAATAATACAAACTTTGCTTGCTGAAGCTTTTCTGCAATTTTTTTTCTCTTGGGCAGTACATGGTTTTATCTTAGCCTGTCACAATAAGCTATTATTTTAACATTAAACCAGTAAACAAAAGATCACTATCTCAAGTTGATATAATAGGAAACTCTGTAACAGCTTATGAAGCACAGTGCTTGTATTCATTCATGTAGTTATGAATGTGTCAGTAGAAGAAGAGGATTGAAGACCTATCTTCTGGTTCCCCCTCTTACTTCCAGACGAGTCTATGTGTATAGTGTTTAGGTGCAGCCAACTACACAGTCACTTTCCATTAAAAAAATCCCTTTGTCCAAGATGAGATTGTGCATTTTTTATCAAAAAAGGAGGCTTTATCAGATAGGACCCTTTAAGGTTGTGTCAATGAGCACAACTCTAATCTCCTTTCTATACTTTCATCTGGTCCAAAGTCATAAAAATAATTCTTTTCCTTTAATAACACAGGTATGTTTCCAGCTCTTCCCCCCCCTTCATTCCTCATAGGAAATTGATTTTATGGTCTCACACATCATTACATCTTCAACTCTTTGGAGATAGCTAATGACAGTGGTGACAATACACCAAACATAGATGCTGGTAGAGCTGATGTCTAAAATCGAATCTGTTACAAAAAGTGATCTCACAGAGCATCTATAATTTCAAAAATAGCATTTGGATTAAAGGAGGAGAGGAGAGAACACAATATCAGCAATCGATACAGTACTTAAATAAGAAGCAATACAGCAGTTGAAAAAAAATGGCACGTTTCTGAGTATTTGCCATCTTGTTGATAATGTAAAAAACAGAACCCAAAAATGTCTGAAAGCAAAGAACAACTTTGCCTGAAACTGAAGTTTTGCTGATTAAAACAATGTATGTGCCAGGAGTCCTGCAACATTAACAATATAGATCAGCCTCTCTGATCAATATATTCCTTTTTATTTAAACAGGCCTTTTTGGGACCATTATAACCTCGTTGAGGTCAATCTTTTCATCCCCCTTCGCTGGGCCAGGTTGGAGGACAATACCGGTTCCAGCCTTGGTGCTTGAGGCGTTTGGTTTAAAGCAAAGTAGGTGGCTGCCATGGCACCCTGCAAAATTAAAAAAAGAGGGAGATTATGCAATATTTCAGAAAAATCACTTTTTTCTTCCTCGTAGGAAAAGGCACGGCTGCTTTAAAGAGACACGTGTTCCTGCAATCCAAAGCATCTTTTCAAAACTGAATCTGATGTATTGCTCAAAACTAATATATTGGAATCAGGCAGGGGTGAAATGCTTCCGGTTTGGACTGGATCGCCTGATCCAGTAGCGATGGCGGGCGGTTCAGAGAACCGGTAGCAAAAATCCCTGCCCCCACCCCACCCCAGCGGAGCTGCACGATCATCAGAGGTTTTTTATTTTTTATTTTTAAAAACATTTTTTCTTTGGCTGAAAGTAAAGAAAGTTAAAAAAAAGCCTCTGATGATCGCACGGCTCAACTGGGATTGTCAGAACCCTTTAAAAGCATTTTTTCTACAACCTCTTTGGCCGTAAAAAAAAAAGCTTTTAAAAGGCTCCTCTGGCGATTCCAGCTGAGTTGCCTGATCAGGTTGTAAAAAAGTGCTTTTAAAAGGTTCTGGCAATCAGGCAACTCAGCTGGGATCGTCAGAACCCTTTAAAAACTTGTTTTCCTCTGGCGATCCCAGTAGAGTTGCCTGATCATCGCAGGCTTTTAAAAGCATTTTTTTACAAACTCTTCCGCCGAAGAGGTTGTAGAAAAAATGTTTCTAAATGTAAAAAAAAAAAAAGTTGGCCACGCCCACCCAGTCACATTACTCTCCACACACACACCAAGCCGCGCCCACAGAACTGGTAGTAACAAATTTTACATTTCACCCCTGGAATCAGGGTGGCCAGCAAATTACATTTTCCCCTTCCTATCTTATCAGAAAAATGTAGTTTTACAAAAGTTGCACATAGATAGCTTTTGTCAGACCACCCAGTTTAAGGATAGTGTGTAGGGAAAAGGTAAAGGAGTTGCAAGCAAGAAATGCAACAATTTATATCAGCTTGCCAGTAGCTTTACTGGTTACTGCTATTATGATGCATCAGGTTCAAAAAGGATGGATCTGCCAGCCTCCTAGTGGCTTCATAACCAATTCCACTGAGCCATTTAGGAATCCTCCAAGTTAACAGATCACATGCATGTTTACCATTGATGGATGAAAGGAGAATGGCTTGAGCCTTTGCAATGGGTGAGACTATGAGGGCTCTCAATCTAGGGCCTACAGGTTCTTAACTGCATACCATCAGCATGCATCTGACCTAATGCTCCAAACACTAACACTATCCAAACAAGTTGTGCCCAAAATAATCCAGACAATTACATGCCTTAATCTATATCAAAAAACAGTGGACAAGGAAGCCATGTCTCCAGACAAAAGGAGGATGCCTTTCGTAGATAGTCCCTTTAAAATAAAGTGAGAGGAGATAGGTCTCATAGGCAACCTAGCAATTAGAGGTTATTCCTCTCTACTTTCCAGGTATTGTTTGACTGATAGGTTATTCTGGCATGTGAGAAGAAAATCTTTTCCCTCTCAGCTAGAGCTTTCAAGCTGGTCCTTCAACTACTTGGCCCATGCTAAGCAAAATGAAAATAAGCTAGGTTTGGATCCTGTTTCATCTTCCTAAAAAAGCTAAACATTTCCCCTGCCCTACTCTAGGGGTGGTACTTATCTCCATTTCCTACAGAGGGAGCCAGTGTTGTCTGAAGAAGTTTCTATGGCCATGAGGCCAGCATGACTATATACTGAGACAGATGGAATGCTGCTGCCTTCAAAGTGGTACCTCTTTATCTACTTGCATTTGCATGTTTTCAAACTGCTAGGTTGGCAGAAGCTGGGGCAGGAATGGGAGCTCACCCTATCTCATGGTGCTTGGATCTCAAACTACCAAATGTCCACTCAACACACCCAGCATCTTAACTGCTAGGCTATTGTACCCCCTCCTTTCTACCAGTTCATTATCCTAACTGACAAATAATTCATGACAGAGATCTGCAACTTTTTAGAATCTGAGCATTATTGCATGATTACTGTGGCCCGGTTCCTCCTCAAAAAATGATTTTTGAGGTTAGCAGATTCTGGCAATTCATTCAACTTTACCCATACTGACAGATATTATTGATTGGCACTTTCTCACCAAAGGTCACCTGCATGAATATAGGTGACCTTGTATGAATTAGGTTATTTTAAAAAGAATTTGAGATTTTTGGGGACAGGAGGGAATTACAAATTCTAGGGCAAAATGAAATACTGTTGCTGGCTCTGATTGTATGTAAAATCAGGTTAATTATTTAGGCATCTTAGAAGATCACCACCAAATTTTCAATGTTTAGGAATTCAAAGAGGTAGCATTTAGACATACCTTTACAAGGTGAACATCTTGTCTGCTGAGTTGATTCTGGGAGAGATACTCCCTGTTTATTATCCATGGATGCCTTAAAACTTGGGCTGCGGTTAAGCGCTGATGGGGATCTACATGAAGCATTTTTGACACAATATCCTGCAAAAAATTATATAGAGAAGGTTAATGTTATTTTACTAAAAATAATAAGCACTCTGGATAATTATTATTATGATTTCAGGTATGGATGATAGGAACGAAAATGGCTTAAGAAGTCAGCCTATAACAATTAGTTTACATCCTTTTAAGGTAATGAAATTCTTCTGATGTTAGGAGGAAAGAGAGAAGCATATGCTTCAGGGCCTCATAATGTTCCTATCAGGATATTATATTAAAACTGTATTCATAAAAAAAACAAGAGCTCTAATTCTGATTTCTTGGAAGATGGAGCTAAAGATTATTCATGTAGCTTGGGTTGCAACATTATTGATCTGACTTGGGTTTTGCCTTGCCTACAAAAGAATTAACCTCTCAATGTATTTTCAACTACTTTAATAATAATAGGGTCTATTTATTGAGATACGGAGCCAGTATGGTGTACTTCTTAAGGCACCTGGATGGAAATTAAGAAACTATGGGTTTAATCCTACATTAGGTATAAAGTAGCTGGATGACTTTGGCTCAGTCACTCTCTCATAGCACTAAGAAGGAGACAATGACTAACCATGTCTGAAATTTTGTTGAGCTAGCTGCAGGAAATGGTGCAGGCAGTCATCAGGAATCAACATGGAAGGAAGGGAGTGTGAGGAGTTCAATTTATTTCTGATATGTATCACATATGTTCCTGCCCATCCATTCTAATTTGAATTTAAATATATATAGGTACAGCAGTCCTCATTTAGCAACTGCCTTGGACAGAGACTGTTTGGAGTTACAACAGTGATGAAAAAGTAATTTTGTGACTTATGCCTGCATTTATGACCTGAATTTTCTCTGACACATTTTGGCCATTGCAGTTAGTACGCATTGTCTTGTTTCTGACCTTTCCCCAACCCCCATCCCTCACCCAGTGGAGATGTTGCTCAAATAATCTATAGTATCTCTTCCTAAGCTGCTTTTCCTCCTGCAGCATGTCCTTTAAAAGTGCTAACTACAAGTTAACAAGCTTAACTCTATGATCTTAATTGATTAGAATTCTCCAGCTCATTGGAGTGCTACTGACTGACAGGGACAAGACCCTAATCAATTTCACAGTACTTTTGGCTTTGAAGCAGCTGCAGTAAAGAGTATGCTAGGAAAACAGTTTAAATTAGTGCATTGCTTTTGATGTGTATTCCCCATTGTTTGGCGGCTGCTTCTCTTGTAATCCCTTTTTCTTCAATGAGTGTAACAAACATTAATTCTCTCTTTGATAATTAGCTTAGCCCTGGGGTCAGCATTCCAAAGGATGTGCAAACTGGGGGAAAAGGATTATAAAATTCGCCCTTTTACCCACCTTCCTCATAAGTCAAATTCCAGAAATCTTCCCCACCATTTGAGCTTACTCTGCTATTTGGAGTCATATCCTACTAATTTTGTAAAGCAAAGAAAAACTAAAAATTGTAAGCACAATTGTAGTCATGTGATATTTTTACTTAGTAATCACTTAATGACCAAGTTCTGGTTTCAATTCCAGTCATTAAATGAGGACTAGCTGTATTGCTAGCCATAATTTCTCTCTAAAAGCATGTTTTCAAATTATTTCTAAGATTTAGAAAAATGAGTCAGGAATTGTGTTAGAATATTCAGTACTGTGGCAACTGGTAGATCACTAACATAGGGGAATGTGTGTCAAAATCTGCAACTATATCGAACTCCTCAAACATCCAAAACATAGGATAATGAACGTCATGTAGATTCACAACAGCAGTTGACCATTCATTGCTGAAAACAAACTTCTTGATAAATCAGACTTTGATCTCATTCAGCGTGTGCCAAAGTGGAAGAAAAGAAAACAGATTGAACCAGCTCATTCTGCTTTTTTCTTTGTCTATACTAATTCTGAACTTCACTGAACTTTAG
This sequence comes from Ahaetulla prasina, assembly GCF_028640845.1. Classification (NCBI taxonomy): domain Eukaryota; kingdom Metazoa; phylum Chordata; class Lepidosauria; order Squamata; family Colubridae; genus Ahaetulla; species Ahaetulla prasina. The sequence goes on along the minus strand of NC_080539.1, from coordinate 88,392,379 downwards.
AAACCCAGAAAGCTGTTAAGATATTGAAATGAAGATAAACATAACCAAGTCATTCATTTAGTTCTAATTTAAAGAAAACTTAAGTCACACATTGCTGTGCTTCTATGATTGTTTCCTTCTGTGATGCTACAAAACATGGCATCTGTGCAATACAGGAGATCAGCCAGGCATTTTAGATGTAATGCATATTCAATGTTGGGATTAATCCTTAATAATTTCAGTTGATAGTTGTGCTTTTATGGACAATCAGAAAAATCACTAACATGATAGTCCTTACTGAGACATTCCCACTTACAAGATGTAAATATGCTTATTTATATAGTTGCTATTGGATTTTTAAAGAGACTGCTGTAATTTATTGTTCATTTTATGTGCATTCATTTTAAATAAATGGAGGACAATCATGAGCAACACAAGGAAAATAAATGGATAACAGTCACAAGCACTATAATTGTGATGCATTATTTTACCTTTGCAGCATCAGATATGGAATCCCAGTTCCCTCCTGCTAGAGCGTATTTTCCGCTGCCAATTCTAGCCAGAATTTCTTCTGGGGTATCATCCGGTCCGTTTGCAAAAGGGGTGAATCTGTTAAGCAATAAATAATATGTGAAACAGCTGTAGCGTGATCAAAGCGTAATACATCTGGCTTGCATACAAAAAGCCTTTCTCAATGTTATGCTCTTTATGTGTTTAGACCTCCAATTCCTAATCTCTCAGCTGGTCAGCACCTTCTTTGTAGTAGCACCCTTTGAAGAAAAAAACAGCACAGCCACTACTAGTCTTGTAGCTCTGCAGAAGCTACAAGAAGCTCATGCTTCTTTTTGGAATCCCTTTTAAAAATTCTGGTTCAGGCATTTTTCTCCTCTTTTTCATTTCAAATCAAGTTTTTAAATCTTCTATACTACAGTAGCTACATAAATAAGCATATTGTGTTGATAAGATAAATTTCTCCTAGATTTTAGCTTCTCTAAAATTGTTCTAGGAAGCAGAATAAAATATATCTAATATATCTAAAAGCCAAAACTTGAAGTCCTAAAAAAAAAGGGTGGGCAAGATTGGATACAGTTTCTATAATATGACCTTCTTTTCTTCTATGATACAAAGCAACACTTAAGAGCCACTATTATAAACTTTCCACTATGAAAGGTTTTATAATACTAATATAACACAATTTGGTGGTCATCAAACAAAGCATACATTTTTCTCTATAAAATCTACATATTTTGATAAACATATTTACTTTTTTTAAAAAGTCAAAACACATTTCAAGATGGACATCAACTGGAATAAACAACTGCAAATTATATGCTTTACCTTGCCTGTAATGAACCTGAAAATTTAAGCCATATAAATCTTTAGCATCCAATGAAGTAATTTAAGCAGTATTCACTATAATGTCTAGACTGTGTTTCTGTCTTTATATTGCTGTTCGTTGGCTTCATTGGCTTCCAAGATTGACCGCATTACAGATACTAAGAAAGTTTGCACTTACCCTGCTAACATGGTATACAGCAAAATCCCCAAACTCCAGATATCACAGGCTGCATCATAACCCTGCCGTTTTAGGACCTGCAGAAAGGAAACATATTGTATTTTACTACTTTTGAGAGTTGCTGAAGATTTAACTGTTGCTTGCATATGTTCCCTCATGCCAATAGGCCCGGGGTCCAGTTCAAAGTTCTGCTTTTAACTTTTGAAGCTGTTCATGGCTTGGTGCCAGGGTGGTTTAGGAACCATCTCCTCCAAGTCGAATCTACATAGTCCATGTGAGAATGTAGAAAGAAGATGGTGCGTGTTTCATCCCCACAAACATTTGAGGGACTTGGGTTCAAAGCAGTGGTGAAATCCAATTTTTTTAACTACCGGTTATGTGGGCGTGGCTTGGTGGGCATGATATGGCTTGGTGGGTGTGGCAGGGGAAGGACACTGCAAAATCCCCATTCCCTCCTCACTCCTGGGGGAAGGATATTGCAAAATCTCCATTCCCACCCCACTCTGGGGCCAGCCAGGGGTGGTATTTGCCAGTTCTCTGAACTGCTCAAAATTTACGCTATCGGTTCTCCAGAACTGGTCAGAACCTGCTGAATAGCACCCATGGTTCAAAGGCACTCCTCTGAAATGGTTCCAATGGTTAGGAGAAATTTGCATTGGAGTTCACCTTATATATTGACTGTTAACTTAATACAAATTGGCAATACTGATTTGCTTGAGTGGGACTTAGTAATTATGACTGACCATGTGGGTGATTCTTTGTATTAACTGTACTGTTGTTATATTCCTTTATGTTTTATGTCAAATGCCAGAAGTCCTATGGAGCTAGGCAATATAATAACGTAAGCAAGCAAGCAAAAGGATCAAAGTATATTTCATTGATTGACATTTACCTACTAATTGATCAGTTTGCCCAGGATATTTCATTAAAGTACAGTATTCTGATGTGTGTGTTCTAAACTGAAACTGGGGAAAACATCTCCCATTTTTGTCTCTTACAACCATTGTGTGGAGGAAGTACTATTTACACTGAATACATCCTTGTTTCTTAGTTTAGGGTGTCTGGCAATTCCCCAGATCATCTTATTTTAACCCAACAGCAGGTTGTCCATCCTGCCATTCCATTCAGAATAAACAACATAATGCAGAGTGCAAAAAACAAACAAACAACCAAAAAAGTAAGAAATAGTAAAACAAAAAAAAATTAAGGGGGAAAAATGAAATAAGTAAATCTAGTTTACACTATATGTCTTTGCACCTTCCTATTCTAATATATGTGCCTTCACTATATCCACCATCTTTTGTTCTTTAAATATCTCATTTATCTCTTTTTGGGAATCTCATTACTGGAGGCTTTCAAAAATAGATTGGACAACCATTTGACTGGGATATACAGCTCCTGCCTTGAACAGAGGGGGTTGGACTAGAAGACCTCTGAAATCTCTTCCAGCCTTATGATTCTATCCAACCATAACATTCTCAATATTCCTTTTCCTCTTGACCTATTCACTCTTCCTTCATATAATTATTCTGCGATTAGATCCTCATTCATTTTATCTCTCTAATCAAACCACTTCAATAAACTTCTTTCTGTATTCCATATGTATTCATTTGGTGTTCATTTATTCTTGAGGCTAACGCTTCCTGTTTTACTACAAATAAATTTTAAATTAATCTATTCCTACTGTATCCAATTTACTTTAATGCTTTTGATAGAGCAAAGTCTCATCTCTATATAACAAATAGGGTAAAAATGTGTTTATATACAGCCATTTTTGTTGCTTTCAACTTTATTCCCCAGACCACATACAAGCGCTAGTTATTTACCAAATGTTCATGTCTTAAAATTCCTCTATCCATTTTCTTATCTTTAATAAATATTCTGCCATAATGCACAAATATTCATGTACTTGCTCTAATTTTTCATCATTTATACAATATATATACAGTATACTGTAATTTCAGTTACCATTTTCTCTGTCAGATACAACTTCCTTAATATTTGAGACACAAATCTTCAGGTCTTGTATTTGTTTTATTTGTATTTGTTTGCTTTAGGCAATCTAAAATTTCGGCTGAGGTTCTCAACAAATAATATGGAATCAGCTGCATACAAAAGTGCACCTACACTCACATCCTTGACCAACGCAACACACCTTTAACTTCACACACATATTTTTTAACTTATTAATCCAACCCTTAAATGCATTAAAATGAGGGGAAACCATACATTCCTCTTCTCTATTCAGTGTTAAACCCTGTGCTATACATTCTATTCATCCAAACTTTATTTCTATCATACATTATATTCAGATGGTAATTTCAACTCCATTATTGTGTAAAATATTCAGTAATTCAAAGTCATTCAGTAGATCATACCATTCCCTAAATCCAAAACTTGGGCAATATACCATTTCACCTCACATTTACACATTTTTCAGAGATAATCTGAAGAAGAAAATTCGGATCTGCAAATTCCCTGTCTGGCATAAAATTGAACTGCACTTCTTAGATTTTGCTCATTACTGCCTCTTTTAGTCTTTTGACCAGAAATCCATTTACATTTTTTGGAAGTGCTACAGGTATGCAAAATCCCACATGTTACTCCTTAGAATTAGCATGTGGGATAGGAATACTCAATTATATTTTAGAAATTATTAAGACAATAACAAGATTTGGGCTTTTATGAAGATTATTTCTCTATGTTAGTTTTTAATCTAGTACTTTTCAGAGCTATCTAATGAGATTTTGTAAATAAAATATAGCTTCATGAATTTATTGCTGAAGAGAACAAACAATTTTCACCCAGACTTCAGCAACAATTGGAGAAAATAAAAGTTATTACCGGTATGTGATTAAATGTACCTGCTGACAATGATCAGAGTTCATGAAATATGAGACTATTTTTTTCTGCCAAGATGCTTCCACTAGATGGCAGGTCAGTTCTCTAGATATCTTTATAATGTTCTGTTCTCTCATTCCTATCAAATATATAACTGGTATAACTACCACCCGTTATAATTAAAGGTTCAAAACCAAACATTTAAAAAGATGGTATGGAAACAAGCATGCAATTTCAGTTGCCTTTTAAATAACTTGTATAATTGAGAGAGTATTTAATATTGCAAAACAATATATTGAAGTTTGGACTGAAAAAATTGGAGATAAGTAAAATAACATTAAGTATTAACAGCAAATGAGGTTCAAAATGTATGTTTTAAAGGAAAAGGGAAAGGAAGCAGTTTATCTGGTAACTGCCTTCTCCCCTGAAATTTCATTCAGTTGGATAATCTATGAACATTTATACTGGATTACGAAGACATGTTTACTAGGTACAAATGGAATAAAGTTAGTCCTCAACCTATAACCAGTTGCCTAGCAACTGTTCAAAGTTACAATGGACCTTCTTTGGTCCTTGCAACCTGGTTCTGAAGTTCTGATGGCTTATTCCCCCCATCCCCCAGTCACATAAATGTGTGTTGGGCCCTTGGCAATTGATGTTTAATCATATCAGTTTGCTGCATCCTGCAATCACATGACCATGTTTTATGGTACTTTTGCTAAAAGCAGCGGTTGCTTCTGTTTTTCAGCAAAACCAATCCATAGCAAAGCATTGATTCTCTTAACGACTGCTGCAAAACAGGTTGTAAAATCAGGTCAATCATGCAGGAGTCCCATTTTATGACTGGCATGGCTTATGACCAAGGTGGGCAGTTCTATTATGGCAATAACTTGAGAACTATCTGTATCATATATCAGTCCCATGAGACTGAACATATCTGTCTACATGCCATCCTCTTAATTAAAAAATAAAACCATAAAGATAACATGGCCATAAAGAATGGTATGAACTGTAACACCAAAATCCACAAAGAGGCCCATTTAGGACCAGCAAAGAAATGACCACCTCTAGGTGGAAATAGTTCACCTGGAATATGAATGTCTTCAGCATTCCAAATACATTCTGAAGACACTCAGAAAAGGATCAATAATAAATATGTAATTCAAGAACATCTGGAGCTAATCTGCTGTTTCCCTTCAACAACATTCTGAAGAAGAAAAAAGGTTAGATCCAAACCTGGTTTTGAAAAATAATCTGAGCTTTGAATTCAGTAATGAGAAGTAATGAGTAATGAGAAGTAAAGTAATGAGTAATGAGAAGTAAAGACCTTGGAGTTTTCATGTCAAATGATCTAAGTGCCAAAGCCCACTGCAACTACATAGCAAAAAAAGCTCTAAGAGCTGTAAACCTAATCTTGCGTAGCTTCTTTTCCAAAAACACCACACTACTAACCAGAGCATATAAAACATTTGCTAGACCAATTCTAGAATACAACTCGCCTGTTTGGAACCCTCACCACATCTCTGACATCAATACAATTGAACGTGTCCAGAAATATTTTACAAGAAGAGTTCTCCATTCCTCTGAAAACAACAAAATACCTTATCCCACCAGACTCGAAATCCTAGGCTTAGAAAACTTGGAACTTCGTCGCCTTCGACAAGACCTGAGTTTAACTCACAGAATCATCTATTGTAATGTCCTTCCTGTTAAAGACTACTTCAGCTTTAATTGCAATAATACTATAGCAACCAATAGATTTAAACTTAATGTCAACCGCTTTAATCTAGATTGCAGAAAATATGACTTCTGTAACAGAATCATCAGTGCTTGGAATACTTTACCTGACTCTGTGGTCTCTTCCCATAATCCTAAAAGCTTTAACCAAAAACTCTCTACTATTGACCTCACCCCATTCCTAAGAGGACCATAAGGGGCGTGCATAAGTGCACAAACATGCCTACCGTTCCTGTCCTATTGTTTTTCTTTTCTTCTTCCTATATACATATATGCTTATACCTCCATATATTTACTCATATATGTGTTTATATATTATATAATCTTTTTGTATGATACCTACATATATTGTTGTGACAAAATAAATAAATAAATAAATAAATAAATAAATAAATAAATAAATAAGAAGTTACTGTTTCTGAAACTATGGTAGAACGAATGAGACTGAACTGAACAAAGTAAAAATTATCTACACATATGAGGGATTAAGGGGATGGATTTCCCCCTTGTGTTTTGTTTTTAGTGTTGTTTTTCCTTTGTAGAGATTTCCAACTACTAGAACAATGTGATTAAAAAAAAGTAAAATCTTGTCACGGTTGACTCGCTACGCAGGCCCACTTGCAACCAGATAACAGTAAGGCAGGCCTTGGAATGTAAGGGAGGTTTTGGAGGGAAATTTGAAATGCAAGTGTGCCAACTGGAAGCCTGAGACAGACCAAACACCTCAAGGTCACCAGCTGGGGAACATCCAAGGCAGACAGACCGGTCCCAAAACAAAGTAAGTGCAAATGATTAGTGGACAATGAACAATGGGAGGTCCGGGGCGGGGGGAAGGGAAAGTTTTCCTACGCTGTTAATGTACGAAATAGTTAGAACTGGCTTTTATACTTCTGTACCCATATGGAATCTTTTTTTTTTTAATTTTAAAAGTTTTACAAAAACAAATAAATAAATAAATAAATAAATAAGAAGTTGCTGTTTCTGAAACTATGGTAGAACGAATGAGACTGAACTGAACAAAGTAAAAATTATCTACACATATGAGGGATTAAGGGGATGGATTTCCCCCTTGTGTTTTGTTTTTAGTGTTGTTTTTCCTTTGTAGAGATTTCCAACTACTAGAACAATGTGATTAAAAAAAAGTAAAATCTTGTCACGGTTGACTCGCTACTCAGGCCCACTTGCAACCAGATAACAGTAAGGCAGGCCTTGGAATGTAAGGGAGGTTTTGGAGGGAAATTTGAAATGCAAGTGTGCCAACTGGAAGCCTGAGACAGACCAAACACCTCAAGGTCACCAGCTGGGGAACATCCAAGGCAGACAGACCGGTCCAAAACAAAGTAAGTGCAAATGATTAGTGGACAATGAACAATGGGAGGTCCGGGGGGGGGGAAGGGAAAGTTTTCCTACGCTGTTAATGCACGAAATAGTTAGAACTGGCTTTTATACTTCTGTACCCATATGGAATCTTTTTTTCTTTTAATTTTAAAAGTTTTACAAAAACAAATTTTTCTCCCCCCCCTCCCCCCTCCCTCCCCCTCCCTCAAAAAAACCCCTCTCCCCCAGACTTCCCGGAGCAAACACAAGGTATAGTTCAAAAAACTAACATTCATACATTAAATTTTTAAAGTCTAACACAATTATAATCCTTCTTTTTCACATATCCTGACTTCCTCCTTTAAAGTCGAAAATTACATCCTTCATTCAAAGGCAGTCTGATATCTCTTAGTCTGATATCTATTTTGAATATAGTCAATCCATTTCTTCCATTTCTCCCATATGGAATCTTAAAGTTATACTCTAGGTAAAAAAAAAATGTCCCAGGAGTTTCTGTTGCTGTCTAACCTAGTGGGACAGTTGACGCACCTTCAAATTGAGATTGATTCCTTGCAATTTCCTGGACCTGTCCAGGAAATTATTTTACCACAGTATAGAAATATTTCTTATTGTATTATTCTGGGATTTTTTTTTTCAGTTTTCCAATTCAGGCCTCATATTTCCTAGTGGTTTCCAATCAAAGTAGCAGCCAAACCTTAACTCACTTACCTTCTGAGCTCAGAAAAATTGGTCAGGGGCTGCCACCTATCTTCAAATCTAATGTTCTTGAAATCACTCTCCAGAAACTGATTGTATAAATATCAAAGGCAACTCCTGAATATTGTCCATTATGGAAATAGTGACTATCATATGGACTTTTTAAATCTCCATACCTCAGGTGCTACAAAATTGGCTGTGTAACATGGTGTCATTAGTAGACCATTCTCAGCTCTCAGTTGTTTGGCAAATCCAAAATCACACATTCTGATAGACTCTGGGTTCCCCGATTCATCCACGTACAAAATATTACTAGGCTTTAGATCTCGATGAACAACCTGAAAATAAAGTTTAAACACTGCGTGTTATCTAAACCCAAATTGCTGTAATAGTAAATGATTTGTCCACAATGGCAATTCTTTGAAAATTATTAGTTAATTCCAGAAATGTCTTCTGGACCAGGGGTGAAATGCTCCCGGTTTGGACCAGATAGCCTGATCCGGCAGCGATGGCAGCGGGTGGTTCAGAGAACCGGTAGCAAAAATCCCCCCCCTCGCCCAGCTGAGCCTTGCAATTTTGGCTAAAAAAAATGCTTTTAAAAGTTAAAAAAAAAAGGCTCTGATGATCGCGTGGCACAGCTGGGATCATCAGAACCCTTACGATCTTACAATCAGGCAACTCAGCTGGGATCATTAGAACCCTTTAAAAGCATTTTTTAAAAAAAAAATGCTTTTAAAAGGTTCTGACAATCAGACAACTCAGCTGGGATCATCAGAACCCTTCAAAAGCATTTTTTCTACAACCTCTTCAGCTGAAGAGGTGGTAAAAAAATGTTTTTAAAAGTTAAAAAAAAAAAAGTTGGCCATGCCCACCCAGTCACATTACCCTCCCCCACCAAGCCACACCCACAGAACCGGTAGTAACAAATTTTACATTTCTCCACTGTTCTGGACATTTAGTTCCATGCCTTGATAAATATTGACATTATCACACAGCAACAGAGAAGAGGATGCATTTTAGTAATAAACCAGAGGAACTAAATGGATTTTATATTTATATCTATCCTGAAATATTAATCGTTTCCAGTAAATTACATGCAGCAAATCTGACTGGGAGCAGTTGATAATTGAGAAGCTGTAACTTGCCAGTAATTTGGCTCATACTGCAACTAGAAAGGTAATAACAATTAAATCTTCTGTTTGAAGGATGCGCTGCAGGCATTTGATCTTTATTATAAGAGATCATATTCCTATTCTATGCCATTCTGTTCTATCTTAGTGTCTTCCATTTTTCACTAGTAAATGAATCACGCTCCACATTCATTTTCATTGTGGATTTTGTGTCTGTGGGGAAGATGATAATAGCGATAGCACTTAGGCTTATATACTGCTTCACAGTGCTTTACAGCCCTCTGTAAGCAGTTTTACAAAGTCAGCATCTTGCCCCCAACAATTTGGGTCCTCATTTGAAAAGATGGAAGGCTGAGTCAACTTTGAGCCTGATGAGATTTGAACTGCCAAATTGCAGGCAGCCGGCAGTCAGCGGAAGTAGACTGCAGTACTGCACTCTAACCACTGTGCCACCATAGCTCATACCTTCCCCAATTCAATATTTTAATGACATGAGGTAAAATATTTAGAAAGTTGATTGGATACAGAAGAACTGTCATACTCACACCCTGGGAATGCAGATAGTCCACAGTTTTACCAATGGTACAGAGAACGGCACTAGCTTCTCGCTCAGAGAAGCATTTCTGTCGAAGAATTCGATCTAAGAGTTCTCCTCCTCGCATCAGTTCCATCACAAGGTATACAAATTTTCCATCATCATAGACCTATACATGTGTACAGAAAAGTCATCAAATATTTGCTCCGTAAATCTTAAATGCACTATAACTTCATACAGGTAGTCCTTGACCTACAACCATTCATATAGTTCAAAGTTACAACAGTACTGAAAAAAGTGACTTAAGACCATTTTTCACACTGTTCTTTTTCGCACTCTTGACCACTGCAACATCGGCATGGTCATGTGATCAAAATTTGTACTCTGGGCAACTGGCATGTATTTATGATGGTTGCAGCATCCTGGGATCATGTAATCACTTTTTGCAAGCTTCTGTCAAGCGAAATCAATGGGGAAGCCAGATTCACTTAGCAACTGTGTTACTAACTTAATTGCAGTGATTCATTCAACATCTGTGGCAAGAAAGGTAATAAAAAGGGGCAAAACTCACTTAACAACTGCTTGCTTATCAACAGAAGTTTTGGGATCAATTATGGTCACAAATTGAGGACCACCTTTATTGTGCAAATACAAATTTTTACAACCCCCCGTCACCCACACTTGTTCCTTCCCTGATTCCTGATTTCCAGGAATCAAACAGGCCTTGCTTGATGGGAAATCGAATGTCCATAGTTCTTAATGCAGGTGGTTACATTAGCTCAAGTTACCTACATTTTAATTAACTTTAACATTTTATTGACCTGCATTTTTTCACATTTGCTTATCATTCTAGAAGTAAAATGGAAATATGTAGAATATAGAAAGAAATATAAAACAAATTCCATAACAAATATTATTTTTGTGAATGGTTTGCTGTACGCTTGAGGTTAAATACATATAAATATAAACTTGTATTTATAAACTTGTATATTTATACATATAAATATAAATATATATATATATATATATATATATATATATATATATATATATATACTGTGTGACAAATAAATAAATAAATAAATAAATAAATAAATAAATAAATAAATAAATAAATAAATAAATAAATAAATAAATAAATAAATAAAATAAAATGTAATCAGGAATAGGCAACTTGGTCTTTTTCAGATGCTTGAACAACTCTGTCAATTCTTATCCTTGATCATACCGTTCGGGGATAATGGAAATTGAAGTCCCAATCACCAGATGGCACGAACATGCCTGCCCTGACTGCATACTTCTGATTGTGAAGTATGAGTTGAAGTAGATGAGCCTAGCCATGTGCATCCCAACCCAGCTCCCTGGTCCTGGTTTTTAAATAAACAAGGATCAATAATCATTACTTCCTTTCCCTTTTAGTAATAAACTGACTAAGGGCCACACAGTTTATGGATTGTAATTTTAGTATAGTTAGACCATGTATAATTGACTGGATTTTATCATATATTTTATCTGTTATTTATTATTCTAGAATTTTTAATTGAGTGTTTTTATTGGTTCTGGTCTCTGGTTTATGACTGTAATAAATTGAATTGAATTGAAATCATTACTTGATGCTGTTGACATACTGTATGAATATAGGGAGGTCAGGAAAAATTACATATTGCAGGGTAGCCTTGAAGATGTGAAGCTCTCTATAGAAAATGTGAACTTGGTGTCATCATCAAGTGTTTATTTACCTATGTATTTGATCATTTTATTGTATGAAAGTTGAATGAAAAGTTATGTCTCCTCTTCCATAATTCTGAAATAGGGATAATTTAATAAGTGAAACATGTAAATAATCCTTGAAATGAGCTGTTCTGTTACCTGCATTTTCTTCTCCATGTAACTACCACTGTTTGCTACACACCTCTGTCGATGTTGCACAAGCTTCTTGAAGCTGTCATGAAAGAACTCCATATTTTATCCCTTCAACCAAGTCCTGAAGGTCCTTTCCACATTTTCATCTGATTACAACAATGTCCCTGTAGATATTGCTTCAGTTAGGGAGAAATGTGGAAGTCCGATGATGCCAAGTCTGGATTACATAGTGAATAGGGTAATACAGTGAAATCTAATTTCACAGTTGCCCCTCAGGTGGCTCATGACATGATATTGTCATATTGCAATAAAATCTCTTTCTTGTGATTCTGTACGCTGTTTCAACGGCTGTTTCAAAGTTTTGAGTGTTGTGGTGTATTGCTCTGATTTGATACTGGTATCAAGTTCAAGGACATCCTTCTGAATAATACCTTCTGTATAACCCAAAACCATAACCACAAGTTTTCCTGCCAAAGCCTGAGGTTTAATTCCGCCCCCTCCCCCCACAGGTGAAGCTTTGTGATATTTCATGGACTGAGGCTTCATTTCTTGGTAATGAGGAGCACATGTTTCATTGGCCACTTTTATTTCACAGCATGACAACTGGTGGTAAAGTTTAA